>NW_026522030.1:53660000-54087500 GCF_021234435.1 Artibeus jamaicensis | reverse complement strand
CCATTAGGAAGTCAAAAAAATGTTTTCAAATGTTTAATTACATTATAATGAAATGGTAATTGTACACACAGGATACAAATTTATATATTGTATGATTCCAATTATACAGACTACGTATTCTCCACTTACTTCATATACCCATTTTACACACATAGAACCACATTCAGAGTTCAAGAGTAAAAACACACTCAGCGACTATGATCATACTTGTCTCAGATGAAGGACAGGACAAGCACTGGGGCTAAGACCTAGTGTCCACAGACCTCCTTACTTCAATCTACATGTCAAGAAATAATCCTAGGCACAACCTTGTTTATGCCTAAACCTTGTTTATACCACTATGTACCTTGAATTCACTAGAACTAACCTCTTTTACACCTTTAATCCTGATTTATGCGAGATAGAAAACCAAAAAATGAACCAGTAAGAAGCTTAAGAGTTGAAGTCAAACTGATGAGACTGGAAAGAGAACTATAATATAGCTGAAGATTTTTTAAATTAAATGAAATTCAGTTCTTCACTAATTAAATAGAATTCAGTTCTTCACAACAAATGAAAAAATTCCATATAGGTTAAAGACTTACATGTAGAAGTCAAACTATAACATGTTAGATGAAAGTATAGGAAAATATCTTACTAGTTCAAGATAAGGTAAGCTTTCTTAAACAAGAAAATAAGCACCAAGTTTAAAAAATATAGAAACACAACTATATTAAAATAATACTTCACTTTTCAAAATACACCATGGAATAAGTAAAAAGAAAAGCCACAAGCAAGAAGGTATAGAACTGTTGGTTGATCTCTAAACTCACTTCCTTTCTTTGGAAACGGACACTTACTGCCCAGTATTTGAGGCTACACATTTTCCTATCATCTTTGCAATGAGACATGTGCTGAAATAACTGCGTTACGGCCAACACCATGACAGCACAAATGTTAGGTACTTCCAAGCCTGATTCATAAAAACTTTCTTCTATTTAATCTTTATTATATATTTTCCCATTACTATTTTCTTATATGCCCCTCTCCCCTGCAATCAGCACTGTTGTCCATGTCCATGAGTCTTTTTTCCGTCTTGCTCAAACCGTCCACCCTCTAACCTCCCCCCACAACCAGCTGTCATCCTGCTCTCCATCTATGAGCCTGTCCCCATTTTCTTTGTTAGTCCAGTTCGTTCATTAGATTCTACATGAGTGAAATCATATGGTATTGGTCTTTCTTGTTGGCTTATTTCACTTAGCATCATATCCAGGTCCATCCATACTGTTACAAAGAGTAAAGTTTTCTTCTTTTTTTAATAGATGAGTACTACTCCGTTGTGTAAATGTCCCATAGTTGTTTTATCCAACTCATCTACTGATGGACACTTGGGCTGTTTCCATATCTTGGTGATTGTAAATAAGACTGCAATGAACAAAGTGGTGTTTATTTCTTTCAGATTAGTATTTTGGGTTCCTTTGGATATATTCTCAGAGGTGGGATAGCTGGGTCAAAAGGCAGATCCATTTTTAATTTTTGAGGTATTGCCATACTGCTTTCTACATTGGCTGCACCAGTCTGCATTCCCACCATCAATGCAAAAGAGTTCACCTTTCTCCACATCTTCACCAGTACTTGTTTTTGAGTTGTTTATAGCCACTCTGACAGGTATGAGGTGGTATCTCATTGCAGTTTTAATCTGCATTTCTCTAGTAATTAGTGACATTGAGTATCTTTTCATATGTCTATTGGCCATCTGTATGTCCTTTTTGAATAAGTGTCTATTCAGGTGCTTTGCCCATTTTTTAACTGGGCTGTTTGGGAGGGGGTTTTGGTGTTGAGTTTTGTAAGTTCTTTATAAATTTTTGATATTAATTCCTTATCAGATGTATCAGCGAATATGTTCTCCCATTCCATGGGTTGTCTATTTTGTTCATGATTTTCTTTGATGTGCAAAAAAATTTTAGCTTGATGTGGTCCCATTTGTTTGTTTTTTGTTTTGTTTCCCTTGCCTCGGGAGATACATCCGATAAAATATTGCTACAAGCAATGTCCAAGATTGTGTGCTGCCTATGTTTTCTTCTATAATTTTTTATGATTTTGAGTCTAACATTTATGTCTTTGATCTGTTTTGAATTTATTCATGTGTGTGGTATATATAAGGTGGTCTAGTGTCATTTTACTGCATGTATCTGTCCAATATTCCCAATACCATTTATTGAATAAACTATCTTTAGTCCATTGTATGCGCTTGCTTCCTCAGTTGAATATTAATTGGCTGTAAAGTTATGGGTTTATTTCTGAGCTCTCTATAATGTTCCATTAATATATGTGCCTGCTTTTGTGACAGTACCATGCTGTTTTAATTACTATAGCCTTATGGTATAGTTTGATATTAGATAGTGTGATTCCTCCAACTTTGTTCTTCTTTCTCAGGATTGCTGTCGTAATACAGGCCATATATGACAAACCCACTATCAGCATCATACTCAACGGGCAAAAAACTACAAATTGTTCCCCTTAAGATCAGGAACAACACAGGGATGTCTGCTTTCACCTTTCTTATTCAAAATAGCACTGGAAATCCTAGCCGCAGCAATCAGACAAGAAGAAAAAATAAAAGGCATCCAAATTGAAAAGGAAGAAGTAAAACTGTCATTATTTACAGGTGACATGATACTGTACATAGAGATCCCAAAAGATTCCACCAATAAAGTACTATAACTGATAAATTAATTCAGCAAAGTAGCAGGATACAACATTAATATCCAGAAATCAGTTGCATTTTATATGCTAATAACAAAGTAACACAAAGAAAAATTGAGAAAATAATTCCATTCACAATTGCTAAAAAACAATAAAGTAACTAGAAATAAACCTAACCAAGGATGTAAAAGACCTATACTCAGAAAATTATAAGACACTGAAGAAAAACACTGAGGAAGTTATAAATAAGTGGAAGCACATACCATGTTCATGGATAAGAAGAATTAACAGCATTAAACTGTCCATACTACCCAAAGCAACCTATACATTCAAAGCGATTTCTATTAAGATTCCAATGACCTATTTCAAAGAACTAAAACAAATATTTCAAAAATTTATATAAGACCACAAAAGATCATAAAAACTTAAAAAATGTGATTCTCTGTGACCTTTTTCCCTTTTGCTAGCTGCAGTAGAGATTTGTAACACAATTTTGGGAGCCATAGTTAAAGCTAGTGAATCCAAAAAAGGCAAGGAGCCCAGATTTCTAAATCACTGCTTAGAAGCTGAAAATTCAAGTAATAACCATATATGAATTATGTGAATAAAAAAACAATTATTTCAAGGTATATTGATTTGGGGTTTGTGTAATAAGGGTGCTGATATTATTTTAAATAGTATAGAAACAAAAGATCAGTGTCCAATATAAAGAACTTCAATAAAAACAAAAACATTCTATATGAAAAAATGAGCAAAAGACACAAACGGGTATTTCACATACATAAACATAAGATGCTCAAGCTCATTAGATATCAAAGAAATACAGTTGCAATCAAAATGAGATATCATTTTATCACTTTAAAGATGTAATTAAGGAGTTTACAATGTGAAATAACCACTCTGTAATACAGTGTGGCATTTTCTTATAAGCCTGACTATTTGCATATTCATGACAGGTGATTTCACCTTCAGCAATATATCCTAGAGAAAGTCTTGCACATGTGTGTCAGGAGGCATGCACTAGAAAGTTCATAGCAGACAGAAAACTATACTTGAACAATTAAAATTAAAAAATAAATAAATAGAAAGTTCATAGCAGCAGTGTGTAAACATTACTATAGCTAAAAAACAACAAATAAGTTCCTTGACAAAAAGAATGGATAGACAAAATATACCTTATTTATACAATAAACTGTTGCACAGAAGGCAGAAAAAATTATAGCTACACTCAGCACCAAAGTGCTATCTTACAAAAATAAAACTCAAGAAAAAAACTAAGTCCCAAAGCATGAACTATATAGAAGATAATGTTTCAAAGTTTAAATAAAAGCAATATTAAATAATATATTAAGAGAATATAGTTTTAATTGGCAGAAAATAAACACAATATCCAAGGGAGTGATTATCTTTAGAGAAAAGAAGATGGGATCAGAAATAAACTCACATCTTTATAGTCAATTGATATTTGACAAATGAGGCCAGAACATATAATGGGTAAAGATAGTCTATTCAATAAATGGTGTTGGGAATATTGGACAGATCCATAAAAAAAACTAGGCTACTTTCTTATACCACACACAATAATAAACTCAAATGGATTAAAGACTTAAATGTTAGATTTGAAACCATAACAGTTGTAGAAAAAATACAGACAGTAAAATTTCAGACATTTCTTATAGAGGTAATTTTTTTTTCTGATGCATTTCCTCAGGCAAAGGAAACAACAGGAAAAATAAACAAATGGAACTAAATCAAACTAAAAAGGTTTTGCACAGCAAAATGAAAAGACAACTCACTAAATGAGAGACCACATTTACCAATTCATCTGATAAGGGGTTCCTATCCAAAATTTATAAATAACTTATAAAACTAACACCAAAACAACAAAAAATCCAATAAAAATGGCAAATGACCTGAATACACACTTCTCCAATGAGGACATACAGGTGACCAATAGACATGTGAAAAGATGCTCAATGGCACTAATTATCAGAAAATGCAAGTTAAGGGAGGACGGAAGATGGCAGCAAGGTAGGAGGGAGCAGATTCCACTTCCCCCTACACACGTGAGAAAAACCTGGCCGATCTTTGGAGGAACAGAGCAAACAGCCAACAGTTCCCTAGCATATATGAAAATAAGAGAACAAAAATTGTGACACTGAAAAACCAGGCGGTAAGGAGACTGCTGCAGGACAATAGGGTCCCTAAGACCAGAGCAGGGGCCAGGGTCTGCCACAGGATTCTTGGGAGCTGCTGGCTCAATGGCTCCCTCCACTGCTAAAAAAGGTTTGAGCAGCACCAGAAGAAACCTGGTTACTTGAAGTCAAAGAGACGGAAATAAGGACTAAGTGGCAAACACACAGGGGCTGTGAGCACCCACAGAGGCTGTGGACACCAGCTGGGGAGAGTTGAGAGTCGAGCTGTGGCAGGCCCTGACCCCAATAGTTCCCGGCCTGGCTCGAGAATTAGGCTGTGTGAGAGTCCAGGCATCTGTACAGAAGCTGGCTTGAGTAGAAGGAAATTCTCAAAAGGAAAAAAAATGAAAAAAGAGATACAGTTTGGGGAATTCTCCTGCAGCAGCCACTTTGGGCTCCTCCCTACCCAGCCAGCCAGCACTACTGACTACTGAGGTGGTGTGGAAGGCCCTGTGCACCCCCACAGCCCTGGGAAGGGTGCACAACCAAACCTGAAAGACTGGAGGCAGCCTGGTAGAGCGCCCACGCCCGGAACCCAGGGAGAGAGCACTCTGAGGAAGGCCTGGATCCCACGCCCAAAGCCCCAAGGAGAAGCACCCAGCTAGCACTAGGGAGAGTGAATGCCCGAGGCTGACTGAGTGCAGATCAGGAAGGGAGAAAGGCAAAACCAATTGCTCCTCAGCCTACTGGAGCCAGCAAGACCAGCAAAACGCATTTGGTCACTTTCAAATCAGCAAGAGGCTTTTGTTTTATAAAGTAATTATTTTATTATTATTATTTTTATCTTTCAATTCCTTTTTCCTCTTTCATTCTTTCTTGTTTTATTTCTGCCTCTCCCTCCCCTTCCCCTCCCTCCCCCTCCTGAGCAAGAGAGCAAAAGGAGAGGAGAATTCTCCTCCTTCTTCTTCTTAAATACCCACAAGTGAGACCAAAAAAACTGGAACTGTGAAAAGACCAGAGTTGGACCCAAAGAGGGGGCATCCCAATAGCTGAGACAGTGAGACAAATTTCACTTGGATATTACAGAGAACCTACAAGTAATTGCATATCTGTATTATTACTTTTTTAACTATTCTTACCTCTTTTATCTTAATAGTATTTTTGTACTAATAGTATTTTAATAGTATTTTCTCACATACTATGCCTACTTACTATCCTTTATTTTCACCTTACCTCACAATCTAACCTCCCACAACTTCACTGTTGTCTACATCCAACTCACAATCCTTCCCTCCCCAACAACAGTCTTACCTTCTTTCCATCCTTTATATAAAGTGGCTAGCTGGGTGGAATATCAGGGTTAACACAATACATAGCCAAAGAATCTCGTGCCTCTTCTCTACCAGCTGCTACTGTAAATATCAGAGAATACACTCTTGCGGTCTTAAACCATGTTGTACTCCCTTCTAACTAATCAAAAAAAAAGAGTAGGTGGAAAATGTGAACACCAGGATACCTGCTAGAAGAGGAAACCCAACAACAAAGGGACCAACAACAGATAACAACAGAGAATGTGAAGGAGGGGGTAGAAGCCACACTAACCTCAATCCAGGACCTATCTGGAAATACAACTAAATAGTGGAGAAACTACCCAGTACAAACAACTGAACAAGAACAAGGGAGAACCCTCAAAACCTTGCACTCAGGGAAGAACTAGCTTCAACACAACCTGCCCTCACCATCACGACAAAATACATGAGGTGGTGGACAGAATGACCCTCAGTTAACCAGCTGGTTGAGAGAACCCACCAAAGAAATACCCAACAATAATCAAAACACAAAGACGAACACAGAGCCAGCTTAAAGGACAGCCCAAGACTAGAGAGCTTGGGAGATCAAGGAAACCACACCACTAAATCTCACAAATTTTCTACCACAGAAGTGCACAGCACAGACCCAGGGAGTCAAAACAGATAAATTTAAGAAGCTGAGGATAACAAGAAGAGTCTCACAAACAACAGGAAGAGAAAGAAATAATCCCCAAATAAAAGGAAAGGAAGAGGAAGCCTCAGAAAGAATGCTAGATGAAACAGAGGCAACTAAACTATCAGATATTGAGTTCAAAGCAATGGATATAATGAAGCTCAAAGAACTTGCAGAGAATTACCAAAAACTACAGGGAAACTACAATGAAATCACTGCAAACTATATCAACATGAAAAACGAAATAGAAGCTATCAACAAGGGCCAAGAGGAAATGAAGAATACAATCTCTGAACTGAAGAACACAGCAGAAGGAAACAAAAGCAGAATTGATGAAGCAAAAGATCAGATCAGTGAGCTGGAGGACAAAGTAGAAAAAACACCCAGGAAGAGCAAGAAAAGAAAGAGAGGCTCAGAAAAAATGAAGAAGGATTAAGAGAAATGCAAGACAATATGAAACATAATAATATCCAAATAACAGAGATACCAGAAGAAGAAGAAGAGCAAGGGATAGAAAACCTATTTGAAAAAGTAATGATGGAAAACTTCCCTAATTTGATGAGAGAAAAAGTCATACAAATCCAGGAAACACATAGAGTCCCAATCAAGAGGAACCCAGAGGCCCACTTCAAAACACATCGTAATTAAAGTGGCAAAATACCAAGACAAAGAGAAAATCTTAAAGGCAGCAAGGGGAAAATAGGAAGTAACATATGAGGGAGCCCCAATAAGGTTAGCTACTGACTTTTCACTGGAAATGCTCCAAGCCAGAAGAGAATGGCAAGAAATATTCTAAGGCCAAATAAGGAGATTCCCAGACAAAAGAAGTCTAAAAGAATACTCCTCCTCTAAACCAGCTGTGAAAGAGATGCTAAAAGGACTGGATAAGATAAAGGGGGAAAAAAAGGTAGACAGAGAAGAACACAGGTAAGAAAATGGCCATGAATAAGTACCTATCAATAATAACCTTAAACATAAATGGATTAAATGTTTTGGAACATATAATAGCTAGACATATTATATGTCCAAAGATATAGAATAGCTGAATGGATAAGAAAGCATGACCCACATATATTCTGCCTAAAAGAGACCCACCTCAGGACAAAAGACCTACACAGACTAAAAGTGAAGGGCTGAAAACAAATTTGACAAGCAAATGGACAGAAAAAAAAAGGCCGAGGTAGCAATACTCATATCAGACAAAATAGACTTCAAAAACGGGCCATAAAAAAAGACTTGAAAGTCACTTCATAATACTCAAGGAAAGAATTCACCAAAAAGAGAAAAACATGGTGAGTATATGTTCACCCAACATAGGAGCACCCAAATACATAAAGAAAATCTGGAAAGACTTCAAGAAAGATATTGACAGCAACACAATTATAGCAGGGGATTTTAATACCCCACTGTCAAAAATGGACAGATCTTCCAAACAAAACATCAACAAAGATATTGTGGGATTGACCAATGCCCTAGATGAAATGGACTTAACTGATATATATAGAGTCCTTCTTCCCCAAAAACTAAATACACATTCTTTTCAAATGTGCGTGGACCATTTTCAAAGATAGACTGCATGACAGGATATACAACAAGCCTCAACAAATTCAAGAAAATTGAAATCCTAGCAAGCATTTTTGTCTAACCACAAAGGACTGAAACTAGAAACCAACCTCAAGTTAAAAATCCAAAACACTCAAAATCATGGAGGTTGAATAGCATGATATTAAACAATAATGGCTCAAGAAAAAAATTAGGGTAGAAATCAAAAAGTTTCTGGAAACAAATGAAAATGAATTCACAATGACCCAAAGTTTATGGGACACAACAAAGGCAGTCCATAGAGGGAACTGCATAGTGACACAGGCCTCTGAAAAAAAGATAGAAACATTTCAAACAAAAAACCTACCCCTGCACCTTACAAGAACTCAAGGAACAACAAAGACAGCCCAGAGCAAGTAAAAGGAAGGAAATAACCAAGATCAGGGCAGAATTAAATGACATAGAGACTAAAAACACAATTCTAAGGATCAATGAATCCAGGAGCTGGTTTTTTGATAAACAAAATTGACAAGCCTTTAAACAGGCTCATCAAGAAAAAGAGAAGACCCAAATAAAAACAATCAGAAATGAAAGAGGACAGATTACAACTGACACCAGAGAAATACAAAGGACTGTAAGAAAGTACTATGAAGAACTGTATGCCAAGTAATTTGAAAACCTAGGTAAAATAAACGAATGTCTACAAAAATATAATCTTCCAAAACTGAATGAAGATGAAGCAGAAAGCCTGAACAGACCAATAACAGCAGGTGAAATTGAGGCAGTAATCAAAAAACTCCCGACACACAAAAGTCCTGGACCAGATGATGTCACAGGAGAATTCTACAAAGCATTTAAGAAAGAACTAACCCCTTTCCTTCACAGATTATTCCAAAAAATCCAAAATTATGGAAGACTCCCAAACTCTTTTTATGAAGCCAGCATCATCCTAATCCCAAAACCAGATAAAGACACAACAAAGAAAGAAAACTTCAGGCCAATATCACTGATGAACATAGATGCTAAAATTCTCAACAAAATATTCGCAAACCACATCCTACACTAAATCAAAAAGATCATACACCATGACCAAGTGGGATTCATCCCACTTGGTCATGGGATGCAAGTGCAAATATTGTCCCATCCTTGCATACCAGGGATGCAAGGAGGGGACAATATTCGCAAATCAATAAATATAATGCATCACATAAACAAAAGCAAAGTCAAAAATCACATCATCATATCAATAGATGCAGAAAAAGCATTTGATAAGGTACAGCACCCTTTTATGATAAAAACACTCAGCAAACTGGGAATACAAGGAGCATTCCTCAACACAATACAGCCAACATCATACTCAATGGGCAAAAACTAAGTGTTTCCACTAAGAGCAGGAACAAGACAAGGTTGTCCACTTTTACCCCTTCTATTCAACATAGTATTGGAAGTTTTAGCCACAGCAATCACACAAGGAAATAAAAGGCATCCAAATAGGAAAGCAGGAAACAAAACTGTCATTGTTTGCAGATGACATGATAGTGTACATGGAAAATCCTATAGACTCCACCTCAAAACTGCTCGACCTAATAAATGAATTTGGCAAAACAGCCAGATACAAAGTCAATATCCAGAAATCAAAGGCGTTTTTGTATACCAACAATGAAACAGCAGAAGCAGAAATCAAGAAAAAATCCCATTTGGTATAGCAAAAACAAAAATAAAATATCTAGGAATAAACCTAATCAATGAGGTAAAAGACCTGTACTCAGAAAACTACACAACACTGAAGAAAGAAATCAAGGAAGACACAAACAAGTGGAAACATACACCATGTTTGTGGATCAGAAGAATTAACATCATCAAAATGTCCATACTACCCAAAGCAATTTACAGATTCAATGCAATACCTATTAAATATCAATGCCATACTTCACAGACATAGAACAGACACTTCAAAAATTTATATGGAACCATACACGACCCTGAATAGCTACCGCAATTTTGAGAGAAGAGCAAAGTAGGAGAGATCACAATACCTGATACCAAACTGTATTACAAGGCCACTGAAATCAAAACAGCCTGGTACTGGCATAAAAAAAGTCACATGGACAAGTAGAACAGAACAGAGAGCCCAGAAATAAATCCAAGTCTCTATGGTCAAATAATATTTGACAAAGGGGGCAGCAACATAAAATGGACTAAAAATAGCCTCTTCAACAAATACTGTTGGGAAAACTGGACAGCTATATACAAAAAAAAAGAAATTCGAACGCCAACTTACACCATTCACAAAAATAAATTCAAGGTGGATAAAAGACTTAAATATAAGCCATAACATGATTAAAATTCTAGAAGAGAACACAGGCATGAAAATCTCAGATATTTCACACAGCAACATTTTCACTGATATATCCCCTAGAGCAAGGGACATAAAGGAAAGAATAAACAAATGGGATCTCATCAAAATAAAAAGCTTCTGCATGGCTAAAGAAAACAGTATTAACATAAAAACAGAACCAACCATATGGGAAAACATATTTGCCAGTGATACCTCAAACAAGGATATAATCTCCAAAATACATAAAGAACTCACATGACCCCAGTCTAAGAAGACAAGCAACCTAATTAAAAAATGGGCAAAGGACTTGAACAGACACTTCTCCAAGGAGGACATACAGAGGATCCAGAGACACATGAAAAGATGCTTAGCATCACTAGCCATCAGAGAGATGCAAATTAAAACCACAATGAGATACCACTTAACACCATTCAGAATGGCCATCTATAAACAAAGCAACAAACAACAAATGTTGGAGAGGTTGTGGAGAAAAGGGAACCTTAGTGCAGTTGATGGGATTGCAGACTGGTACAACCACTATGGAAAACAGTATGGAATTTTCTCAGAAAACTAAAACTGGATCTGCCTTTTGACCCAGCAATTACACTGCTAGGATTATATCCTAAGAACCCTGAAACACCAATCCAAAAGAACCTATACACCCCAATGTTCACAGAAACACAATTTACAATAGCCAAGGATTGGAAGCAACTTAGATGCCCATCAGTAAATGAATGAATCAAAAAACTGTGGTACATTTACACAATGGAATTCTATGCAGCAGAGAGAAAGAAGGAGCTACTACTCTTTGCAACAACATGGATGGAACTGGAAAGCATTATGCTGAGTGAAATAGGCCAGGTGTTGAAAGACAAATACCATATGATCTCACCTTTAACAGGAAGCTAAACAACAAAACAAACAAGCAAGCAGAATAAAAACAAAGACACTGAAATAGAGAACAAGGGGACAGTGACCAGAGGGGAGAGGGAAGGGAATTTAAGGGGAGGGATTTGGAGGAACAAATAGGAAGGACACAGGGATGAGAACTAAGGGGGGTGGAAATGGGAGGGAGGTGGGGAGCACGGGGCGGGGGGGGGCAGGATGGGAGAAATAGACAAAAAACTGTACTTGAAAAATAACTAAATAAAATGTAAAAAATAAGAAAACAAACAAACAAGCAAAATATAACCAAAGACACTTAAATAGGGAACAGGCTGACAGTGACCAGAGGGGAGAGGGGAGGGAATTTCAGGGGAAAAGGGGAAGGGTTTGCAGGAACAAGTATAAAGGACATGGACAAAAAAAGGGGGGAGGGTGGGAATGGGAGGGAGGTGGGGAGAGCTTGGGGGGTGGGCTGGGATGGGAGTAAAAGACAGAAAACTGTACTTGAACAATTAATATAAAATTTAAAAAAAGAAAAAGAAAATACAAGGTAAATGGAGCTGAGCCCTGCAGAGTGGGACCCAAGCCAGAGCTGAAAGCAGAACAGTGGCAAGCCGGGGCTGGGGCCCAGGAGTGGAGCCAATTGTGGACTGCATGCCCAAGCCACCTCCTGTATCCACAGGCCCTGAGGCTCTGGTGGCCACCAACAAACAGGGCAACTGTGTCAAGCCCAGGCTAACCCCCACCCAGTTGCACTCCCCAAACACCTGTCTGATTTGAGGGACCCCAAGGCTATGTCCTTGTTTGCCATGAATCTGTGGGGCCACACAGCCTCCCATAGGCATTTCAGAGCTCTGGCCATGTGCAGGCCCTAGACCGCCTTCCAAGCCTCCTTCTCTTCCCAGCCTGGGTGAAGGGGCTCCTCAAGCTTTGGGACTCAGTGAGGCATAGCAGCAGTCACGTGCATGCTGGGACCACAGCAGACATGCTGCCACTCCCTGGGCCCCCAGAGACTGGTCTGTTCACCTACCGCACCATCTGACTCAGGTGATCAGCTGAACTCATCATTCACTCACTGACTCACCCAGGTTAACTTCTAGTCCTGCAAACTGCATTCATGGTACCATGTTTGCCACAACTTCTGAATTCACTGGAAGACACCAGCATTTCAGAACACAAAAAATACTTGAATGCAAGTAAAATGTTCAGGCCATTACTTACTGAGCTTTTCCTATTATAACTGGCCTGCCACAAAAGTGTATGTTTTGCTCTTAGTGTTGTTTTGTTTTTTTCTCCCTGCCTTCTCTCCCATCCTGCATCTTAACCCTTGCTGAGGATACAGCAACATAAACAGTCTCGGGGTCATTAGAGACTAGCAGTAGGGCACAGTCAATCAATACACTATCTTGAGAAACAGAGTTGTGTGGCCCCTCACAGGAAAGCTACCCTTCTGGCATCTGGCAGACCCAAATTTGGGCTCAGGAACCCTAATAGGGGTCTTACCCTGCCAAGTGCAGGAAGATAATCTGGGACATACTCAGGCTAGTGGCTTGGGGAAGAAGAACAAACCCACCATCTTCCCTGTAGTCTGAAAGGCACCTGACATAGGAGTTCTAGGAATTACAGCCCCTTGTTTTTCTGCCAGAAATAGTCTGGCCTGTGACTAGTCTCACACTGACATCAGATCAACAGGCAGAGACTTGCAGAGGTGGATCCAGCGGTGACTTAGGATATTTGCTGCTGACACATACCTGGACCCAGTATGATAAAATCCAGCTTTGCAGAGCAGCTTGGCCTGATCGGAGAGCAGCCAAGCCTCAGGGAGTCAGCCACAAACTGCGGATGGCCTGTAGCTTTGAAAAGGCGGCCAAGTGCCAGATGTGGACAGCACTAGATACTGGCTTATATCAGACTCAGACATCAGAGTAGTGGTATCCAAAGAGAGAAACCAGAAGGCAAGATTTAAACGGTGTTGAGACAAATCCACTTGGCTCTTTTTTCATTATCTTAGCTACTTTTTTCATTTTCATGGCCACTTTATTTATACTTTTTATCTACTTTTTCTTTATTCTTTGCTGCTCTAATTTTTCTTTCATATCTCCTATTCTGCTCTTACCTTAGAGTATTCCACTGTTCCCTTCCTCTTCCTATTTACTGTTTTTGTAACCTTTACTGTGTTGCTTTTCCCTGTTTTCCTCTTTCAATTCATTACAAGTAATGAATTTTTCCCTCTTCCTCTCATAATCACTTTTCTTTCCTTTGGTATTCTCATATTATTCTTCCCTTTCCCCTTTCCTTGCTGTTCCATCCACTCTTTGCTTTTATTATTCTTTGCTCTCTTCTTGATATTGCTGGGGTGAACCGTGGGTTTTGCTTGTTTTGGTGCTTTTTTTGTGTTGTTTTGCTTTGTTCTGCCAGCACCTACACAAAAGTTTGCAACACTTGGTAACTGGTAAGGGTTGAGCCTCTTAGCCCATCAGGCAGAGGGGAGCTCCCACTAATGACCGGGCCAGTAATAATCAGGACACAAACACAACAGGAGAGTCCAGATAATGCACACAGAGCTCATTCCCAAAGCAACCAGATCAGGAGATCAAGGAGTCTGCACCACTGGGTCCCATAGGACTCCTAACACACAAGGCCACTCCACAAGACAGAGAGTCAAAGCAAATCAATATAGTACATAGCAACAAACACGAAGAAACAGATAAAATGGGAGGGCACAGAAAAAAAACCCAAACAAAAGAAAAGGAGGAATACCCATAAAAACATGCTAAGCAAAATTAAGGCAAGCAACTCATCAGACATAGAGTTCAAAGTAATGGTTACAAGAATACTCACAGAACTTAGTGAGAACTATAAGGAACTTAGTGGGACCTACATCAGCATGCAAAAGGACATATAAACCTTGATGTTTATCTGGCTAAACAAAAGCCGGATGAAAATGAACAATGCAATATTTGAAATGAAGAACACACTAGAAGGAATTAAGAGCAGGCTAGAAAAAGCATAGGACCAAATCAGCAAGTTGGAAGACAGGGTAGAAAAACACAAAATCAGATCAACAACATGAAAAAAGAATTGAAAAGAATGAAGATAGTCAAAGGCAGGGATGTCTAACCTTTTGGCATCTCCAGGCCACATTGGAAGAACTATCTTGGGCCATACATCAATTACACAAACACTAATGAAAACTGATGAGCAAAAAAAGAGGTTTTAAGTAAATATATAATTTGGTGTTGGGCTGCATTCACAGCCATCCTGGGCCACAGGTTGGACACCCTGGTATAAAGGAACTTTGGGACAACAAAGTACATTAATATTCACATCATAGGGATACCAGAATTAGAAGAAAAGGAGCAAGGGATAGAAAACCTGTTGGAAAGAAACGATAGGAAACTTCCCTAACTTGGTAAGGGAAAAAGTCACACAAGTCCAAAAAGCTCAGAGGGTTTCAATCAAGATCACCCAAAGAGGCCCACTCCAAGACACATTATAATAAAAACGGCAATATTTAAAGACAAAGAGACAACATTAAAGGCAGCAAAGGAGAACCAGCTAGTAACGTACAAGGCAGCTGTGATGAAATTATCAGCTGATTTCTCAACAGAAACACTACAAGCCAGAAGGGATTGGCAAGAAATATTCTAAGTAATTAAAAGCAAAGTCCTGCAACCAAGACTACTCTATCTAGCAAGGCTCTCATTAAAATGGAAGGCAAAATAAAAAGAATCCCTGGCCAAAGAAGGGTAAAAGAGTACATTTCCAACATGCCAGCACTGCAAGAGATGCTAAGGAGACTGCTTTGAGAAGAAGAAGAAATAAATAGAGAGACAGAGGGAAGAATATAAGTACAAAGGGAAACAATGGCAATGAATAAGTACCTATCAATAATAACTTTAAATGTAAATGGACTAAAATGCCTCAATTAAAAGAGATAGGGTAGGTGACTGGATAAGAAAACATGACCCACATGTATGCTGGCTACAAGAAACCCCCTCAGAACAAAAGATATATACAGGTTGAAAGTGAAGGAATGGAAAACATATTCCACACAAATGGACATGAAAAAAAAACTGGGGTAGCAATACTTATATCAGACAAAATAAGACTTCAAACAAAGGCAATAACAAGAAACAAAGAAGGTCACTTCCTAATACTTAAGGAAGTAGTCCAACAAGAAAATGTAACTCTTGTGAACATACATGAACCTAATAAAAGTGTACCTAAATATATAAATAAAATATTGGAATACTTTAAGAAAGACAGCACAACATTCATTGTAGGGGATTTTAACATCCCACTGTCAATAATGCAGAAATAATGCAGATTTTCCAAGCAAAAATTAATAAAAATATTGCAGAATTGAACAACATTCCAGATCAAATAAACTTAATTGACATTTATAGAACATTTTACCCCAAAGAAGCAAAATACACTTTTTTCCTAAACACACATGAATCATTCACAAAGACAGACCACACGGTGGGACACAAAACAAGCCTGAACAAAGTCAATAAAACTGAAATCACATCAAGCACTTTCTCAGATCACAACAGCTTAACACTAGAAACCAACTTCAAGAAAAAAAATCAAAACCATTCAAATTCATGGGGGCTGAATGATAAGTTATTAAGTAATAAAAAAGTTAACAATGAGGTCAAGGAAGAAATGAAAGTTTCTGGAAACAAATGAAAATGAATACAGAGCAACCCAATACCTATGGGAAACAGCGAAGGCAGTACTGAGAGGGAAGTTCATAACAATACAGGTCTACCTAAAGAACATAGAAAAATATCATATAAACAACCTAACCCTACATCTAAAAGATCTAGAGGAACAACACAAAGCCCAGAGCAAGTAAAAAGAAGGAAATAATCAAGGTCAGAGCAGAATTAAATGACTTTGAGACCAAAAAAGACAATGTAAAGTATCAATGAATCCAGGAGCTGGTTCTTTGAAAAGATAAACAAAATCAACAAGCCTTTCTTTAAGCAGGCTCATCAAGAAAAAAAGAGAGGACCCAAATAAACACAATCAGAAATGAAAGAGGAGAGATTACAACTGACACCACAGAAATACAAAGGATTGTAAGTAATTACTATGAAGAACTGTATGCCAAGAAATTTGAAAACCTAGATAAATGGAAAATTTTCTAGAAAAACATAGTGTTCCAAAACTCAATGAGGAAGAAGCAGAAAGCCCGAACAGATGAATAACAGCTGACAAAATTGAAGCAGTAATCAAAAAACTACGAACTCACAAAAGCCCTAGACCAGATGGCTTTACCAGCGAATTTTATCAAACATTCAAAGAAGTACCACTGATCCTTCACAAACTATTCCAAAAAATTCAAGAAGAGGGAAGATTCCCAAACTCTTTTTAAGAGGCCAGTATTATCCTAATTCCCAAACCAGGTTAAGACACAACAAATAAAATTATAGGCCAATATCTCTCATGATCATAGATGTAAAAATCTTCAACAAAATACTAACAAACTGGATCCAACAATACATTAAAAAGATGACACATCATGATCAAGTAAGATACATTCCAGGGATGCAAGGATGGCACAACAATATTTGCAAATCAATAAATGTGATTCATCACATAAACAAAATGAAAGACAAAAATCACATAATCTTATCGATGCATAAAACACATCTGATAAAATCCAGCACCCATTTATGATAAAAAAAACACTTAACAAAGTGGGAACAGAGGGAGCATTCCTGAACATAGTAAAGGCAATATACAAAAAACCTACTGCTAACATCATACTCAATGGGCAAAAACTACAAGTGTTTCCCTTAATATCAGGACAAGACAAAGGCTCTCCATCCTCACCACTCTTAATCAACATAGTACTGGAAGTTCTCACTACAGTAATCAGGCAAGAAGAAGAAATAAAAAGCATCCAAATTGGAAAAGAGGAAGTTAAACTGTCATTATTTACAGATGACATGACAGTCTAAATAGAAAACCCCATGGACTCTACCAAAAAACTACTCAACCTAGTATGTGAATTCAGCAAAGTAGCAGGATACAAAGTCAATATTCAAAAATCAACGGAATTTTTGTACACCAAAAATCAACTATCAGAAAAAGCCCATTTACTATAGCAACAACAACAAAAGTACCTAGGAATAAACTTAACCAAGGAAGTAAATGACCTGTACTGGAAAACTACAGAACACTGGAGAAAGAAACTGAGGAAGACACAAATAAATGGAAGCATATACCCCGTTCAAGGATTGGAAGAATCAACATAATTAAAATGTCCTTACTACCTAAAACAATGTATAGATTCAAAATGATTCTTATTAAAGTACCAATGGCATATTTCATACTTCAAAAATTTTTTTCAAAAATGTATATGGAGCCAAAAAGTACCCCAAATAGCCACAGAAATCTTGAGAAAGAACAAAGTTGGAGTGATTATAATACCTGATATCAAGCTACACCGCAAGGCCACCGTAATCAAAACAGCCTGGTAGTAGCATAAAAACAGACACATAGATCAATGGAACAGAATAGAGAGCCCAGAAATAAACCCATGTTTCTATACTCAATTAGTGTTTTTGACAAAGGGAGCACAAACGCACAATGGAATAAAAACAGCTTCTTCAGTAAATGGTCTTGAGAGAACTTAAGTGGTAAACGCAAAAAAAAAGAAACTAGACCACCAAGTTACACCATATACCAGAATGAATAAACTCAAAATGAATAGATTTAAATATAAATTTTGATACCATAAAACTCCAAGAGAAAAACATAGGCATTAAAATTTCAGATATCCTGCAGAGCAATATTTTTGACAAGATATCTCCTAGGGCAAGAGAAATAAAGAAAAAAAACAAACAAATGGGACTACATCAAATGTAAAACCTTCTGTATGGCAAAAGAAACCGTCATCAAAATGAAAAGGGAACCAACTGTATGGGAGAGTATATTTGCCAATGATACGTCAGACAGGGTTTAATCTCCAAAATATATAAAGAACTCACACAACTCAAAACCAACGAGAGAAACAATCCAGTTAAAAAATAGGCAAAGGCCCATATAGACACTTCTCCAAGGAAGACATAAATGGCCAGAGACATAGGAAAGGATGCTCATCATCACTAACCATGAGAGACATGCAAATTAAAACCACAATCAGATATCTTCTAACACCTGTCGGAATGGCTATCATTAATAAATCAACAAACAAATGCCGGTGATGATGTGGAGAAAAGGTAACCTTACTGCACTGTTGGTGGGAATGCAGACTGGTGCAGGCACTGTGGAAACCAGTATGGAATTTCCTCAAAAAAATTAAAAATGGACCTGACTTTTGACCCAGTAATTCCACTGATAGGGATATACCCTAAGAATATTGAAACACCAATTCAAAAGTACTTATGCACCCCAATGTTTATAGCAATGCTATTTGCAATAGCCAAGTGCCAGAAACAGCCTAAGTGCCTATCAGTAGATGATTAGATCAAAAACAGTGTAAGTTGTGGTACATTTACATGACGGAATACTATCCAGCAGAAAGAAAGAAGGAGTTCCTACCCTTTGCAACAGCATGGATGGAACTGGAGACTATTATGCTAAGTGAAATAAGCTGGTCAGTGAGAGAAGTACCATATGGTGTCACTCATGACTGGAATCTAATGAACAAAATCAACTGAAGCAAAATAGAAACAGGCTCATACATAGAGAGAAGGCTGATAGCTATCGGGGGGTAGATGAAAGAAATTGAGCAAAAAAGGAAAAAAGAAAAAAACTCATGGACACAAACAACAGCATGGTGATCAGTGTAGGGAGGAATGGTGCAAGGGGATTTGGGGGATAATGATGGTGGACAGAGACTTAGGGTGGTGATACACAATACAATAAACAGATGATGTGTTACATAATTGTGCATCTGATACCTGTATTACTTTGTTAAACAGTGTCACCCCAATAAATTCAATAAAAAGAAGATGGTATCAAGGTGGAGTACACAGGTAGTATCAGGTGTATTGGTAACAGCTACTTGTGTGTCCATAGACATTACATTTAATAAAATATTTATTAAAATATTTTAGTAATAAAATTTTTTAAAAAGTGACAATGTAAGGAAGGCAACATACAGAAAGACAATTTTCTACCACTTAAAAAGGAAGAAATAAAGTATGAAAAGAAATAAAAATAAAGAAGCCTATGGTTAAATTCACAACTCCAATCTTGTGGTCTGCTGTTATCAGCATGGAGTGTATCTCACTCACAAATAAATACAGTAATATTCAGGCTTAGTTTCTCTCTTGTACTCTATTGCAAAATATTTCTCCAAGGCAAGAAACTGCCTTCTGCATGGAGAAGATAAACAATCACTCTGAGATAAGAGCAGGCAGTCAATCAGCATTCAGCTAGTTAAGAGCAGGGTGCTAAGAAATCAAAGGTCACAGGTTTCAGTCCCATATGAACCAATTAGCTTTGCTCTTTTCTATGGCAAAGACTGTAAGTTAGCCCACCAATAATTCTGATTATAAGTAAGATCAGGGGAAAAAAGATAAATCACCATCATTACAGGAAAACACAATCTCAAATTTACTAACATGATGTGATCAGTGGTTTTGCATACAATAGTAAAAGCTATATGTATTATTCTAAATGCCCACCATTCATTGCCTCATATAATCTCCATAAAACTCCTATGAGGTTGCTACTATAATAAACCCATTTTGCAAATAACAAAAGTGAAACTTAGCTTCTCTAAAGTTAAGTAACTTGTTTGAGGTAACACAGATAAGTGGATTTCAGAATTTGTTATCTATTACTCTGTAAATATACCCCCCAAGAAATACACACAGAAAAGTCCCAAAAAGTGTTTGAAAAAATAATCTATGAATACAAGAAGTGAAAGAATACAATCTTCCTACCATTTCTCCTCCACTGTATAATCCACTTGCCTACTTAGTCTTTTACTAATCAAAGGTTGATCCCTGGACCAGCTACAACAGCACCATCTGAGTGTGCAAGAGAAATGCATCATCTCAGACCCCAAGCCAGACCTACTGAATCAGAATCTGTTTTACAGCCTCCTATTGTGGTTGACTTGAATGCATATTAAAATCTAAAAAGCAATGAGAAAGACTGTTCTCGATAATCTTTCTCACCTCTGCGCCTATGCTTATTCACTTCCAACAAGAAACTCCTAAATAATTTTCAATCTGACACATTCCAATTTTTCTCTGAAGCTCTGACATCACCCCTCCTCTCCACAAACCTGTTCCCTGCAAAGCTTCTCTTCATGAAGCTCATACTTTGCTAATACTCCCATTATAGCACATTTGATAATAATTCTTTTCCTGTCTACACACCTATCTAAAAGACTCATAGAAACAGACTGTCTTATTCATCTTTGTATCCCTTCACACTTAAGTAAGTACCTAAAAATACAGTAGGTGTTTAATAAATGTTGACTATATAACTGAATAATACATGAATAAAGAATGAATAAATGATGAATGGGTAAAAGAATAGATGGATGAAGAAGTAAGTCTAGTTGGACTAAATCCTGAAGACTTGTAATGTCAATGTAATAAAGAATATGTTACTAAGTCATCAATTTCTCTCCATTACTCTTACTATTTCCTTAATTAAAAACTTCCAGAAACTCTATATAATTTCTGTGTGTTCCTCCTTCTTGCTGGGAGAAATGCTAGAGTATTCTTTCTTGCCTCAAAAAAAGTCAAATCCATTCATCCTGGTAATTGGGCCTGGAAATAGTGAAGTTTTTTATTCCTCCCTTCTCATATTTCACATCTAGGCTATCTTCAAATCTATGGGCTCTACCTTTGAATTGTTTCCAGAATCAAACTATAACCCATAAGTTTCAGTGGGGTATTACAATTGTCTCTTCAATTTGTCTCCCTAGTATTATCTTTGCCTTTCTATACTTTCATTTCTGCATCACAGCCTGGGTGATCCTTTTAAAACATTAAGTTAGATCTTATCATGCTTCTTATTAAAGCAATCCAATGGCTTCCAATCTCACTCAGAGTAAAGCCTGAATCCTTATGGTGGCAACAAGGCCCTAGGAGACCTGAGCCTACACATCTCCCTCTCTTAGGTCACTCTCACTCTCCTCCCCATAGCTCTTTTGGATCTAGGTACAATGGTCTCCTTGCTAGACAAGGAGCTTTGCTCTTATTGATCCTTCTGCTTGGAATGGCATTCCCTCAAATATCTGAATGGTTCACTTCCTCCAGTTTTCTTCTTAAATGTCACTTGATCAGAATAGCTTTCTCTCACAACCATACATGAAATAGCACCATTTCTCTGTTATGCTCTGTCTCATACTACACTATTTTCCTTCACAACATATTACCACATCATGTGTTTGTTTGACAGTGACTACCTGACTGGAATGTATGCTCCATGAGTGCAAAGACATTGTTTTGTTCCCTAAAATTTCTTCATCACCAAGAACAGTGGCTAACACATGAGAGAATATCAGTAAGTATTTTAAAAGTAAGTTTAGATATGTCAATCGATAGAGTTTTGGTGAATAATATGTCATTTTACATGAAATTTTAAAGAAAATGTCCTTAATATATTAAAAACACCAATGTTCAAAGTAAAATTTCTGTCTTTAACCATCTACATCATTCTTCCTACATAACACAAGAGTCATTACATAAGCAGTCTATAATATGTGTATATTTTAAGGTCACCTCACTAACTACTCAAAAATTCTTATTCAGAGAAACATGATCAACAATTATCTCACTAATATTCACTCACTTCATTTTCAAAGTCCAGTTATATAGGGTTGGGATAGAAAAATTATTGAGTTTTTTTCTTCATTGTCTCAGCCTGAATTTGCTCAAAGTTGAATCTAAAAACTAAAATGAACAGGCCTGAAAAAATGTATTGACAGTTATATCAAGTATATCATATGCCATTCTTGCACCTAATATTAATGAAAAGGATGTAAATACTCTGCATATAATTATATACATAAGTCTAATTAACCATTTCTGTCTTAACTATCCCACTAATCTAATAATCAGACTCGAGACAACAACAAACAGCACTCTGTAATTAAATCAATGCAGACGTAGAAAAGTCAAGGTAGATTCTGAGAAGGGCCAATCAATGTGACAGACTCATGGGGCACATACACTCCTTCTAAACATAAAATACGTCACATTCCACTTTTAAATGAGATTTATTTGAATTAATATGTAAAAAATAATATTAATTGTAAAAATAATTAAATAAACCTGTACTTGAAAATTTACTCTTATCAAGTTATTGTCAGTTTTGTTTATTAAAATTCATAATTTCAAAGACACGGCATCTGTAATTGCTGACTGTTATGTCTTCACTGCCTGGAATTAGTCCATTCAAACTCTGCCACAGAGGAAGGAGGAACATACTCAGCTAACTTTAGGGAAAGTATGGCTAAATTTTATACACACACACACACACACATACACACACATACACACACCTTCTAAGCTTAAAATAATGCTTTCATGGCTTATTTATTGTCATGCCCCTTGAAACTTACACTGCAGCAGAGTAACCTGATTATTAGTATGGGTAACCTATACACAAAAATACATTAATTAAAAAAATAACAGTGGTAGGAAAAAAGAAGGTAGCACAGGAGAACCTAGCTTCCCTATCTCCCCACAAAGATGAACAATTGGACAACCTTGGGAAACCAGTAGGTTCTATTTAGTTTTAGCAACACAATGGAACAACACAACAAAAAAACTAACAAAAATATCACAAGAAAATAAGAAAGACAATGTCATTTTGCCTGCATCATCCAATCCCCTAAGTTGGCATTGTTCAGCACCATGAGGGAACTTCCCACCTAGAAAGAGCTGCTCTCACCAGGAAAGAAAGAACAAGGTGACCAACCAGCTCCTACAACCTCTCACATTAAGCTGACTAGGAACAAAGAGGAAAGGCAGAGGCTATTTATTATTAGCAGACAGACAATAGGAGTGACGAACAGTTCACAGAGCCCTGCTTTGTACACAATCTCTGCAGCATTCACCACTGATGAAGCCAAGCTACCAAAGCCACCAAAGACCCCCAGGAGATCTGACATGGTTTTGCCTCACAAGTTTGTGCAATAGCCTGAATCTCTCCTATCTCCATCTGCACACTATCCCCCTTCCTGCTAAAACCTAGGATGATGTCGAAGACATCTAAGGTCTTTGTAGCTGTACAAGTGTAAGACACAAAGTTGTCTAAGTTCCTTTTTTGATGGTGGAGGGCTTCCATGAAGGCCAAGGGAGGCCTCAACCCACTGGCTTTGTCCAGCTTCATGTCACCTCACATGAAAGAATTCAAGAGCAAGTGAGAGACATTCAGCAAAGCACACAGATTTATTAACATGATAGTACAGAGTCAAGAAGGAGGGGAGTATGGGTAAACTCAGAAAGTGAGTTGCTCCAAAAAGATCAGAGTGAATGTTCTTATCAATGTTATGAGCAAGGGCAGGAAGTGAAGGTGGTTCATGGTCTATGATGCTCAGGGTGGTCACAGCTCCTCTCAGTCCTTCCTCGCCAGATGGTGGCAGTCTAGGTGGTACAGCAGCTTCAAAACCACAATGTGAGTCAACATGGCTGTCATCTCTGGCTGAGACTGTTTTACTATTTGTGCCAATTATTTCTTACCCTAGGAAATTGGGAGTGTGGCAAGAGGGGACAGGTTTATAGCCACAAGTCACATCCACAATGCTCCAATCTAGAAGGGTAAGCAGCAGGGTGAGTAAGCGTCTAGCAACAAGTCACATCTGCAATACCCTAACCTAGAATTCAAAAGGAAGGGTAGAGCCCAGGGTCTCTGTCCCATATGCTAACTTTCTTGCCTGACTTTGACTATACTGAAATGCAAGACCCACACCCACAACCAGCTTGGACTTCTATGGCTGCACAAGTACAAGTCACCAGCATAGGCCAGTGGGCACAATCTTCATACTCTCCCTCTACCCAATACCAGGTTACCAGTATTTCCCTGAAAGGAAATTGTAGACAGGTCTGGCACCCCAATTTTTGTGTCTACAGACCAGGGGACACACCCTTTGATCATTTGGCTCTGATAGCCAGCAAAGCTTGCATTCATGGGTCCAAAAGGATTGTAGCAAACAAACAAACAAACAAAAAAAACCCAGTTCTTAACTAGCTATTCCCCTAGAGTTCAGTGCTGAGGTAGCAATCAGAAACACCCAACTCCCAGTCTCTCTCAAAAAGGGTTACTTACATATCTTATAAGCTACACATTTAGGGTCAATATTCTAATTTAACATACATCTATGGGTCAACCACAATCCTCTCCAGCACTGTTCCTCTAACTTATTCCTGGTCACTGATATCTCCCTGGAAGCTATACACATGTCAGATACCCTTACTTTTGTGACTGTCAGCTAGAGGACATATCCCTTAATAGCCTGGCTCTGATGGCTTGTAGGGTTTCTGTGCATGGATCAGTGATCAATAGCAAAAAAAAAGAAAAAATCTTAATTGACTATTCTTCCAGGGCTCATTGCAGAGGGAGCAGAAAGAAATGCCCATCTACCAATCTTTCCCTGGAAGAAGTCCATTTGTATACTTTAAAAACTGCTGAGGGATCAGCTTCCAATCAGCCTGCATCTAGGTGCTGACAGAGATCTTGGCATACCTTCAACTACTAGTTGCCACAAACAACAAACAAGGCTGCATGGACAAAAAGGAAGGTTTGAGAGATGGTCAAGAGCTAGTGTGGGGCTGAACAGTAAGTTTCATCTCCTACATGATACCATTTCAAAACTAAAATAAAGAGTGAAGGAAAATGAAAACTCAAAAGAATATGTTATAAACAAAAGGACAAGATTAAACCACAGACACAGAGCTTAATAAAATTGAGATAAGTAATTTACCTGACAAAGAATTTAAAATAATAACCATAACAACACCCAGAAAAGGAGAACAATGCATCAACAAAGTGAGAATTTCAACAAAGAAATAAAAATATTTTTTTAAAGAGTACCAAACAAATCACATAAGGAAGGAATTCAATAATTGAACTGAAAAATACACTACAGGGTTTCAGCAGTAGTCTACATGAAGCAAGAGAAAGAATTAGTGAACGCATAGACGGGGTAGTAGAGTTTACCTAATCAGAAAAGCAAAAGGAAAAAAGAATGAAGAACAGTAAGATAGATTAAGGGTCTCATGGCATACCCTCAAGCAGAAGAAAATTCACATTTTAGAGTTCCCAGAAGGAAAAAAGAGGAAGGAAAACTTAAGAAGGCTTATTTAAAGAAACAATAATGGAAAACTTCACTAACCTGGGAAAGAAAACAATGTATTATAGAACTGTATACATGAAACCTATTTAATATTACTAAAAAAATGTCAAAAGTTAAAAACAAGAAGAGAACCTTAAAAGCAGCAGGAGAAAGAAACATTGTTTCATATGAGGGAAAAATATCAGGCCATTATAACATCAGCAGATTTTTCAGCACAAACTTTTCAGGCTAGGTGGGAGTGGCATGATTTTTTAAAGTGGTGAAAGGAAAAAAGTGCCAACCAAGAATACTCTACCTAGCAAACTTTCCCCACACATTTACAGTCAATTAATTTTTAACAAAGCAACCAAACATATATAATGGAGAAAGGACAGTCTCTTTAATAAATGGTATTGCAAAAACCACTCAGCCAGGAGCAGAATAAGGAAACTAAACCACCAGATTATACCATATACAAAAATTAACTCAAAATGGATTAAAGACTTGAAGGGATTAAGCAAAGAAAAAAAAAAGCATCATGGTGATTGCCAGAGAGAAGGGTGGGGGGAAAAGAGGGTAAAAGGTGGGTAAATGGTGAAAGAATGAAACTTGATTTAGGATGATAAACACAATGCAATATACAGATGATGTATTGTAGAACTATATACCTAAAACCTGTAGAATTTTATTAACCAATGTCACCCCAGTAAATTCAATAAAAAAGAAAGAGTATAGTAAACTGAGAAAAACATAATAGATGCTAACTTCCTTTATGTGATAAAGGGTATTTAGCAAAAAAAAATAAAAATAAAATAAAGCAAATACAATCTTTAAAGGTGAAATACTGTGAGATTCAAAAATAGACAAAAGAAGTCAATAACAGAAGTCAAAGTAATGGTTACCTTTGTGGGATTACCTAATAATCAGAAATGTTAGGGAGTTTTACTGGACATACATAATACTCTGTATCTTGATCTGTGTGGTATTTATACATATATGTTCACTTTGTAAAATGTCACTGAGTTACATGTCTCA
The DNA here is from genome assembly GCF_021234435.1 of Artibeus jamaicensis. Lineage (NCBI taxonomy): Eukaryota > Metazoa > Chordata > Mammalia > Chiroptera > Phyllostomidae > Artibeus > Artibeus jamaicensis. The sequence continues at coordinate 54,060,631 of NW_026522030.1, read as the reverse complement.
GGTCTTTACACTTCATTTATATACTACACTTCAATAAACAGTTTATTAAAAAATTTAACAGTTTTCTTTTAGGAAACTTTATAAATTATCCTAAAAGTTATATTTAAGTGCTAAGTCCCATCACTGCCAAGGCAGTTTAAAAGCTAAGGAATACTCTCCTGCTGTCATAAACCATTTTGCCTTCCCCTCCAACTGATCACAAAAAAAGAGTAAGTGAAAGCGGTGAACACCAGGATACCCACTGGAAAATTAAACCCAACCAACAAAGGAACCACCAAAAGATAGCAAAAGAAGAAGGTGAAGGAAGGAGTGGAAGCCACACTAACCTCGATCCAGGACCTATCTGGAAATACAACTAAATAGTAGAAAAACTACCCAGTACAAACAATTGAAAAAGAGTAAAAGAGAATCCTCAAAACCTTGCATACAGGGAAGAACTAGCTTCAACACAACCTGCACTTACCAGCACAACAAACTACAGGAGGTGGTGGAGAGAGTTAACCAACTGGTGGGAAGGACCCACAAAAGGAAGACCCAAAAATGATGAAAACACAAAGACAAACACAGAGTCAACTTAAAGGACAGCCTAACACCAGTGAGCTTGGGAGATCAAGGAGACCACACCACTAAATCTCACAGGTGTTCTACCACAGAAGTTCAGGAAGCCAGAACAAATCTATTTAAGGAGCTGAGGATAACAAAAAGAGTCTCACAAACAACAGGAAGACAAAGAAACAATCCCCAAATGAAAGGAAAGGAGGAAGCCTCAGAAAGAATGCTAGATGAAATAGAGGCACGTCAGCTATCAGATATTGAATTCAAAGCACTGATTATCAGGAAGTTCAAAGAGCTCACAATGAGCTACTAGAAACTACAGGGGAACTACAATGAAATCACTGCAAACTATATTAACATGAAAAAGGAAATAGAAACTATCAGCAAGGGCCAAGAGAAAATGAATACAATTTCTGAACTGAAGAACACAGTGGAAAGAATCAACAGCAGGATCGATGAGACAGAAGATCAGATCAGCTAGTTGGAGGACAAAGTAGAAAAAACACACAGAAAGAGCAAGAAAAAAAAACAGCTCAGAAAGAATGAAGAGGGATTAAGAGAAATGCAAGACAATATGAAACATAATAATATCCGAATAATAGGGATACCAGAAGGAGAAGAAGAAGAGCAAGGGATAGAAAACCTATTTGAAAAAGTAATGATGAAAAACTTCCCTAATTTGATGAGAGAAAAAGTCACACAAATCCAGGAAACACAGGGTCCCAATCAAGAAGAACCCAAAGAGGCCCACTTCAACACACATCATAATTAAAATGGCAAAACTCCAAGACAAAGAAAGAATCTTAAAGGCAGCAAGGGACACATAGGAAGTAACATACCAGGGAGCCCCAATAAGGTTACTAGCTGACTTTTCAATGGAAACACTCCAAGCAAGAAGAGAATGGCAAGAAATATTCCAAGTAATGAGAACCAGAGGCCTGCAACTAAGGCTATTTACCCAGCAAGGCTCTCAATCAAGATAGAAGGCCAAATAAAGAGCTCTCCAAACAAAAGAAGTCTAAAAAAATACACCTCCACCAAACCAGCTCTGCAAGAGATGCTAAAATGAATGCTTTAAGGAAAGGAAGGAAAAGAGAGAGATAGGAACACAGGTACAAAGATGAAAATGAGTAAGTCCCTATCAATAATAAGCTTAAATGTGAATGAATTAAATGCTCCAATCAAAAGACATAGAATAACTGAATGAATAAGAAAGCATGACCCACACATATGCTGCCTACAAGAGACCCATTTCAGGACAACGGACCTACACAGACTAAAAGTGAAGGGCTGGAAACAAATTTTCCAAGCAAACAGACAAGAAAAAAAAGCAATACTCATATCAGACAAAATAGACTGCAAGAAAAGGGCCTTACGAAGAGACCCAGAAGGTCACTTCATAATACTCAAGGGAAGAATCCACCAAGAAGACATAACAATGTAAATATATATGCACCCAACATAGAAGCACCCAAATACATAAAGAAAATCTTGGAGAACTTCAAGAAAGATATTGACAGCAACACAATTATAGTAGGGGATTTTAACACTCCACTGTCAAAAATGGACAAATCTTCCAAACAAAACATCAACAAAGATATTGTGGCATTGAAAAATGCTCTAGATGAAATGGACTTAACTGATATATAGAGAGCCCTTCATCCCAAAGAAGCTAAATACACATTCTTTTCAAATGTGCATGGAACATTTTCAAAGTTAGACTACATGACAGGACACAAAACAAGCCTCAACAAATTCAAGAAAACTGAAATCCTAGCAAGCATTTTGTCTAACCACAAAGGACTAAAACTAGAAACAACCTGAAGAAAGAAAACACAAAACACTAAAAATCATAGAGATTGAATAGCATGCTATAAAACAATGAATGGATCAAGAATGAAATCCCCAAATGAAAGGAAAAAAAGGAAGCCTCAGAAAGAAAAGAAATCAAAAAGTTTCTGTAAACAAATGAAAATGAACTCACAACAACCTAAAACTTATGGGACACAGCAAAGGCAGTCCTGAGAGGGAAGTTCATAGCAATACAGGCCTGCCTAAAAAAGATGGAAACATTTCAAACAAACAACCTACCCCTATGCCTACAAGAACTCGAGGAACAACAAAGACAGCCCAGAGCAAGTAGAAGGAAGGAAATAACCAGTATCAGAGCAGAATTAAATGACATAGAGACTAAACCCACAATTCTAAGAATCAATGAATCCAAGAGCTGGTTCCTTGAAAGATACACAAAATAGTCAAGCCTTTAAGTACGCTCATCAAGAAAAGAAGAGAGAGGACCCAAATACACACAGTCAGAAATGAAAGGGAGAAATGACAAATGATACCACAAAAATATAAAGGATTGTAAGAAATTACAATGAAGAACTGTATGCCAAGAAACTTGAAAACCTAGGGGAAATGAAAAAATTTTTCTGGAAAAGTATAATCTTCCAAAACTGAGTGAAGAAGAAGCAGAAAGCCTGAAAAGACCAATAACAGCAGATGAAATTGAAGCAGTAATCAAAAAACTCCCATCACACAAAAGCCCTGGACCAGATGGTTTCACAGGAGAATTCTACAAAGCATTTAAGGAAGAGCTAACTCCTATCCTTCACATACTATTCCAAAAAATCCAAAATAATGGAAGACTCCCAAACTCTTTTTATGAAGCCAGCATCATCCTAATCCCAAAACCAGATAAAGACACAACAAAGAAAGAAAACTTCAGGCCAATATTGCTGATGAACATAGATGCTAAAATCTTCAACAAAATATTGGCAAACTGCATCCAACAATACATTAAAAAGATCATACACCATGATCAAGTGGGATTCATCCCAGGGATGCAAGGATGGTATGATATTCGCAAATCAATAAATGTAATACATCACATAAACAAAAGCAAAGACAAAAATCAATGATCATATCAATAGATGCGGAAAAAGCTTTTGATAAGGTACAACACCCATTCATGTTAAAAACACTCAGCAAAGTGGGAATAGAGGAAGTATTCCTCAACATAATAAAGGTCATATATGAGAGACCTACAGCTAACATCATACTCAATGGGCAAAAACTAAAAGTGTTTCCACTAAGATCAGGAACAAGGCAAGGTAGTCCACCTTCACCACTTCTATTTAATATAATATTGGAAGTTTTAGCCACAGTGATCAGACAAGAAAAGAAAATGAAAGGCATCCAAATTGGAAAGGAGGAAAGAAAACTGCCATTGTTTGCAGATAACATGATAGTATACACGGAAAATCCTATAGACACCACCAAAAAACTGCTCTACCTAATAAATGAATTTGGCAAAACAGCAGGATACAAAGTCAATATCCAGAAATCAAAGGCATTTTTGTATACCAACAATGAAACAGCAGAAGCAGAAATCAAGAAAAAATCCCATTTGATATAGCAAAAAGAAAATCTCAGATATTTCACGCAGCAACTTTTTTGCTGATATGTCCCCTAGAGCAAGGGACATATAGGGAATAATAAACAAACGGGATCTCATCAAAATAAAAAGCTTCTTCATGGCTAAAGAAAACAGTATTAAAATAAAAAGAGATCCAACTGTATGGAAAAACATAGTTGCCAATGATACATCAGACAAGGGTTTAATCTCCAAAATATACAAAGAACTTACAGGACTCCACTTTAAGAAGACAAGCAACTGAATTAAAAAGTGGGCAAAGGACTTGAACAGACACTTCTCCAAGGAGGACATACAGAGGATCTATAGATACATGAAAAGATGCTCGGTATTGCTAGTTATCAGAGAGATGCAAATTAAAACCACAATGAGATACCACTTAACACCAGTCAGAATGGCCATCAAAAACAAAGCAACCAATAACAAGTGTTGGAGAGGTTGTGGAGAATACGGGACCCTAGTGCACTGTGGTGGGATTGCAGACTGGTACAACCACTATGGAAAACAGTATGGAATTTTCTCAGAAAACTAAAACTGGATCTGCCTTTTGACCCAGCAATTCCACTGCTAGGATTATATCCTAAGAACCCTGAAACACCAATCCAAAAGAACCTATGCACCCCAATGGTCATAGCAGCACAATTTAAAATAGCCAAGAGTTGGAAGCAACCTAGATGCCCATCAGTAAATTAATGGAACCAAAAACTATGGTACATTTACACAATGGAATTCTATGCAGCAGAAAGAAAGAAGGAACTCCTACCCTTTGAAAGAGCATGGATGGACTGGAAAGCATTATGCTGAGTGAAATAAGCCAGGCAGTGAAAGACAAATACCATATGATCTCACCTTTAACAGGAACCTAAACAAGAAAACAAACAAACAAGCAAAATACAACCAAAGACACTGAAATAGAGAATAGGCTGACAGGGACCCAAGGGGAGAGAAGAGGAATTTCAGGGAGAAAGGGGAAGAAGGGTTTACAGCAACAAGTATAAAGAACCGTGGACAAAAACTAAGAGGGGTGGAAATGGGAGGGAGGTGAGGAGCATCAGTGGGGTGAACTGAGATGGGAGCAAAAGACAGAAAACTACTTGAACAACAATTAAATGAATTAAAAAAAAGAAACACTAAGGAAGTAGGAGAATAGTAAATACAGACTTCTGAAGCTATACTAATTAAGACAATATAACATTGTAGAGGTACACAAAGAGTACAGAATCTAGAAAGAAATTCACAAACATACTGAACTAGGATATATGAGAGAGGTAGCCTAGCAATAAACAAAAAAGGGGTATCATTCAACAGGTTGAACCTGAAAAACTGTTTATTATTTAGGGAAAAAATCAATTAAAATGGGTCCTTAGTTTATACTGTAGGCAAAAGACAATTCTGACTAAATTATTAATATAAATGACATAAGCAAAGCTTTAAAAACTCTGAGCAAACAGAGGTGCAACTATTTCTGTCTTTGGGGTAGAGAAAGATTTTTAATGAGATCAAACACTAACTATAAAAGATTAATTTCTCTAAATTAAAATTAAGAATTTCTGTTCATCAAACGGCACCTTGATGAAAATGAAAAGACACACAGTAAATCAAGATATTTGCCACACATTTAACACACTAGAGATTAATTTCAAGAACATATAATAACTTTTTAAAATCAATTTTTAAAATCCAGTATAAGATTTAAAAAATATACATAGAGATTTTGCACAGGAAATTGTGCAGAATAATTTGGCTAGTAACCATTTAAAGATATGTTTGATCAGTGATATATACATGAAAATCAAAATAAAATTACTTTATACAAATCAATTGTCAACAAACTAAAAAGTCTGACAATTCCAAGTGTTGAGGAGGATGAGACTCAACCATATCTCTTAAATACTGTTTGTGAGAGCAAAACTAAGGAAAATCACTTTGAAATTATCGGTAGTTCTTGAAAGTAACTTTTCACACTCTATACCTACATTTTTCATTCCTAGATATTTTTTCCACAAATGTTTTTACGTGTCTATCAAGAATCATGTGTGTACAAAAATATCAATTGCAGCATTATTCATTATAGCCCAAATCTGGAAATAATCAAAATATTCATGTACAAATAAATTACAATGGTTATGATATAAGCATATCAATATTTGAAATCACTAAAAATAAATGATCAGTTGTGCCAAACATACATGAGTCTTAGTAACATAATGAGCCAAAACTGCCAAACCCCAAGGCAATACTTTTATAAATGACAATACTAAACAATATACTATTTTTCTCATAAATATATATGTGCTAAAACTTTTAAAAATCATCAAAATAATAAGCAGTTTCATAGTGATGTCTGGTGAGAGTATCAGGTTACCAGGTAAAGGAACATAGAAGTGAATGTAAGACATTAGTAATGTTATAGTTCTTGGGTTAGCTGGTGGAACCAAGGGTGTTTGCTGTAATAAACAAACAAATTAATTAAATGAATAAAATAGGCCTATGCATGTAGCATAATATTGTATACCATGATACAATTTTTTGATTAATAAAATTTTATGAACTTGATGTCCAAAAAATGCAAAATAATAAAATATAAAGTTAAGAATTGTGTTAAGGCTGAAGTGTTAGCAAGACAAAATATGCTAGGTTCAAAAATTACTGTTCTGCAATCATAGTGAACATTTAATCACACAATTACCAGCTTGTGTTAATTCCATTTCTGAACCGAATTAATAAGTACTAAAATTTAAAGGACTACTGAATGGCAAAAACACTTAAATAAATTTATAGAAATAGGATTTTTTACAATATATATTTAGAGCTGACACTTACCTTAAAGATTACCTAAAAAGAAGCAAGCACCATGAATATTTGCTATATGCCAAGCTCTGAACTTGATGTTCATTATTAAATCATTAATCCTCAAAAATGTAACAAAGATACCATTAACATCAACATTTTATTTGTGAAGAAACTTTGGCTAAAAGGGTTAAAGAAATCTGTTCAAGTTCACGAAGCTCGCAGGGTTATAATTTAATTCCAAGTTTACTTGACTCTTGAACCTGAGTATTTATATATACATTTATAGTAAGTACCTCCCTTAATAGCACAGTATATAGATAGAAAGCTCAACTGAACCATCAAAATCACACATCAAGGTAGTGGCAGAATCAGGCCTTAAAAGGTATTAGGTACCATATACCAGGCATTATAATAAAAAGCACTTTATGAGACTTCCTATTCAGTAATCTTCCCATTCTATTACCTCATCCAGTTAAATGTCTCAAAATGGGCATGACCAATTTATTTTCCTTTCATTAGCGTAAATCAGCAAACTGTTTCATCAGAATAACTACACCTGTATTTCTACATTCATTCCTCTATGAATCTATATTGTGTATATTCATGTATCCATATTCATGTATACAAAGAGTGTAAAAATAGCACAACATAAAACTATCTGCCACAATTTATACTTTAATACTTATAAAATTATATGCTTTAGTCAATAATAGGAGAAAATTTAATATGATATTGCAATGGGCACTGTTTCTAGAAAACATCTCTCACCTGGTCCGAGTGATCTGAGTCACTTTCTTGAGGTAAAGGACATGGTGCTCTTTGTGATTCCTGAAGCTCTTCTTTTAATTTAGCATTTTCTTGCTCTTTTTGAGATAGCTGATCCTGAAGACTAACAACACTTTGCCGGAGCATAGCTTCACTTGATTTTGTGGTTTCAAAACAAATATGTAACTCATTGTAAAGCTGTTTCAAAAAATACATTCAAATCTATTAATAATCAATTAAAATAGTTATGTCTGTGTATATATCCAATATATACACACATGTACATATATATCAAGATTATAAATGACACAGTCCTTGCACTGAAGTTATTTTAACAGTCTAAGAGGGAAAACAATATATAAACACATGGAAAACTAAACAATATCAAATATCAATACAAAATCACAATTGATATTTTAAAAAGCAGTATTATTGGCCAGCACAATATAGGAAAATGTGCTGTATTAACCTTAGAGGGCTCCTTAAAAAAAAGAACTTCAGCTGAGTCATGGTGGTATTATAGAAACTGAATTAAAAAAAAAAGTAATTCTAAAAGTGGCAGAAATGTGAAAAAAAAACTGTACAGTGACAGGAAAGGACAAAAAGGGAGCATAAAATATGTCAGCCTGATTGGACTTAATATGCATGTACTTTGAAAGTCAATAAAAACAAGAGTCACTGGCAGTTTATTAGGTTTGTTCTGAATGGATTATATATATATATATATATATATATATATATATATATATATACACATATATATGTGATTATCCCATTTAGGATAAATGAGCACTTACTGCTTAAGGAGGGGAAGAGGGGTAGAAGGAATAATAAGAGACAAAGTCAGGCAATATGACTATGAATGGAACATAAAGACACCTGAGTGCTGGGTTAAGGAGGATGGACTTGTTCCTATAAACAACAGGGAATCATTTAAGACCTTGAACAGAGTGTGATAAAACAGAAGTAATGTGCTAAAGGCATGAGAGATTACTAATTTTTTTAGCTCAAAGCAACATGCATTACACAAATTTAAAACTGGAGTTTATTAAAACTGTGAGACAGCATATGGTACATAAGTGGTATCATACAGAGAATCCAATGTGGTTAACAATGGTATGCCTCCGATACTCATAAATGTATTTCTGATGAAAATCTTAACTTTTGATTGTGATTTAATGAGGCATAATTCATTTTGTGTTAACTGATTTACATAAAGAATCCATATGTATATTTGCTGATGAGACAAGGAAAGTGATCCAAGAGCTAAGATTCATGTTGCTGAAATTTCTGTTAAGATTATATATATATATGAAATCCCTATATACAAGGCTAATAGTAAGATTTTATAACAAAAGTAAAATCCCAAATGAGAGAATCTCAAAATTATGTAGTTAATTTAGTAGGCTCTTAGAGAGAGAGAATCTTCTATTACTGGACCTTGCTTTATGGGAAGAAACCTAACTACACAAAAGATGGCAGAGTTCTTTTCTATATGTATGCTATGCTTTAATTTCTAAAAGTTAAATTTTTAAAAAGGCTTGTGAAACCTCTTTCCATAATACTTTTTCTCCAACATATACTTTATCATAAAAACAAGACCCTCCAAACCATTCCTCTGACATATAATTAGCTTAGTATACTTTTTAACTTTCTATAAGGGATTATATCTCTATATTATTGTAGAAACTTTAAATAACCCATTTTTCTTTACAGCCAAAGTCTAAGCAATATTAATAAAGTTGCATATATGGCTTATAAAGAATTTCAGGACATAAATTTGTAGTTTCCTTTCCAATTACCTTTATACCAGGGAGTGTGTCCAATGTCCTTTCCACAGCTAATATCGTCAGATACTCTAGGAGGGAAGAGAGAGTAGCAACCTGACAGCTTTGAGGAACACTGAAGGGATGAGAGCGGGCCCTATGGTGACCTACCTAAGCTATGTTGCTTTCATGATTGAGTTCAGGGCAAAAAAGAAAAAAGCAAAATCCTGAGACAGCACAAAGCTGATTAGAAAGATTAGAAGCTACAATGAGTGAAGGTCTGACCAATAGCATACAAACATTCAGTTTAAAGGTTATTGAACCACTTTCTCTTATTTGTATGCTTATTAGGACTAACCGGTTATACCCAATCAGCACAAATTAATCTCTTTAGGGAAAAATTATAGAAAATAGTATTACTAAAGAATTTACATATTTCCAATTATACATCAGTGAAATTTTCTTCAAATAATGAGCAGATTTTGAATATTTGAGAATCTCATGAACATTGGTAAGTGTCAAAAAACTCCTAATTTCCCTCCCGTTGCCCAAGGTGCAAGCATGCCGATGGTGTGTGGTCAGGACTGAGGATCAATTTACTGCCATTAGTGCCAAGTGTGTTGTGTACTTTTCTCTTGGGTGTCATGTCTTAGGATCTTCCTTCAGATATAACGCCCTGTGTCTAATCACTTATGGAAGAAGGCTCTATCTTCTTTTTCCATAAATTACTTTATTGTTGTTCAATTACAGTTGTTTGCATTTTCTCCCCACCACTCCCCCCTTACCCCAGCCAATTACTAGCCATCAGAGAGATGCAAATTAAAATCACAATGAGATAGCACCTCACGCAGTCAGAATGGCCATCATAAACAAATCAACAAACAAGTGTGGAAGAGGATGCAGAGAAAAAGCAACCCTAGTGCACTTTTGGTGGGAATGCAGACTGGGGCAGCCACTGTGGAAAATAGTATGGAATTTCCTTAGAAAACTAAAAATGGAGCTGCCTTTAGACCCAGAAGGCTCTATCTCAGTATCTCTTCTTTTGTCTCTTCTCTCCTTTCTGCTTTGTTTCAATAAAAATGAAGACTAACAGCAATCTTGTGTTCTTTACTTTGCTCTCTTTGCCACATACTTACGCGATTGTACTCCTTATTCAGAAGTTGCTCTGACTTGATCTGATATGACTGAGTGGGCAACTCTAGACACTGAGGCAAACTGTCTTTCTCTGAAAACTATCCATGCTTCCAACAGATAAAAAAGAACTGAGGAAGCCTGGAACAGATGATCTAGACTAGCCCTGCTCCAGGAACTGGAACAAAGTCTATCCTATCCCTTTTTCATATTCCAGTGTACACAACCTACTCGCATATTTTTTTTGATAGCTGGTTGGGCTTCACTTATAATAAAACCACTTAGTTGTGAACTTGACTAAAGGACACAAAAACAGCCTTTAGCCATTTTTTAATACTAGGCCCAGCCTACCAGTAAATTTGGCTAAAAATGCCTTCAACAAGGTTAAGATTGTTTTTATTTCTAAGTACTCTGTGGTGATAGAGCCTTAGGATAACAGAATATTTCTCCAGAAGATCTTGCAAGGATGTAAAGGTTTAGTGTGTTCCAGTTCCCTAGTTAAATACCATCTTATTTTCATCTCATTAATAATAGAGTAAGTCAAAAAAAGTTCTCAAGTCAGTAAATTAGGTAATATAACTAATTCACTCATCTGCATTGGTTTAGGCATCTTGACTAACTTTTTCCCTATTAGCAATCACAATTGTTTATAGCAGTTTTCAGAAAGGCTATTTTTCCTACAATTTCTTTGTCAGAAAAAAATGAAGTGGATCATAGTCTTTTGCAAGACTCTGGCCTCTGCAAACATTTAACCATATATTCCCCTATATACTTTAAAAGTATCATCCTTATAATTCATGAGTAACTTATTATGCTTACTATTCTTCATGCTATCTTTGTTGAAAAAAGGTTAAAAGGATCTCCAAGAAACAGAAAGCACATTATCTCCAGAAATAGGACCCCAAACTTCAAGTCCTTCCATTTTCAGGGGCTGAGACTGCAGAACCCTTTCACCCACATTTTCATTAGTGTGGTGGAACAAGGTGGTATTTTATTTACCTTAAAAATGAAAACATATGCTCTGTGACCCAATGACTAATTCGTTTAAAGAATATATTTTCCATAAATAGTGTGCAAGCATACTATTTGCTACTCTGATTGACACAATAAATTCTTCAGGTGAAAAGTAGACCTGTTCATAGTAGAAAAATAAGAAGAAATCCAGATTTCATATGCAGTTTAAACTAAAAGTATGTATAACCTAACTCCTTATTTTTCTGGATTGATAATTAGCTCATGTCATGTAATCATCATTAAATAGAATAAACATGTTAGGTGGCTTGGAAATCACAGATACTGATACAATTCCCATCTTTATTTAAATCATACCCATGTATATATATGATGTGCAAAGGTAGAAAAATGATTAGAACCTAAATGAATGGCTACATACTCAGAGAGAAAACATACTAGCTTAATTTGATTTCACTTGGGTGTTTTTCTTTCAGAGAAACCCTGAACATTATTTTTTAGGTACGTTCACTTATAAAACTAACGATTTGTTATGGAGATCTTTGGAAAAATATCACACACTCCTATCCTGTGCTCAAAATTCCTTTTAGTTTTCTCTCTTCACCTTTGTTTCCCCTCCTCATACCCCTCATCCTACCTTTGTGGGCAACTGTTTTTTTTTAATCTCTTCAGATAATAAAATAGATGCTATAATATAAATCAACTTAATAAACTGGAGAAAGAAGGAGAAATGGGAGAGAAGCAAAAACAATAAAGTGAAGACAAGAGAAGAACTGAGAGAGAGAGGAAACATAAACTACATTCATTATAAACAATAAACTAAGAATACCTAACTCTTAAAGAAATAAGCTTTGCAAGAATTGGAGGTAAACTACGAATATAATATTTTAGTTATTTTTTATTCACCTGAGTCTTACAGCTAGGCCACAATTATTATTTAGAAAAAATAAAATTAACGTATGTGAAAATATATTTTAAAATCTTAATTTTTAAGTAAATATCTTATTGAATGAGCTATTAGATTATTCAATTTTATTGGGAAAATTTTAGAAAAATACATGTATAACAGGAAGAAAGAGAAGTATTAAGTAAAATGCTCTAGAAATAAAATGAATAATTTAACATAAATGAACACTGGAAGTCTGAACAGTAGCATACTGTTTATTTATGAAAAATAAAGTAGTGTGATTATTCCCAAATTCAAAACTCCTGAACTGTAAAACTAAAACATTTTCTAGGAAAATGAAAGCAATTCTAATGAAAAGTCTGCAGGTCAAAAAGTTAAAAATTGCAAGATTACTGAGAAAAAAAGCAAATCTGTACAATCAGTGGCTGAAGAATGATGATTGGAGCTGTTTTCGCAGAGAATGGTTAACAATGCTATATTTGAATATAAATCGCCATAGGTATGGGGACATTGGCAAAAACTAAGAAAGAAATGTTTGAGCTAAATGTACAAGTGAAAAAAAGAAAAAATTAAAGTTTCTAATAAGGTCCAATTTTTCAAGTCATTTTAACAATAGAGACTGGTTTAAAAACAAAAGCATAATGGTAGAGATTGCTTCTTCTTTCTTTCTGATGGGTAGTATTCCATTGTGTTATGTCCCACAGTTTTTTAAGGCATTTATCTACTGATGGGCACTTAACTACCCTTTGTGACAGCATGGATAGAGTTGTAGACTATTATGCTAAGTGAAACAAACCAATCAATGAAAGACAAGTACCATATGATCTCACTTATAAGAGGAATCTAATGAACAAAATAAACTGAAGAGCAAAACAGAACCAGAGACACTGAACAGCCCAGACAGCTGCCAGAGGGGATGGGGGGAGGAAGGAATGGTGGAAAGAAGGGGAAGGGATTAGTCAAAGAACATGTTATCAATGACCCATGAACATGGTGTAGGGGTTAATTGTAGGGAGGTGCTGGGCAGAGGAGGGCAAAGGGGGAAATATTGGGACAACTGTAATAGAATAAATAAGAATTAAAAAATTAGAAAGCAAAGTTTAAAAAATTTTAAAGACTGTGTAAACCATTATATTTAATCAAACAATCATGCTCTTTCTAAGATTTGTTGACTGAAGACAATGACAAAACCCTTCTTTTCCTTGAAATTGACTTCATTAGAGAGGCTACAGAAGCATATGTAGAACTTCGTAAAATAAAAGAAGTATAAAAGAAAAAAGAAACGAAAGCATAATAGACAATCTCACTTTAAAAATAAGGTAGAGCTGGCTCTGTTGAAGTGGAGAGGATAGGCCCTACCCTTCTACTTGTTATCATTCATGTCTGAGGGAAACCTGAAGGGAACACATAATATAGATGGAAAAGCACGGTTCTAAAGCATCATTTAAAAGTATGTGGTTAGGCTCCAGACCGGTACCCAAGGTTGCAGGTTTGATCCTTGGTCAGGGCACATACAAGAATCAACCAATAAATGAATCAGTAAGTGGATAAACAAATTGATGTCTTTCTTTCTCCCTTCTTCTCACTCTCTCAAATCAATCAATAGAGCATTAAAGTTTACTTAATGGCTATTTATTTCATATAATTATAGATACTGAATTTTCATGATGCTTTTTTTAGATAAAAAACCTTAAAATAACATAGGCTTCTCTATTATCCTCTCTAAGTCTTTGGTTGCCTCAACTATTAGGAGGGAATAACATCAATTTCACAGGATTGACCTATATAGGAACTAAAACAAAACTATAAAGGTGACTTCCGCCAAGATGGAGGCATAGGTGGAGACACTGTGCTTTCTCACACAACCAAGTTTAGAGACAACAAAATATTAGCAACAGAAAACACAGCCAAGAACACAGAAAATTGAACTTTTTGGAAGTCCGATAACAACGAATTCTTCAGCCTGACAGGTAAGAAGGGCGAAACCAGCGGCTGGTGGAGCGGGGTTGCACAGGAAAACTCGGTCAGACGGACTCAGGTGCATGGATCCCAGGTGTGGTGTTTCAAAGGGCCAACCCAGTGAGCAAGGTAGTGAGCATGACCCAGTGAGCGACCAGTGGATCTGGTGAGGGTGAAAGGCTGCGGGTTGACTGTGCTGGCGCATTCCTGCACAGATAGACCAGTGAGGGAGTGGGCAGTGAGACGGGACCTAGTGGGCCCCAGCTACGGAGGCAGCAGAGACAGCCGCCATTTCCCGGCTCTGACCCCGCCCCCACATACAGCATCACTACACAGCGACCCCGCCCCTAAGGCTCCGCTCCTCATACTTAATGGGTGCGAACAGACCAAAAATGGCTCAAGAAGATCTCAAAGCCCCAGAGCCCATAAATCTAAGTGACGAAGAAATAGCAAAACTTTCAGATGCACAGTTCAAAACACTGCTGATCAGGATGCTTACAGAACTGGTTGATTTTAGTCACAAATTAGAGGAACATATGAAGGCTAAACTAATTGAAATGAATGGCAATGCACAGGAAACCAATAGTAATGGAAAAAAAACTGGTACTCAAATCAAAGGAGTGGACCAGAAGGAGGATAAAAATGACCAACCAAAAAAGAATGAAGAAACAAGAATTCAAAAAAATGAGGAGAGGCTTAGGAACCTCCAGGACATCTTTAAACGCTCCAACATCCGAATTATAGGGGTACCAGAAGGGGGAAAGGAACAGCCACAGGTGGAAAACTTATTTGAACAAATAATAAAGGAGAATTTCCCCAATCTGGCAAAGGAAATAGAATTCCAGGAAATCCAGGAAGCACAGAGAGTCCCAAAGAGGTTGGACCCAAGAAGGAACACACCAAGGCACATCATCATTACATTAGCCAAGATTAAAATGAGAGAATCCTAGAAGCAGCAAGAGATAAGGGGACAGTCACATACAAAGGACTTCCCATCAGACTGTCAGCTGATTTCTCAAAAGAGACCTTCCAGGCAAGAAGGGGCTGGAAAGAGGTATTCCAAGTCATGAAATCCAAAGACCTACAACCAAGATTGCTCTATCCAGCAAAACTTTCATTTAGGATGGAAGGGCAGATAAAGTGCTTCTCAGATAAGATCAAATTCAAGGAGTTCATCATCACCAAGCCATTATTTATTATATGAAATGTTAAAGGGACTTATCTAAGAAAAAGAAGATAAAAAAGATGAACAGTGAAAGGACAGCAAACTCAGTTATTCACAACTACATCTAAAACAAAGCAAGCTAAAAGGACAGCTAGATCAGGAGCAGAACCATAGAAATGAAGATCTCATGGAGGGTTAGCAACAGGGGAGTGGGAGGAGAAGGGGGGAGAAGGTACAGAAAATAAGTAGCATAGACGGTAGGTAGAAAATAGATAGAGGGGAGGGCAAGAATAGTATGGAAAACATAGAATCCAAAGAACTTGAGACACATGGTCATAAACTGAAGGGGGGGAATGGTAGGGGTGGGGGGTGCAGGGTGGAGGGGAATGAAGGGGGGAAATAGAACAACTGTAATGGCATAATCAATAAAATAAAAATAAAAAAAACCAAAATACAGGCTTCAGGAAAAAAACTATAAAGGTGTTTGTTTTAATTATTAGCTATAATTATTGCTTCTGAGTCATTCAGCATACCTAAATACCTGGGTACGCCTTCATGAAAAAAATCCTTAAACAACTTTAAAATGAATACTCAAAGAAAACACAAAATAAAGAGAGAAAAATGCCTGGAAAATACTGATTCTAAAGACCTCATCATTGATTCCAAATACTGATCCTAAGAACCCATTTGTGTTTGTGCAGATCTGTCAAGAAAATAATGCACAAATTCCATAATGAAAGACCACCTTAGGTTATAAACTAGAATCACACTTGATGAATAATTTCTCACACAGAAGGCCAATGCCATTCTCCAAATCCATTCTGGTTTGGGTGCTACAGTCCTAATATGTTTCATAGTAGATATCAAAACTCAAATTTATAAAATAATATCCTACAGAATAAATTCACATCTATATTTTTGAAAGTTTGGCTTTAACAATATAAAGAAAACTCACAAAATATTAAATATTACCAAATCAAATCACATTTCATTTTTAATTTTGAAGGAACATATAACAAATGTTGAAATCTGAAAATATAATTGATTTCTACATGTTTTATAAGTTCATACATGTAAATTTACATTTTTATGACAGAGTAAAAGCATACTTTTTGATATGATATACTTTCTGCTGTATGAACATCTTCCTGATTTCTCAGTACTTTCTGCGTGTCCATGTTCAGAAGCTGCAGCTGCTGGATAAGCTCTGCTTGCTGTGCTGTATGTGCACTATTCTGTTTGTAAAGGTTCTGCAGTTCCTGCAACTCCTTTCTGTGCAAAACAAGCAATAAATAGAGAGAAGCATGCATAAAGATCATCTCTGTTAAATAATTGTGTTCACCTAAGGTTATAGATTAGCTTCCATTTTTTCATCTACTATTTTTTACCGTAGGCAAAAATACTAATAAAAGAAATAACATATAATATATTTAATATTTATCACATACACCTAGGATGTATTGATAGAACTACTATGACTTTCAAAGCCAAATACTTATCAATTTTCCTTTATAGCTTGACAGTAATAAAAGCCCTGAATATATGGACATAGTACCACCTTCTTACTGAAATGAACTCACACTTCAGTTTCAAGAATTGATAAGTACTGATGCCAATGACAGTTATCAGAGAGATCTGAATAAAGGATAAGTCAACCTTTTATTGTATATTATACATAACTTTAAATTTATTAAAAAGAATTCCAATGGCAAATAAATGAAGTTTTCAAACCAAAATTCCTTTAAGCACTATCTGTTTGCAACCCCAAGGCCTGGGCTGAAATTCCTGTGACTCCTCTAATCTAGGTTTAACGAAAAGACAAGGCAAAAAAGTAAGAAGGAAGGAGAGCAACATAGAGCAAAGCCAGTCCTTCCAACATGCCAAGGGTGAAATTGGCAAGTAGGAGGTCAAATAAAGAGGTGATGGTAGTAACGACACTAAAGGTCCAGGAAAACCATACCTCTGTGAATGAGATTTCTCCATTCCTATAGTAGTGAATCCTGTGTGATAAAGGTCATATAAATTTTTTTTAAAAACCTGCATATTCAATTTGAAGAGAAAAATATATAAATATATATTTTATAAGAAAATACTTCATGATATATATTTTGGAGACTATTTTTAATGGAAACTTTTCTTTACATATAACCTCAAAATGGTGATTCATTCATGTAAGGGGAATCTTAAAAGAAAGAAGGAACAAAAGAGATATGCAGTTGTTAAAGATGGATAAATATATTGGAAATATGAGCTTTACTTTTTAAAGGGTTGGTATATTAATGTTCTCCTAACACAAAAACCCCTATGCCCATATAAAACATGTACACAGACCATCTGCCCTAGTCATTTCAGGCTGCTATAACAAAATATTAGAAACTGTCATTTACAAGCAACATAAATTTATTTCTCATAGATTTGTAGTCTGGGGTCAAGTGTGGTCTCTCTTCGAGATCATAAACTTCTTGTATCTTCACATGGTGGAAAATACTTGGCAGGCAGCCCAGGGAGGACTCTTAAGAACATTAATCCCACTTATGAGGACTCCACCCTTATGACCTAAACACTGCCCAAAGGCCCACCTCTTGATGCCACCACATTAAGCATTACCATTTCAGCATATGACCTTCAGGGGGACGAAAACATTCAGACTAAATTACCATCTGTAACTATTCAAAAAACTGAAACTTGCAGAAAATTATAGCTTGAAAATTGGGGAAAGAAGAGAGAGAAGGCAATAGTGGCACAATGCCTCTAGGGAAGGTACAATAATATTCACAAAAGGAGGGGAGAGGTAACCCATAGTAATAATGCTTGCTAAGTAGTGCTATTCTTCAAAAATAACATTGACAAAAACTATCAAAGGAGACAGACAATGAATGTAGGACAAAATTCCATCAGAATATATAGTCAAGATATGAGTTAGCCAGGAGAGCTAAGTAAATGTTATATTAGAAAGGGGGCACAATGGAGATAAAAACAATCTTTTTGACATACATGCTGATATTTGTGAAAATATGGATGGGTCTTGAGACTCTATTGCTAAGCAAAATAAGTCAGATGGAAAGAGTGTCCACTATATGATTTCACTCATGTGGAGTATAAAAACTGAAATCAACAAATAAACAAGACAAACAAAACTTAAACACAGAGACAACGGTACACTGCTTACTGCAGGAAAAGGGGGATGAGAAGAGATACAAAAGGTTAAAGGGGAGTCAAATATGTGGTGACAAAAGAAGGCTTGATGTTGGGTGGTGAACAATCAACATAAAGCTAATGTTGAGACCTATATAATTTTATTTATCAATGTCACCCCAACAAAAATAAAAATTTAAAAAAACATTTGTATAATACCTCACACAAGGGAAAAAACCCATACCTTTCAATACAACATCAAACATAGAAAATTTATATCTCCTCCAATGCTAGGAAACATTTGTTATTTCTTAAAGAGAGGATCAGAATCGGTAGCTGGCTTGCATTTAAGGGTCATGTAGAACAAAATATATGTATCTTTAATGAGAAGAAACACAATAGTATCAAGATGTACATGATGTAATACACTAGAACATTAAAAATCAGCTAAGAAAAGAGCATATTCTTGAGATCTCATGCTATCTTCTGGACATACATAGTCTAAGTGCAATGGAAGCATAATCTTATACATATAGATCTATTTTTAATCTGTGTCTCCCCACACCAATCTTTGAAAAGTAGATGTGCTAGGATGTACACCAACATTGCAAATATAAAACTCAGAACATGATCTGTAGCAAAATAAGTAACGAGGCTTACAAAGTTCACACATCTGGACCATGGGAAAACACTGAATTTACCTACATTTTGCCTCATTTGAAACGAGTAAAGAAAAACTAGCAGGGCTCTTATTAAAAGGGAAGTACTTAGAATTAATAAAAATTGAATTTTATTGTACATACTCAAAGGAAATGAGTACCTCTGAGTAGGAGTTACTTAAGGAATTAGGTTTAGAAAAAGTATGGAAAAAAAACATTGCACCTCTCTGAATTGCTCATAGAAAGCCAAGATGTGAAGATAATCTCAATAAAATCTCTGTGAAGTCAGAAACATTTTTATTCACTGCTATAAACAGAGCACCTATAATAATTCCATTCCCTTACTACATATTTGCTTTTGTATTAGGCAGATCTCATGTCACTTTTCAGATTCAGCCTCACTTGCCTTTTAGGTTCATGGTCTTTAGCTACACCTCAGCCTATTAACCATTTCATCCAATGAAATTCATACAGTTTATATGGCTCCATTACTCAAGGTCAACCAGCTGCATGCCTAGTACCTTTGTCTCCTTGTACCACTTCCAGATTAGGATAAAATGTTAACACACAGTTGTGGTAAGCAGTATATTTTGACCAATGGAAGATAAACCAGACATTTCTTTTTTCTTTTTCCATCTGATGGATTGCAATAGCTCAAAAACAACCTGGCTAGCTAACTCAGTGCATGTGCTGTCTTTTCATGGCTCACAGTGAAGCATTTTCTTGAAGTGTTGTTTGTTTGAGGTTTTTTTGGACTTTACAAAAGAACTCACTACTTTATTTTTCTATTATAAACTTGGAGTTAAGCATGTTTGTTTTTCTTTGAAGTATACTTTGTTGATTATGCTATTACAGTTGTCCCATTGTTTTCTCCCCTTTATTCCCCTCTACCCTGCACCCCCACTCCCACCAGCATTCTCCCCTGAGTTCATGTCTACAAGTTGTACACATAAGTTCTTTGGCTTCTCTATTTCCTATACTGTTCTTAACCTCCCCTTGTCTATTTTTTACCTTACTGTTTTTTTTTTATATGCTTCCCTGCCTCAGATTCTTCTTTGCTCACCATGTTTGCCCTGAAACTGAATGCCCCAAATAGTAATTGGTACATATGCCTTCAGGCTCTGTTTTCTAGATTATATGGGGTAAGACAGATGTTAAATAGATGAAATAAAAAGGATAACATGAACTGTGAAAAGGAAAGATGTAATAACAGCATTAAAATTCATAATAAAAGCAGTTATAAGTGAAATCAATGTCATGGAAAATAATTTCAATTGGTAGGTTCAAACTTGAGAATTTCCTCTAGACAAACTTGAGAAAGGAATATAGGGAAGTGTGGGTTGAACTGAGAGGATGCCGAGAGTAAACAATGTTTATTCCCACCTCAAGAAGAATCTTAAGTTTGATTAAAAATATTGTATTGCTGAAAGACAAATCCAATGACCCAGTTACAGTAAATGTTATTTGAGGAATTGAGTGGATGATGGGATAAATTAGGAATATCTCTTTTTTAAAAATTGTTATTCAAATACATTTGTCTCCATTTCCCCCCACCACTCCACTCTACCCCATCCACCCCTGCCTCCCACCCTCAATCCTACCTCCTTTGGCTTTGTCCATGGGTCCTTTATACATGTTCCTTGTCGTCAAGGAACATGAATCTTCCCCTATTTTCCCCATTATCCCTCTCTCCTACTCCCCTCTGATTGCTATCAGTTTGTTCTGTATTTCGATTACTTTGGTTATATTTTGCTTGCTTATTTGTTTTGTTGATTAGGTTCTACTTATAGGTGAGATCATATGGTATTTGTCTCTCACTGCCTGGCTTATTTCACTCAGCATAATGCTCTCCAGATCCATCCATGCTGTTGTGAAGGGTAGGAGCTCCTTTCTTCTTTCTACTGTGGAGTATTCCATTGTGTAAATGTCCCACAGTTTTTTTTTATCCACTCATTTACTGATGGTGCGGCACTTAGCTCTCTTTAGAGTCAAATTTGACAAATAAGACAAAGGGTTTCAGACAGCTTTTCTAAGTTATTCTAAAGTTTAAAAAATCTTCATCACTCAAACAAACAAACAAACAGTTATTGCCTGCTCACATTACGTGTGGATTTACTCTCTTCTAAGACCCAAAATACAGCAATGAACTGTATTAAGAAGAAGCCACTCTACTGGCATTATTAAGATAAAGCCATTCTAGAGGGCAAAAAGCAAAGGCAAATCAAAATGATGATTCTTAAAATATCTACTAGGATGTGGCATATGTGACTTTCGCTTTTGTTACATAGGCCGAAATAAGTCACATTGCTAAATCTTATGCCACTGTGGGAGAAAGTGTATTCCAGCAAAAGGGAAGGCCCTGGTAAAAGTGGGCCTTCAAGAGTAATTAAAGTATAGGAACAAATACATCAGGAGTAAAAAGTGTAGTTATGAGCACTTTAACAATATACAAAACCATGTTAAAACATCTTTGAACACTGTGATTATGCAAGAGGAGATAAATTTTATAAATCTTGGGACACAAAATGAGAAATAGTTAAAATGTTTGAATGTATACCCTAATTTGCAAAGTATATATAGCAAGGTGTCAAAACCAACTAAAGATAAAATGTAGTTTTTAAAAAACAGCATAATGATACCAAACACCAGTTTCTCATTTCTTTCTTTCTTAGTTTTCTTTATAGAGATAGAAAGATAGTGATTTTCATAGAGAAGAAACAGCTGAGATTTAATAATTCTCTCAATTTCACATCAGTGCCATTCCTCCATCATATCACAAAACAAGTTAGTACTATTGAAAGAACATGTTCAACCCAGTCTCTTTAATCTGAAAACTTCCATCTAATCTTCAATCTATAAATATGGATTTAAAAAATCTTCACTGATTTTCACAAAATTTTAAGGGTATTATTTTTAGTGTGATTTTTCCTCTATCTTTCTGTACTTTTCTGTACTCATGTATTTTTTTATAATTCACATGTATCATTATATTAAAATTAGGTATTCATTTTGTTTGTTATATAAATGTAAACAAAAATAAAGAATAGCAATATTAATTTCAGAGGAACTAGAACTCAAGACAAAGGGTTACACAGAAAAATAAAAAGCATAACCACAGTAAAAATGAAAGAACTATGAACACTTTACCCACCAAATTGTAACACATCAAAACATGTAGAGCAAAAACTATAAGCAGTAAGAGAAAAATCAATCAGAAACTATATAGGAAAGAAAGATACCATTTAAAATAGTAACAAAAAACATGAACTTGCTAGGAGTAAATTTTAACAAGACAGGTCAAAAGCCAGTATGAGAAAAAAACATAAAACATTCTGTAAGGACATGAAGGTACTGAAACAAATGGAATGGCATGCCGTACTCTAAGACATGAAGACTGATATAATGATGTCAATTCTCTTTAGGTTTACTCGTAAATTTGATGCTCTAATACACAGGTGGCAAACACAAGGCTCATGAGCCGAACCCAGCCCTCCAGCTCGTTTTATCTGGCCCAGCACCTTGTTTCTACTCAGCAGCAGCACCAACCTCTCGCTTAAATGTTCAGGAATAATTACATTTACACAGTCCTAAAATTATATTCAGCCCTTTGAAGGCAACCGTGAGGCCCCAGTGAAAATGAGTTCGACACCCCTGCAATGAGATCCTCAACAAAAAGTAAGCAAGTTTACACAAAAAAACTAATAAGCATTAAATGTCCAGGAAAGCACTAAAAAAGCAATAGTGGAAAATGTGCCACTTATTTTCTTATTCAATCATCTCTAACCTACTCTCTTGTACTCCAGCCTACTCTCTAGCCTAAGAGGTCAACCTCTACATTAAAGTGGCTCCTTGTCCTTTAGGTTTGACTGACTGATTAGTTTGAAGTGCTAGCCTGTAGTTAAGAGGGTAAAGGAGAAAGAGGTAAAAGTATTTCTTTCCCTAGCTCCCACTCAGCTGAACCACAGATGGCAGAACCTCTGTTCCTCTAAGGATAATTGTCCTATAAGTCTCCTTACCCCTTTCTGGTCTAGAGGTAGTAACGGTTTCCTGTTAATTAGTGATAATGTGAACCTCAATACCTTTTGAAGTGAACTGACATCTTTATCATACTGAGTCTTCCAAATCATAAACTTTATATCCCTGCATACATTAAACATTTTATTTTTCTCAATGTTTTATAGTTCTCTGTATAAAAAGTAAAACACATTTTAATTACATTTTTCATATTTTTAGTCATATTGTAAATTATATTATTTTTAAGTCCATTTCCTAACCTTTGGGTGGCAAAAAATGCACTTGAATTTTATACACTGACTTATATATAGCAAATGTGCTAAGCCCACTTATTAATTTAAACTATGTTTTTATTACTTTAATATTCTATAGCTTAAAGATAATTGTACCGTGACTGAATAAGCTGACCAGTCTATTATGTATAAAGTTTATACTTTCCCTTACCCCTCTGAAATGAAGATTTAAAATGTGACAAAGTGAATTTTGCTTGGGTAACAGAATCATATATATACATTAACTATTATCCATGAAAAATTCCTGCCCCAATATATCTTGCAACATGCTACATATATATACATATGTAAATATATAATGTATATGTATATTATATATAACATTCATTGTAATTATATGTATCAGATATAAATGAATCATATAATACTATATATAGTGGTAGCTCAGAAGATAAAATTTTGCTTTGAGAGGTATATGATAAACTTTGCACATGTACATACATACGTACATGTTATATAGATCGTGTGTATGTGTTTATGCATGTATAAATATTTAAATATTATTTATCCAAAAGCTATTTTCTGATAAAGGTAATTATAAATTATAGTTTAAAATCTTTCAAAATGCTTAAAAACACAAGTTTTACAAGTAACCCTATTTATAAAGGGTACTAAAAAATTAACTATTTTGATATAGAATTTTACTCCGCAAACTACAACTATTTAGAATATAAAAAGTTAAAATGGGTTTTTCACTATAACAGTCATAAAAATATTGTATAATATATGGCTAGGAATTTAAAAAGGAAATAATAAATGAATGCATTGTTCTTGTCAAAAACTGAAACAAGGCTACCCTTGGAGCACGCTTTCACCAGGGGTGTCCAAGCTGCGGCCTGAGGGCTGCTTGCAGCCCAGGGTGGCTGTGAATGCAGCCCAACACAAAACTGTAAATTTACTTAAAACATTATGAGGGTTTTTTGTGATTATATGTTGCAATGTATTTAATGTGTGGCCCAAGATGACTCTCCTTCCAGCGTGAGCCAGAGATGCCAAAAGTGTGGCTGCCCTTGCTAGTGAATCCTATGAAATCCCTGGTTCTCTCCAGTCAACTATTCTCAGTTTGATGTATATAATTCCGGATAGTTACAATGCACAAACATATGTATGCACAGAAGACATATTTTTGTCATTTGGGGGTGTTAATAATAAACATAGATGTTGCCATTATGAACTAATAACATTTCTATAATATTAAATTAAAAGCTGCATACACTTGCCTGACCAGGGTAATATCCATATCCTTCTGGATAAGTTCAGTCTGTTTATTAGTCAACTGTAATGACAGAGCATTATATTTGCTCTGTGAAACTTCAATTTCTTTCCTTGCTTCAGTTAAATTGTCTTCAAAGGCCTGAAATTAGAACACATGAAAATCTAATATAATAAATATCAAATAAATAAAATAAAATATCTGTTGTATTTAACTACTTAGTCTAAAAATAACAGTAAAATAAGTAGTATTTTAAATTTATATATTTTTTCACTTTATTAAAAAATTTTTCAGTACAAGCAACAACTTTATAGCAGTCACAGATACTTTTTTCAGAAACTGGAAAAATATCATGGCTTCCTTGTCTGAAAGTTAAATATTTAAAGCAAATAAACTTGAAATTCTATGTAGAAATTTACTTACTAAATTAAAATAAAGAAATTATAATTCAATAAAAAAGTTAATTCCATGAACAAAAAAATGAACTTATTTACTTAACCAGAACAAATGGCAGCTATCTGATTTTTTTACTCTATTTTAAATGTAGTCACAGAAGAAAAGATATCAAAATAATTTCACAATGTTTGAGATTCATATCATGCTGAGTTCTCCCAACTGTAGTGAAATTTCACCTACAGTTCTTTAAAGTTGGCCTTTTCCTCCTGATAATTCTCTAAATATGTTTCCATTTAAACACTGACATTAGTTTTTCAGAAATGTTTTCTCAAGAATATATTATAAAATTAACTTAATTATTTTCATAAAACATTAAGTAAATTTTATATCTAAAAATAGAGTATGACAATCATTATTTCCAAAAGTGAGCACCGGGCTTCATGTCAAGCACTACAGATCTACCCTAGCCAAGCTCTCAAACCTCATATATTCACAGTGTAGTAGCAAAAGTAATCTTTTAAAAATAAAAATATTAGCATTCAACCAAGACAGCACTGTGAGTACTTCTTAAATTTTCATTTATTACAAAAAGAATGATAGATAAATATAAAGATATCCCCAGCTTTTCAGAAGTTCACATCATGCCAATTCACTTTTACAAAAGACCTACATCTGTACCTGTTTTCACTAACTAAAAAATCCAAAACCAATTTTCACTTCTATGAAAAATGCTGTAACACTAACGTAGGTCTTTCAGGAAGTGAAGTGGCACAATGCAAACTTTCTAAAAGTGGGGACTACTCTTCACTTACATCAGTCCAGCTTATGAAAGGTTTCATAGGAACACTACTTTCAGAGAGAGATGGGGAAAAAAGAGGGAGAAGAAGGAGAACAAGAAGAATAAGAAGAGGAAGAAAGCAAAGGATAAAGAGAGCAAGAGATAAGAGGAGCAAGGGGAGGAAAAGAGGGACAAAAGGCAGGCAGGCAGGCAGGCAGGCACAAGATAACAAGTGTTGGTTGAGATACAGAAACACTGGAACCCTTGTGCATTGTTGGTGGGGTTATAAAGTGGTATGGCCTCTACAAAAAGCAGAAGAGAGTATAGGAGATCCCTCAAAACACTAAAAATAGAACTACGATATACTCCACCAATCCCACTACTGCATATACATTCAAAAGAATGCAAAGCAAGGTTTTGAAGAGATATTTGCATACTTATATTCAGAGCAGCAATATTCACAGTAGCAAAGAGGTAGGATATCAATCCAAATGTCACATGAATAGATAAACAAAATGTGGTATATACATACAAAGAAACTGTGCAGCCTTAAAAAGAAAGAAAACCCCATGTGTGCTACAACATGTATAAACCTTGAGGGCATTATGATAAACAAAATAAACTGGTCACAAAAGGATATATTTAAAGTAGTCAAATTAATAGATACACAAAGTAGAATAATAACTACCAAGGTGTAGTGTGATAGAACAATAAAGAGAGAGTAATTAATGGTCACAGAATTACAGTTCTTCAAGTCAAAGTAGTTCTAGAGATCTCTTTCACAGCAATGTAAATGTACATAATACTATTGAACTGTACACTTAAAAATAGTTAAATTGATAAACTGTGTTGCATGTTTTTTACCACAATAAAAAAGGAAGGAAATTTGGACTTACATAACAGCATGGGTGTACCTTGAATTCATTATGTGAAGCCAAATAAGCCAGTTACAAAAAACAAAAATACTATGATTCTGTACCAAAAACAGGGGTTCAGCTGCTTGTAATCACAAAACCCAAACCGTGAGGCACATGCTGGTGTAAAAAGGAAGGTGGTTTTATTCCAGTGATGCATGGTCTGGAAGAATGGCAGACTCTTGTCTACTAGTCCATCTTCTCAGCAACACAAGACAAAAGGCAGCACCCAGAGTTCCTGATCCAATTTAAAATATATTCCTTTGAAGCCCACAGATGGCTGCTAAGCAGTCATCCAGGTTGCTTAGCTTGTTCCCAGCTCCTCTCCATTTCAGGCTCCCTCCTGGAGCCAGCGTGTGGAGCCTGCTCAGCCATGGGCCATGCAGCTGCTAGGGCTGCAAGACTGAGCAAATGCACTAGCAAGTGCATCACCAGGTTGGGTGGGGAGAGTGAAAGAGAGAGAGATAGAGAAAGAGAAAGACTTCCTCCTTTAGGCCATGGCTCATGTAGATGCTAAGGCCACATGACCCATGGAGAAAACAGGCCAGTGTATCATGAGAATGCTGGTCCCCAGCCACAAGCCATGAACAAGAGACATTTCTTTGTTCCCCTGGTACTATAGTAGCTTGGGTGTGAGGCAGACCAGATAACTTTCTTATGCTTCTGGTGGGTCCACCTCCCAACTATTCTCTTCTTTTCCCAGGCTAGACTGATATGCCTCTTTGGTCTGGCATCTCCCACTCCTGCCACTTCAACTTCTATGACACATTTATCTGCCTTCCCCTGGTCCCACTCTAAAGTGGTATCAGAATGGGAAAGAGGGGCTTTTTCCTCTCTCCAATTATCTTGCTAGGTTTGCATGAGCTCAGTGGAAGGTCCTCCCCCTGCCACAATCTTGACTGATGGGAGAAATTCCCCTGGCACTCTATCAACTCCATACCCCCAATGCCCTAGTCCCCACATGCAGCGAGTCTGTACACAAAGCCAACCTAAAGAGAGCAACCAAACAAAAGATTTAAGCAAAGGAACCCTGGAAACCCCACATGGCCTCTCAGGCAGTGCCGTGGCCAGTGGAACCGGTAGGGTACCTGTACCAGAGGCAGAGAATCTACATAAGGGACTAAGTATGCATAAGACATATGCTCACTTATCTGGGCAACCCTGCCTCATGCTCCACGGAAGTGCAATATGGTGCTGTGCCGTAAAACCCAAAGTCCTCTCCATGACCCTGAGTAGCTTGTGAAGGCGTTCTTTGACCAACTGCATGCCCTTGGTACTCCAGATCCAAGCTCTACCCCCAAAGAGCTGGACTCAATGTGCAAGCAGGTCCCATTCCCATGGCCTACTTCTATCCCCTCAGCAGCTCTTCCTGTTCCCCACCCTTAGCCTGCTCCCAACACTGCTACAATCCAGAGCCTCCCTGTAGGGGACTGTTTACTGGTAACAGTTCTCCTTATATGAGGTATCTAGAGTAGTCAAACTCATTGAACAGAAAGTAGACTGACGGAGTCAGGGGCTATGAAGAGGGGGAAATGCGGAGTTGTTTAATGAGCACAATTTCACTTTTGGATGATAAAAGTTCTCTGTAAATTGGTTATACAGCAATGGCATTATACTTAACACTACTGAACTATACATTTAAAATAGGTAAGATGATAAATGTGAGGTAATGTTTATTTTACCAAATTTTTAAGTATAATAATAACCCTAAAAACAGACCCAGATATGATTAGATCAGATGTCAAACAACTTGTATCCCAGAACATTGTTAAAAGCAAAAGAAAAATCAGTAAGCAATGTTTGGAGACCAACAGCGACAGACATATTAACAGAAAGATCAAGAGAACAGTCAGTGAAGAAGACCTCTGCTCTAATCATTAAGAAGCCCTGGCTGGTATAGTTCAGTGGATTAAGCACGGGCCTGTGAAGCAAAGGGTCACCAGTTCGATTCCCAGTCAGGGTACAAGCCTGGGTTGTGGGACAGGTCCCCAGTAGGGGACACATGAGAGGCAACCACACACATTGATGTTTCTCTCCTACTCTTTCTCCTTCCCATCCCCTCTCTCTAAAAATAAATAAATAAAATATTTAGGTAAAATAAATCAAATAAAATCATTATAAACATGGCATTAATATAGGCTCATCCAAGCGCGCATTCTATGAAAAGCAACATTAGAGGCTGTACACTACAGGGGAATATACTTTACTAACAGGTCCAGCCAAGCCACTAAACAACCAAATGAACAAATATCCTCAAACTCTGAGTACAGTAAGAAATCGGTATCCAAACCTGCTACAGCATATAATTTTAAATGTGCACTTACAACAAAAATTTACAACATTCAAAGAAAGAAGACAATGTCACCATAGGGAGAAAAAAGGAAGCAGGCAACAGAAACTGCCCATGAATGTATCCAGATATCAGACTTCAGAAAAACATCAAAACAGCCATTATAAATATACTTAAATAGCTAAAAAATCATTCTTTACAAAATACCATAGCTTAAAAAATAAAAATAATATAATGACAAGGATTCATGCAAAAGGAAACAAATAAAGTGATATAAATTATTTTAAAACATCCAAATGAAAATTTTGGTGCTAAAAACAATATAAAAATTAAAACTATATTCTTTAGAAGAGCTCAATATTTAATATAAATTTATAGGAATAAGAATAAACTTGAAGGTAAAACAATAAAAAGAATAATAAAAATCAATAACCTCAGAGAGATATGGAATGCTACAAATTCAACAACATAAGCATAGTGGGATTACAAAAAGAAAGGCAAGAGCATAAAAAATTATTTGAAGAAATAATAGCTAAAAACTATCCAACAATGATGAAAAAGATTATTATACAAATGCAGAAGCCCATTAAAGTATTATGCACACAGAGATCCATAGTCACATCATAGCAAAAATGTTGAAAGTCAAAGATAAATTCTTTGAAACCACAAAAGAAAAATGACTCATTTTTTACAAGACCTCAGTAAGATTAACAACTGATTTCTCTTTAGAAATAATACAGGCTAGCAAGAGTGAGATAACATATTCAAAGTGCTCATAAAAATGTTTGACAAGACAGAGTCCTATGTCCAGTAAAGGTATCATTTAAAAATGAATTAAAATATAATAATAAAAATAAATTCAATGAGTCCTATCAACAAAATGGCAAAGTATGCAGTTCCAACCACTCTTGTCCTGGAAGAAACATAAAAAAACAAGTATAAACTATCAAAACCAATATTAGAAAA
The DNA here is from genome assembly GCF_021234435.1 of Artibeus jamaicensis. Taxonomy (NCBI): domain Eukaryota; kingdom Metazoa; phylum Chordata; class Mammalia; order Chiroptera; family Phyllostomidae; genus Artibeus; species Artibeus jamaicensis. The sequence continues at coordinate 54,030,524 of NW_026522030.1, read as the reverse complement.
CCCCCAAAAAGGATTCAAAGGTTTACAGAAACCAAGCAAATGCTGAACCAAGAAAAAAAGGCAACTTGAAAATGGGATGAAAGATTTGAAGAGTTTTTACTTGTCACCCACCACCACACCAATCTGTCCCCAGTACATTTGCTATGTTAAAGCCAGGGAATCTTAAAGCACTAGAATTTCAGTGGCAGAAGCCCATGTTCCCCGTAGAAAATTCTGGATGGTGATTTGGAAGGAAGAAGAATAGACTCTAGTAGAAAATTATTATATGTGTCTCTTCTAACTTTTCTGGGGGCTACCTGAAGGAATTGTATAAGAAAATTATTTCTCTTATGGTTCAAATATACAAGGTAAATGAATAAACCACAGAAACCTGGAGTAAGTGATTACTGATCAATACACACAAATAAAATACCTAAGGCATAGAGCAAAAACTATAGGAGACTCTTTGACTAATTAGAACATTAAAAAATACCTATACATGGAGAACAGTTTAGGAAGTCATATACATACTCAAGGAAAGATGTGTGGTCAGAAAAGACCAGAGAAAATCCAATTTTTCACCTTAAACTGATCTCTGGGCTCTGTAATTTGGATTTAATTGTAGTAAGTATTGAATAAGGGTCTCAGCACAGAACCTGGGAAAGGAATTTGTTTTGTGTCTGTGTGTATTTTGGAGAGTTTTGTGTTTGCTTGCTTTAGTTCCTTACATTCAAGAAAATCTATGTCACAATATAACCAGAAAACAGCTAATGGATACAAATTTCAATGATCACATACAACAAAAAATAAAGTATTTGGAAGATAATCTAATTACACTACCACAGGCTTCAACAATGAAAAAATGATCAACTCATCTGATTTCCAAAGTTACCACCTTCTATACTCAAATTTCAACAACAAAAAACATAAGGCATACAAAGAATCAGGATACATAAATTAACAGAAAAAACATCTCTGAGAAAAAAGACTATAAACTTTAAGTATATTTTATTGATTATGCTATCACACTTTTCCCATTTTTCCTCCCTTTTATCCCCCCTCCACCCTGTATCCCCCAACCAGGATTCCCTACCTCAGTTCATGTCCACGGGTTGTACATATAGGTTCTTTCACATGTTTCCTATACCATTCTTAATCTCTCCCTGTTTATTTTATGACTACCAATCATGCTTCTTATTCCCTATACCTTTCTGCCCCATTCTTCCCTTCCCCTCCCCACTGAAAACCCTCCATGTGATCTCCATTTCTTTGATTCTGTTCCTGTTCTGTTGTTTGCTGAGCTTTTGTTTTTTGTTTTTTAGGTTCAGTTGTTGATAGTTTTAAGTTTGTTGTCATTTTACTGTTAAGATCATTTTCGATCTTCTTCTTAGACAAATCCCTTTAACGTTTCATATAATAAGGGTTTGGTAATGATGAACTCCTTTAATTGTATCTTATCTGGGAAGCACTTTATCTGCCCTTCCTTTCTAAATGAGTTTTGCTGGATACAGTCATCTTGAATGTAGGTCCTTGCTTTTCATGACTTCAAATACTTCTTTCCAATCCCTTCTTGCCTGCAAGGTTTCTTTTGAGAAACCAGCTGATAGTCTTATGGGCACTCCTTTGTAGGTAACTGTCTCCTTTCCTCTTGCTGCTTTGAAGATTCCCTACTTATCTTTACTATTATATGACTTAATTATGATGCGTCTTTGTGTGTTCCTCCTTGAGTCCAACTTCTTTGGAAATTTCTTGCCTTCCTGAACCTTCTGGAAGTCTATTTCCTTCACCAGATTGGGGAAGTTCTCCTTCATTATTTGTTCAGATAAGTTTTCCATTTCTTGCTCTTCCTCTTCTCCTCCCAGCACCCTTATGATTCGGATGTTGAAACACTCCAAGAAATCCCAGATGTTCCTAAGCCTCTTTTCACTTTTTTGAACTCTTGTTTCATCATTCTGTTCTGGATGAGTGTTTATTTCTTCCTTTTGTTCCAAATCGTTGATTTGAGTCCCAGTTTCCTTCCCTTCACTGTTGATTCCCTATATATTTTTCTTTATTTCACTTTGTGTAGCCTTCATTTCTTCTTTCATTTTGCTACCAAACTCAATCATTTCTGTGAGCATCCTGATTACCAGTGTTCTGAACTCTGCATCTGACAGGTTGTCTATCTCTTCATCCCATAGTTATTTTTCTGGAGTTTTGATTTGTTCTTTCATTTGGGCCATATTTCTTTGTCTCAATGCATCTGTTATGTTGTAAGGGGTGGTGGCTTATGTATACACCAGGGTGGGCCAACCTTCTTAGCTGTGTTGTGGTGCTGGGGGGGAGGGGCCTGAGAGGGAACAATGCTGCTCACTTGCTCTGCTCCAGCCCCACTTTTTATCACTTCCCCCACTTCCCACAAGCAGAGCATGCCCTTTCAGGTGCTGATTCCTAGGTGGGTGGGTTTGTGTGAGTTCTAGGATCCCCTTGGTCTCTTCAACAAACTCTCTTGTGGTGCTTGGAGTTTCTCCCACCACTGCAACCCCCACAGGATTTTACAAGTAGAGGTTTTGAGTCTTTAGTTTCTTGTTCAGCCAGCGCCTGCCTCCCCCACATGGTTATCTGCCTTGCCACTGGTCCTCTGCCCCTCTTACTGATCTGCATGAATGCTTCTTTAACTCCTTGGTTGTCAGAGTTCCATTCAGTTTGATTTTATGGCAGTTCTGGTTGTTTACTGTTTTTTTAATATATTTTATTGATTATGCCATTACAGTTGTCCTATCCGCCCCCTTGATTCCCCTCCACCCGGCACACCCCCTCCCACCCACATTCCCCCCCCTTTATTTCATGCCCATTTGTCATAAACTCTTTAGCTTCTATATTTCCCACACTACTCTTGCCCTCCCCGTCTATTTTCTCCCCACCATCTGTGCTACTTATTCTCTGTACCTTCTCCCCCCACTCCTCCCACTCCCCTGTTGCTAACCCTCCATGTGATCTCCATTTCTGTGGCTCCACTCCTGATCTAGCTGTCCACTTAATTTGCTTTTGTTTTAGGTGTGGCTGTTAATTGCGAGTTTGTTGTCCTTTCACTGTTCATATTTTTTAACTCCTTTTCCTTAAATAAGCCCCTTTAACATTTCATATAATAAGGGCTTACCAATGATGAACTCCTTGAACTTGACCTTATCTAGAAGCACTTTATCTGCCCTCCCATTCTAAAGGAGAGTTTTGCTGGATAGTCATCTTGGATGTAGGTCCTTGCCTTTCATGATTTCAAATACTTCTTTCCAGCCCCTTCTTGCCTGTAAGGTCTCTTTTGAGAAATCAGCTGACAGTCTGATGGGTACTCCTTTGTAGGTGACTATCCCCTTATCTCTTGCTGCTTCTATGATTCTCTCCTTCATTTTAATCTTGGCTAATGTAATTATGATGTGCCTTGGTGTGTTCCTTCTTGGGTCCAACTTCTTTGGGATTCTCTGAGATTCCTGGACTTCCTGGAAGTCTATTTCCTTTGCCAGATTGAGGAAGTTCCCCTTTATTATTTGTTTAAATAAGTTTTCCACTTGTTGCTATTTCTCTTCCCCTTCTGGTATCCCTAATTTGGATGTTGGGACGTTTAAAGATGTCTTGGAGGTTCCTAAGCCTCTCCTCATTTTTTTGAATTCTTGTTTCTTCCTTCTTTTCTGTTCGGTTGTTTCTTTCTTTCTTCTGGTCCCCTCCATTGATTTGAGCTCCAGTTTTCATTCTATCACTATTGGTTCCCTGTGTATTTTGCTTCATTGCTACACTGAAGTGTAGCCTTCATTTTTTTTTTTTTCCATTTAACTTGTGACCAAAATCAACCAGTTCTGTGAGCATCCTGATCATCAATGTTTTGAACTGTGCATCTAATAGGATGGTCATCTCTTGGTCACTTAAAAGTACTGGCTCCGGGGCTTTGATCTGTTCTGTTTGAGCCACAATGTTTTGGTCTGTTCATGCCTGTTAAGTATGAGGGGAGCAGCCTTAGGTGTTCACCAGGGTGGGTCAACCCAGTCTCTGGGCTGTGATGCTGTATGTGGTGGCAAGATCTGAGAGGAAACAATGGCGCTTGTTTTGCTCTCTCTCAGATTTCAGTCCCCTCTTCCACTTCCCACAAGCAAATTGGGCCCTTCTGGTGCTGGTTCCCAGCTGGGTAGGCTTGTGTATGTTCTAGGACCCTGTGGGTCTCTCCAACAAACTCTCTTGTGAGGCTGGGAGCCTCTACTAGCACCTCAACCCCCGAAAGTTTTTCTAATCCATGCTTTTAGGCTTTATTTCCCATCGCCAGGGCCCTTGGTTGTGAAGTCTGCCTCACTGCCCTTTTTTTTGCCGGGTTTATCTGCACTCAAATGTGTGTCCACGGTGAGCCAACCACCTTGCAGGCCTCACTGGGTCTGCTTGTTTCCTCCCTATGCCACCCGCCACCTCTTCCTTCCAGGACCCTCTTCGCCAGCTGCCAACTCCGCCCCTCTTACTGGTCTGGATGAATGGTTCATTGTTGTCAGACTCCAGTACAGTTCAATTTTCTGCCTGTCCTGGTTGTTTTTGTTTCTAAATCTTTGTTGTCCTTAAGTTTGGTTGTGCAAGGAGGTACAGTGTTTCCACCTATGCCTCCATCTTGGCCGGACTGCTTACTGTTTTTAAATTGGTTGTTATCCTTCTTTTGGTTGCACAAGGAAGCGAAGCATTTCTACCTATGACTCCATCTTGGCCAGACCTCGGTATCTACTTTATAACAACTATCTTAAATATACTCAAAGAGTTAAAGAAAATGATGAAAGAACTAAACGAAATCAAGAAAAACAATGTGTAAAATTATAAAAAAGAATCAAATGCCACAGTTGAAAAGCAAAATAACAAAAATCAAAAATTAACAATTCACTAGAGGGTTCAAAGACAAATATAAGAGAACAGAAGAAAGCATCAGCAAACTGAAAGATATAACAGGTTAAATTACTGAATCTGAGCAGAATAAACATGTAGGAAAATGAACAGAGACTATGGGAACAGTGGCACCATTAAGCAAACCAACATACACATTACAGGAGTTTCAAAAGGAAATGAGACAGAACAGAGTACAGAAATAAGATTTTAAAAAAACAAGGCCAGACACTTCCCAATTTTGATGAGAGATATGCATCTAAAAATTTAAAGATCTCAATGAGCTCCAGGTAAGATCAATAAAAAGAGACCCATATGAATACACCATAATCAAACTTTGAAATTCAGCTAAGAGCAAAGAAAGAATGTTGAATGCAGACAGAAAGTTCCATGTTATATTCAAGAAATCATTAATGAGAGATTTATAGGTGACTTATCATAACAAATCATGAAAGCCAGAAGGCAATGAGGTTGCATATTTAAAGTACTAAAATAAAAGAATTGTTGACATTGAATTTTATACCCAGCAAAATTGTCGTTCAAAATTTAGAGTGTAAGGTGTTCACAGCTAAGCAAAAACTGAGTGAGTTATTACTAGACCTGTACTATGAGAATGCTAATCATTGAGAGTGAAATAAAAGGATGCAAAAGAGTAACTGAAAGCCCTATGAAGAAATAGAATCTCCATTAAAGGTCAATGCATGGGCAAATATAAAAGCCAATATTACTGCATGTTGATTTGTAACTCTACTTTTCATTTCCTAGATGATTTCACTAACAAACACATAAAATTACAAATCTATGCTATAGGGCACACGACTGTAAAAGTGTAACTTGTGGTAAAAAAACATAAAGGAAAAGCAATATAGGAATAAAATTGAGTATGCTACAGAAGATAAGTTGGTATCAATTTAAATTATACTGTTGTAAGTTTAGCATGATAAATGTAACCCCCATGCTAACCACAAAAAATTATATTAATACAATATAAACAAAAATGAGAAGAAAATAAAAGGTGCTGCTATAAAAATTCATCTGAACACAAAGGAAGAAAGTAATAGTGTAAGTCAGAGAGGAAAAAATCTATCAGACTTACAGCAAATACATTAAAAACTGGCAGAAGTTAGTCCCTCCTTAGCAGTAACTATTTCAATGTACATGGATTAAGCACTTCAATAAAAAGGAGTAGATTAATAAACAATAAAGAATATACACAACTCTGATATTTAAAACAGACTAATTTTAGATAAAAATAGATTAAAATGAAAAGGATGGGAAAATAAATAGAAAAGTGAATAAGCAGGCTTACAGTTGTTCACATAGAAAATAATAAAATAGTTAATAAATAACAGTATAAGAATAAACCATTTTGCATACAAACGTAAACCTACTTTTGCCATATTCTGTATTACATGAGAGTAACAACCCAAAAAACAGCTGAGATAGATATAATAATACTGGACAAAATAGACTGTTACAAGAGACAAAAGAGAACATTATATTTTAAAGAGTCGATTCATCAAGATACAATTACTATAAACATACATGCACCAAACAACTGAGCACTAAATTATATGAAGTAAACAATTATAGAATTGAAGGGGAAAATAGACAGTTCCACAATAATAGTTGTAGGTACTCCATTCTAAATAATGATTAAAACATTTCAATATAAGGTCAAATAAGAATATAGAGGGCCTGATCACCAAGATAATGAAGTTAAACTAACAGAGATATATAATACAAAACACTGCACTCCCAAAAACAAGAAGAACACATTTTTCTCAAGTACACATGGCACATTTCCCATGTTAAACCATCAATTAGTCCATAAAACATTTCCTGATAAATTTTTAGAGAATGAAAGGGAGGGAGAGAAACATCAATGTATGGTTCCCTCTTGCATGTCCCCTACTGGGGGCTTGGCCCATAACCCAGATACGTGCCCTGACTAAGAATTGAACTGGTGACCTTTTGGTTCACAGACAGGTGCTCAGTCCACTAAGCCACACCATCCAGGGACCAATAAATTTAAAACCATTAAAATCATACTTAGGAGCTTTTTAAACCACAACAGAATGAAGCTAAAACTCAGTAACAGAAGAAAAACTGAAAATTTAAAAATATGTGGTAATCAAAACATATACTCTTAAACAACTAATAAGTCTAAGAACAAATCACAGGAGAATTATAAAATATTCAGAGATGAATGAAAACAAAATTATATCAAAACTTACAGGATGTAGCAAAAGCAGTACTCAAAAAGAAATTTATAGCTTAGCTATGAATGCTGACACCAAAAAAGAAGATATATATTAAATCAGTAATCTAATTTTAAATATTGAAGAAATACAAAAGAAGTAACAAAGTAAATCCCAATGGACAAAATAATAGAGTAGTGTGGAAATTTTTTAAAAAGAAAATAGCAAAACCATAGAGAGAAGCAACAGTTGATTCTTTAAAAAGAGCAACAAAATTTAGAAACCTTCACATAGACTGACAACAAAAATGAAGAGAAAGGATTAAATAAATAAAAATCCAAAAATGGTACTACTACTAAAAGGATTATTAGAAATACTATAAACAATTGCATACTAGAAAATTAAATAACCTTCATAAAATGAGTAAATTCCTAGAAACATACTTTCCCTAAACCAACTCAAGAAATAAGAAAATCTGGATAGACCTATAATAAGTGAGAGTTTTGATTATTTATCAAAACTTCCCAACATAGCCCTTGGCCAATATGGCGGAGTTGGTTAGAGTGTCTTCCTGTAGAGCAAAGGGTTGTGGATTCGATTCCCAGTGAAGGCACATACCTGGGTTATGGATTCAATCCCTGGTCGGAGCACATGTCGAAAGTAACTGATCGATGTTTCTTTCTCACATCAATGTTTCTCTCCCTCTCTCTTCCACTCTCCCTAAGGTCAATAAGCATGTCCTCAGGTAAGGAAAAAGAACCTCCCAAAATAGAATATTCCATGACCAGATAGTCATGTAATTATACCAAATGTTTTTGGTAGAATTAATTTTTAAAAATTAATACCAATCCTTGTCAAACTCTTCCAAAGAATATAAGAGGCAATGCTTTCTAACTCATTCTATAGGACCAGCATTATCCTGATAACAAAACCAAATAATGATATCCCAGCAATTGCAGGTTAGTTTAACATTCAAAATCAATCAGATAATGTAATTCCTCATATCAACAATAAAAGATAAAACCATATGATCATTTCCATAGATGCGGGAAAAGCATTTGCCAAGGTACAACACCTTTTCGTGATTAAAAAAAAAATCAACAAGCCAGTAATACAAAACAACTTTCTCAATCTGATAAAAGTGCATCAACAAAAACCTCAACTAATATACTTAAGGGTCAAAAAGTGAACCCTCTCTACCTGAGATCAGGAACAAAACATTTATGTCCACTATCTCTTTTTCTATTCAACTTTGTACTAGAAGTTCTAGCAAGGGCAACATGCAACAAAATGAGATTTAAAAGCATCCAGATTAAAAAAGAAAACTAAATGTTTATTCTTGAAGACATTATTTTACATACAGAATATCTTAAGGAATCAATCTGTTCAACAAGTTTGCAGGTTACATGATAAATATACAAAGATTAACAGTGTATCATATACTAAAAGTGCACCATCCTTTAAAAATTAAGAAATAATTGCACTTAGAATAGCATAAAATTATTAAATATTTAGGAATACATACCACAAAGTAGTGCCAAGTTATATTGCAAAAATACAAAACACTGTTGAAAGCAATTAAAGACCTAAATTAATGAAACATCCCATGTTGATTGATTAGAATATATGTATTGTTAACACAGTAATACTCCTGAAATTGATATTCTGATTCAATGCAATCCTTAACAAAATTATCTCAGCTTGCTTTTTTTGAAAGAAATTAAAGAGCTGACTCTAAAATTCATATGGAAATGCAAGAAATCCAGAATAGACAATCCTGAAAAATAAGAATAAATGTGAAGGGCAAACACATCCCAATATCAAAACTTGCTATAAATCTATAATAATCAAGAGAATGTGGCAGAGACATTGGAGTAAATGTATAGTTCAAAGGAGCAAAATTTAATTCCAGAAATAAACCCTTATGTTTAGAGATGATTGATATTCAATAAAAATGCCAAGACAATTCAGTGGTGGAACAACAGTCTTTCACCAAATGGTGCTGGAACAAATGAATAACACATGTAAAAGAATGAAGTTGAATTCCTATCAAACATCATATTCAAAAATTATATCAAAATGGATCAAAGAACTAAATGTAAGATATAAAACTATTAGAAGAAAACATAAGTGTCCATCCTCACCACCTTGAATTAGGCAATAGTTTTTCTGATATGACACAACAAGCACAGGCATCGAAAAGTAAATAAATTCAATGTCATCAAAATATAAAACATCTGTTTTTCAAATAATACCATTACAGAAGAAAAAACATCTAAGAGGACTGAAGAAGATAGTTTTAAATTTTATGGCTAAAAAGAGACTTATATACAGAATATAAAAGCAACAGAAATGAATACACATTTCTTCAAAGATATACAAATAGCCAATAACACCTGAAAAGACTGTCAACATCATCAGCCACCAGAGAAATATAAATCAAAACCCAACAAGAAACCACTTTGCATCCACAGGAATAGCTATAATTAAAAAGGCAGACAAGTCAACAAATATTGACAAGGACAGAGAAATCAAAACTCTCATGTGCTGCTGTTCAGTATGTACAATGGTGCAGTTGCTTTTTTAACGTTAGTATTAATAAACATTCTAATTAACAACAACTGCTAATAATGTACATGGTGTTAATAATAGGTGGATACAATTTGTGGTAATGAGATTGGGGAGCCACTGCTTCCTTTCTACTCCAAGAATTTCAAGAAACAGTTCATATGCTATCTCTTTTTAAAAGCAAGCTTAAAAGTCTCCTGAATCCTGAAACTATCAGCAATATACAAATCCTTATCATTATTTTGATGCAGCTACTTTTGAAAATAATCAGACATTTCCTCAAACACTTAAGGACAGAGTTACACTAAGACCCAGTAATCTCAATTCTTATTATATACCTAAGGAAAATGAAAATACACAAGTGTGTGTGTGTGTGTGTGTGTATAAAATCTTATACACAAATGTTCATAGCAACATTGTTCATAACACAAACATTTGTGTTATGACACAAATTAACACATTGATAAATAAAATGTAGGATATTTATGAAATGGAATATTAATCAACAATAACAAGGAATGAAGCACTAATGCAGAATGCGATACAACATAGAAAAGTCCCAGAAACATTATTCTAGGTCAGCCACAAAAGACCCTAAATTATCATTTCAATTATATTAAATATTTAGAATGGACAAATCTATAGTGAAAGAAAGTAGATTAGTGGTTATCTACTAAACCTTAGTGGAGCTAAGGGTAAATGAGGAATGATTGATAAGGTTACAGGGTTTCTTTTGGGGATGATGAAAAAGACTTCAAAGTAATTGTGGTAATAGTTGCTCAACTATGCATATACTGAAACCATTGCACTGTACACTTTCAATAGATTAAATATAATATATATAAATTGCATTCTAGTTAATATTGTAGAGAGGAAAGAATCCAAGTTTTCTTACTGATACAACATAATTATATAACTTAGGAAAATGCAGAAAATGTACAAATTATTAGAACTAAGACATTTGGCAAAAACTGTTGAAACAAAGCTCAAACTTCCAGCCAAAATGTAGGTGTAAGCAGATAGGCTATGCTTCCTTGTACAACCAAAAGAAGAATAACAAACAATTTAAAAACAAAAAACAACCAGGACTGCCAGAACATTGAACTGTATGGAAGTCCAACAACCAAGGAGTTAAAGAAGAAACATTCATCCAGACTGATAGGAGAGGTGGTGACAGGAAGCCAGGGCAGAGAGGATGTGTGGCAAGGTGGCAGCTAGCAGAAAGGGCAGGCAAGATGGCAGTTCACAGAAAGGCAGTCCCACATACTTGTACAGATAAAATGAGAGGGACACCTGGGGAGCAAGACAGACTGTGCAACCCAGGGTTCCAGCACAGAGAGATAAAGCCTCAAAACCTCTGGCTATAAAAACCTATGGGGGTTGAGGTGGTGGGAAAAACATCCAGTCTCACAGAAGAGTCCATTGGAGGGGCCCAACAAACATAAACATACCCACCCACATGGGAATAAGGACCATGAGGGTATAATTCACTTGTGGGTAGTGGGGAAGTGACTGAAAGTAAGACGACAACTGAACAAGTGGCATTGTGCCTTCTATGACCATTCCCCCACATACAGCACCACAACAGAGTAGTGTGGGTTGCTCCACTCTGGTGAATACCTAAGGCTCTGCCCCTTACAACATAACAGGTATGCTGACACAAAGACATATGGCACAAATGAAAGACAAATTAAAACTCCAGAAAAAAACCTAAGCAACAGGAGATAACCAACCTATCAGATGCAGAGTTCAAAACATTGGCAATCAGGTAGAAATGATTGAGTATGGGAGCAAAACAAAGGAAGAAGGGAAGGCTATACAGAGTGAAATAAAGAAAAATATACAGGGGACTAACAGTGAAGTGAAGGAAACTGGGACTCTAATCAGCAATCTGGAACAGAAAGAAGAAATACACATTCAACCAGAACAGAATGAAGAAACAAGAATTCATAAAAATGAGGAAAGGCTCAGGAAACTCTGGTACAACTCTATACATTCTAACATCTGAATCATAGGAGTGTCAGAAGAAGAAGAGCTTATTTTCAAATGAAAAACTTATTTGAAAAAATAATGAAAGAAAATTTCCCCAACCTGGTGAGGGAAGTAGACATGCAAATCCAGGAAGCTCAGAGAGTCCCAAACAAGTTGTACCCAAGGAAGAACACACCAAGGCACATCATAATTAAAATACTCAAGATTAAAGATAAGTAGAGGATCTTAAAAGCAGCAAGAGAAAATGAGACAGTTACTTACAAAAAAATGTCCCAAAATCTATCTCAAAAGAAATCTTATAAGCAAGAAGAAGCTGAAAAGAAGTATTTGAAGTCATGAAAGGCAAGGACCTACATCCATAGTTACTCTATCCAGCAGGGAGGAGGAAGGGAGCATGTAGGAGAAAGGATACAGAAAATAAGACGAATAATTGGTAGGCACAAAATTGACAGGGGAAGGTTAAGAACAGTATAGAAAATAGAGAAACCAAAGAACTTATATGTACAATCCACAGACATGAACTAAGTGGGGAGGCATGCTGGAGGGTAGGGGACAGGGTGGAAGGGAAGAAAGAGAAAAATGGGACAACCATAACAGCATAATCAAAAAAATATTTTAAATATAAATAAAAGAAAAAAGCTCAAGACAAAAAAATCAGTAATATACCTGCATTCCAGAACTAATCAATTAAGATATAATTAAATATATTACTTACCATAATACAGTGCTTTTTATAATAACATAGTAGCTAGGAATAAATCTAATAAAAGTAGATAATGCTATTTTAATAAATTTATAAACCCTTATTTGACATTCATAAATAGTAGAATTACAATTCTCCCAAAATTATTTCATAAATTAAGTATAGGTCTAACCTGCTTCCTAAAAGAATTTTTCAGTAAAACTGACAAGATGAATATTAAATATTAAAATATAGTGAAGAGGCACATATAGGGCCCATGACTTACAAAAAAAAGAATGAATAAATAGACTTTTCTAACAAATCATGGGTTAAATTATAAAACTGCAATACCTAAAATCATAAATATAATAAGAAGCCCAAAACAAACCCAAAGACATGGAAATTTGGAGACTATATCACAAATCAAAAACCTATTGAGTAAATGGTATAAAATACAATACCCCAAAATGAATTCTATATAAAGATTTTGAAGGAACACACCAAGGCACATCATCATTACATTAGCCAAGATCAAATGAAGGAGAGAGTCCTACAAGCAGCAAGAGATAAGGGGACAGTCACCTACAAAGGACTTCCCATCAGACTGTCAGCTGATTTCCCAAAAGAGACCTTACAGGTAAGAAGGGGCTGGAAAGGAGTATTCCAAGTCATGATATCCAAAGACCTACAACTAAGATTGCTCTATCCAGCAAAGCTTTCATTTAGAATGGAAGGGCAGATAAAGTGCTTCTCAGATAAGATCAAATTCAAGGATTTCATCATCACCAAGCCCTTATTATATGAAATGTTAAAGGGACTTATCTAAGAAAAAGAAGATAAAAAAGATGAACAGTGAAAGGACAGCAAACTCACCGTTATTAACAACCACACCTAAAACAAAAGCAAACTAAGAGGACAGCTAGATCAGGAGCAGAACCATAGAAATGAAGATCACATGGAGGGTTAGCAACAGGGGAGTGGGAGAAGGAGAAGGGGAGAGAAGGTACAGAGAATAAGTAGCATAGACGGTAGGTAGAAAATAGATAGGGGGGAGGACAAGAATAGTATGGGAAATATAGAATCTAAAGAACTTGAGACACGCGGTCATAAACTAAAGGGGAGATGGTGGGGGAGGGGGTGTGCAGGGTGGAGGGAAATGAAGGGGGGAATAGAACAACTGTAATGGCATAATTAATAAAATATATTTTTTAAAATCATTAAAAAAGATTTTGGGATAGGAAAAACTTCAGTGTATATGACTCTTAAAGCAAAACATTAGAGAAGAAAATAATAAAATTGACTCTCGAAATTCATAAACTTTGAAAAGTCCAATTCACCTTATTCAAGATTGATAAAACAGAAAGTATTGGTAATATATATAATAAAGCATTATTATCCAGAATAAGTATGCCTACAAATTAATAAGATGCCTACAAATTAAAGTATACCTACAAATACCCCTACAAAAAGAAGTCACAGAACAAAAAAATCACAGCAATCATAGAATGGACTATATCAAAGGCAAATAAAAAATTGAACATTATCATTAAACAATCATGTATTAATAGCTATAGGTAACACAAGGAAGCACCATTTACCCTTATTGTACTACCAAAATGCTTAAAGATTGTAAGGAAGCAGAACTAATATAAGCATCAGAATTCAATTCTCCAAATGGCTCAGTCATTTCTCTAATTTGCACCAAAAGATTGAATGTATTTCCTTAAAACTCTGCAATGAATTGAATCATGCACTCAGAAAAACACATCATTTCTCCTCTAATATAAATTGTCATGCACACATGAGTACAGACATACCCATTTTCCCATACTTACTAGCTATATATGTACATATATACATATACTCACATTATATCCTTTTTAAATAACCTTTTAATCCTCACCCAAGGATATGTTCACTGATCTTAAAGAGAAAGGAAGAAAAAAGAAAGAGAAGGAGAGAGAGAGAAATATTGATGAGAGAGAGAAATACTGATCAGTTGTTGACCAGGGATCAAACCCTCCACCCAGGCAATTGCCTCAACCGGAAATTGAACACAACCCTTTTGGTGTATGGGACGACACTCCAACCAACTGAGCCACCCAGCTGGGTCTTATGTTATATATTCTTTTTATGTGTGAATACATAAAAGGACTAACATATTTTTACTAGCACAAAAATTCATTTCTGGCCTTTCAACAACATCTATGGAAAATAGAAACCTGAAATTTCATGGACAAAAACTGAACAGAAACACTCCTAAGACAGAGAAAGTTACTAAAAAAGTATTTTTGAAAAAACACTGACCAAAAGAGTATAAAAATATTATAGAAACTGATTGCACTCTTATATTCTATGAAGTAAAATTTTACTATGAATAGGTTCTCTTAAGCCAAAGAAAACATTACCCTCAAAATACATATTAGTATTTTTAACTGTCTTGTATTCTTTCAACATTTTTATCTTTTAAGGCCTCAAAACAGTCTTAAAACTGTGTAACAGTGAATTCTAGCTATATTTATCAATTTAAGCCCTAACTGAAAAAAGTGAAAACTCATGATTCCAAATGTTTTTCACATGTTTTATTTCAAAATGCAATGTCCTTTATTTTTTAATGATTACATTTTAGATAACTATTTGAAGTCAGTTTCCTGCTTTGAAACATCAATTTTTTAAAAGCTGTGGGTCTTAAGCGAAGGAATATAAATTAATGCTCGTCCCCATTGGTGGATTTGAATATATAACTTATTATTTAAAGAAAACAACATGTAATAAGGGTGCTATAGGAAGTTGGATGCAAAATAACAGCATGAATTCCATTCTCAATGCATACCTTTATTTTTGCATTAATGCTGTATTTTTCTTTTCTCCAATGTGCTTCCTGTTTCTTCAGTTTCTCCAGGTCATTTACCAGGTCAGTGCAGCGGGTACTTAATTTCTCATTTTCCTCCTCCAGATTTTTTATAAGCAGTCTGTTTTGCTCTTCCTTATTCTGTACACTCTCTCTCGTGTCCTGCACAACAGTACCCCAGGGCAAATAACAAACACAAAAAAATGGAGAGAACTAATCAGCAAATATAAACTGCAGTTTTACCCTCACAGCAGCCTCTTCTATACTTGATAGCCAAGGTCACCTGTATATTTTTATTGGCCTCTTTTCATGCAGGTGGATGGGTCATATTTTTTCACTGGATGACAGCTTTGATGAGTACACATTTGCAAAGAGCCCATTAATTGATCAAGCTGCCTTTGATGCTGTCCCCAGCTATTTTTGAGACCCACACAGACATATCCTCCCAGACCTAGGTTTTATCAATTAATAATGCCAGTCCCATCAGAATCTAATTACAAGAAGCCACATATTCACACTCCTACTTTCTTAGCTCCATTTCCATCATTAACTATTTATCTGAAAGTTATAAAGCTTGGAGTATTAGCTTTAAAGCATCTTTCTCAGAGTTTTCTCGTGTGAAAAAACTGTGGTACAGCAGGGCCTAAGGCAATTTTCCCTCCAAGCTTGTCACTTTCTGTGCCACAAAAGCTGACAAAGCTTAAAGTAGGACTTCAAAGCAATAGCACTGTAAAACTACATTCAAGTCAACACACCTTTACTTCTTGCCTTTTATCTTTAAATTTCTTCTGCAAGTCGCAGAATTCTTTCCTTAAGAAAGCATTTTCTTCATCTACTGCAATCTTCCGTTTTACAAGGTCATTTATGTCCCGTTTTAATCCCAATTCTCTCTACAAAAATAAATAAATAAGTTATTGGTGAGCTGGTATTTCAAAGAAATATTCATGCTATTTAGAAAGATTCAGATCTTGATTAAAATATAAGGATTAACAAACTTTCGTAATAACAATGCTCATTTCCTTCTTGTTGGTATGTCCATAACTTTTTAAGTAAACTGTGCAAGTGTGATACCTAGTTATCAGTTTAAGATGAACAACACATAAAAACTGTATGTCAAATAGTAAGTCACATTCAGAAAGCAAATATTTGGGATTTAGGTGTGTAATAAGAGAAAAACAAAATTTTATGAAACATTCTACCTAATTAAGGAAAATGAGTACTAGCTAAAATAACTACTACACTTTTGAGGGATCATTTGAAAGAAATATTTTAGGGAAACAACTACAGCTTTTTAAGGCATTAATAATTTTAAAGAATAAAAAATGGCAACTTTATTTTGGTACCAAAAATATCTTGCTCCACTAAAAGAACATTCAGAATATTGTAACTACCATAATTTTTAACTGAATATTCTTACCTGCCAGAAAAACCTAAATACCTAAATGATACCTAACTGAAGGAGGTACCAATGACTCAATCCTTAGTTTCCCACTACTCTCATTATAGCTTTTTCCTCAGAAAATACACCCACTCTCCTAGTTTATGGTCTCATCCGTGTCTGAAAGACTACATCATCCATAATCCAGCCCTGACTCTCGCAATCTCCAATCCCACATTTCCAACTGTCTATGCAAACTCCAACTTGGATTATCTACTGCCACCTAAAACTAACATGATAAAACTAAAATCTATATGCTGATACTATCTCTCTCTTAAACTTCAACTTTTGTCAACCCATCCATTTTTTCAACTAAAAGTTACTAAGACCTATTATGCAGCTACACAGTTTTTTAAAGCCTCCTAATCATCCTTAACAGCATCCTTCCCTCAAGTCCCATCTGCCTGTCCAACCAAGAATCAGACACTTCAAGATATAAACAGTTTTCTTATTAAGTAATATACTCAGTAGAAACCCCTGGCCTTTATTCCATCTCTGATATATAACTGATGTTCATCTAATCATTAAATGTCTTTATTTTGTATTCTCATATTCACTTAATATTCTCAGAATTCTCAATATTCTCAAATTCTCATAAATATTCTCCAAAGAACTTGAGGATGAACTTAAAGATTCAGAGATAGGGTAAAAAAAATAAAGAGAGTTTAAAGAATAAAACAAGTGTATCTTCTATATCCTACTCTCTTAAAGCTATAAGGTGAATTGATTTTATTTTACTTCTACTTAACAGTATTTTTTATTGTTGTCCAAGTACAGTTTTCTGCCTTTACCCCCCACCCCAGCCCAACACCCTATTCCTCCCCACCTCCCTCCAATTTGTACCCTCCCTTTCCATTACTGTCCCTGTAACCTTTATACTTGTTCCTGCAAACCCTTCACCCTTTTCCCCTGAAATTCCCTCCCCTCTCCCCTCTGGTCACTGTCAGCCTGTTCTCTATTTCAGTGTTTGCTTGTTTGTTTGTTTTGTTGATTAGATTCCTATTAAAGGTGAGATCACGTGGTATTTGTCTTTCACCTCCAGGCTTATTTTACTCAGCATAATGCTTTCCAGTTCCACCCATGCTGTTCCAATGGGTAGGAGCTCCTTCTTTCTTCCTGCTGCATAGAATTCCATTATAAAAATGTACAACAGTTTTTTGATCCATTCATTTACTCATGGGCACTTAGGTTGTTTCCAGTACTTGGCTATTGTAAATTGTGCTGCTATGAACATTGGGGTGCATAGGTTCTTTTGGACTGGTGGTTCAGGGTTCTTAGGATATAATCCTAGCAGTGAAATTTCTGGGTCAAAAGGTAGTTCCATTTTTAGTTTTCTGAGAAAATTCCATACTGTTTTCTATAGTGATTGTACCAGTGTGCAATCCAACCAACAGCGCACTAGGGATCCCTTTTCTCCACAACCTGTCCAACACTTGTTTGTTTCTTTATGATGGCCATTCTGTCAGTTACTTAAAAGTATTTTAAACAATAAATACAGTCATTGGACACTTAAGAATTAAAGTATGTTCTGAAAAATGCACAATAAGGTGATTTCATTTTTGTGTGAACATCATAGAGTACACTTACATACAGTCAAATGATATAGCCTACTATTGTAACTATATGTGCTGTATATAATTTGCAGTACAGTTATGTGTGTTACACAAGCATCACCAGAAACATGTAATGCACTGTGCTACCATTATGATGGCTATGACAAAATTCCTAGGCCACAGAAATTTTTAATCATATGGAACCATATGGAACTCCATTATAATCATGCAAGACTTCTGCAGTATATGCAGTCCTCCACTGACCCAAAGTTATGTAATGCATGACTATACAAACAAAAATAATCTGTGATAAGTGCAGAAGGTATTAAAAAGAGCACCCCTGTATCCACAAGCATCCAACTAAAAAAACAGAACTCTATCGTTATCTGTGAAATCTTGTGTACGTTCCCTGAACCTCTCATATGGGTAAGTACTATCCTGAAATTATAGTTCTCACCCTTATTTTGACTTTCTTTATAGTCTGAAGACATATATCCCTATTTAATACACTGTACAGTTTAGCTTATATTTGAACTTAATATAAATTACACCATACTATACATATTCTGTAGCATGCTATTTTTGCTGAATATACATTACACTCCCAAATCCATCCATATTGATAGATGTACCTATGGTTCAATTAACTTGGAGTGTAATATTATTCCATTATATAAATATACTATTATAAATTTATCAAACTCTTATAGCATATTTTAGCTGCTTCACATTTCATGTGTATATACTTGTAGTAAAATGTAGATCATGTAGTAAAATGTATTTTTTCTCTGTATGGGGATGATATTAATAAAATTTTGGAAGACACTGCTCTAAATTATATATATTTGAGGTGATATTGCTATGTCATAGGATAGATGCATTTCAGAGTTCTCAATAGCTCCACATCTGCAGCAACACTTGACTCTTGGGCTTGTTAATTTTTACAAATCCAATAGATGTACATGATACCTCAATGCAGTTTTCATGTCTATTTCCTATGTGTCTGATACCAATCGACCAGCATAAAAATAGATCCATAAATATGGCCAAACCACATTTCGTAGCCCATTTTTCTATTTCCATCTAAGTCTTACCCTCCTTTAATTCAATTTCTACCTTCTCCACAAGCCTTTCCCAACTATCACAGTAATCTGGGCCATTTCTAAATTTCTGTATTGAATACATTATTCATTTGGTATATAAGATACTACCTAGCCTTTTAATTTTTCCTCTATGTATACATATTGTCTCTCAAAACAGATTACTAAATGTTTATAAATGAGAATGACAATGAATTATAAATTCAATGAACTTAATTTTAAAATAAAAAGCACACTACAGTGAGAAATTAGTTAACCAAAACTATCATATTCTGATAATTCACTTAATAAATTTTATATTATATTATATAATCATTAAAACAATATATTAGATAAAGATTTACTCCCAGTAGAGGAAGATTGATAAATTAAGCTCTTAAAGATTTGTAAAATCTTGATTAATTCAACATATTTTTGTAATAAAATATACCCTCAATGATCTACTTTAAATTATAAAAGCATGGGTATTTATAATTACAGTTCATTTTACAATTTAACTTTATGAAACTTTTTCAATAAACTTTTCTAGGTAGAGTACATTCTTAATGGTCTGGCTTGAATTAATATTAAAATAGCAAGTACAACTCAGAGGAACCATAAAGTAAAAAGGGTGACAAGAGAAAGTATGTGTGGAACAAATAATTTATTATGAATAAGCCATGAAATAAATAATTCACATTATGGTCAAAGAAGTCTATAGACTAAGAAGAGAATGATAGTGAGTATGAAGCAGGAAAAAAGGGGCAGAGGGCAGCATCATAAAGCCTAAAACTCTACCAGGCAATACTTGAGCATAGTTAATTTATTATTTATATGGCCTACCTTAAAATGGACCAGAAAGTTTTAACACAAACAGATAAGTAATAAAACCACAACTAAAACAATGCTAAGTGTAGAAAGAGAAAGGGGTAAGAGAACTCATTGTAATTGAGAACCAAAACTTATTTTTTGGTTTTCAAGAAGGACACAGGAAAATATAATGATAAAGAGCAATCATCTAATTAAATACAATATATAGGTTATCAGCAGAGTCATGTTACCTAAAGCAATATTAGAAGGGAGATTTACTATACAACCTATTTTATAACTAACAGTGACAAAGCTAAAACACAGTCTTACCAAAAAATGTAATATGATAATTTTACACTATTATCAATAAAATATCATATCAGACTGCACTTCTATGAAAGTTTTTGTGCAACTAGCTAAAACACAGTATATGTGTGTAACTTTCTAGTAATTTAAGACTTACAAAAGTTAAGGAGTTGTCATTCTTAACTATTACTCTATTCCGTGGGTTAGAAGTTTTGAAAATTTAGAACTATATATATAATATCACTCAGTGGAACAACAAAACACAATGGAGGGACGCCTCCTGGTTTCCAATCCTGCATGTAAGAAAGTTGTAGGTCATCTCTCCTATTCACACAACATTAAAAAACCTGAAAAAAACAAAATCAACAACTCTTCTTAGCTGCATCATAGAAATGAGATCATCAGGCAAATTACTATTCCCAAAATTGGAGAGTCAAACAGGCAAATAGAGAGAGTCACAATTTCCCCAAGCAGAAATCCAGGAGAAAACTTCATGGGAACCTTTACTGGAATAGGAGAAACCTTATCTACAATTAAGTAATTGCTGGAGGGTCAGTGTAGATATGTTTGAGAGTTAAAAGGTCCAGCAGGGCCCAGTTGTAGGGAGACGGGAAGCTGAGCCTGAGAGGACACACAGCAAGGTGTCGAACCGCCCAGGCAAGTCAGGACTGGCTGAATGAGAAATTAAAGACTCAAAGCTAGATGTAAACTACTACAGGGGTTTCCACACAGAGAGATAAACTCCCAGTCTCACAGGAGAGTTCACTGGAAAGCGGGGCTAGAGTGGACCAAGTGTTCCCTCTCTGACCCCTCCACCACAAACAGCACCACAATGCAGCAAAGAGGGTTGGCATCCAGACGTAAAATCATGTGGTGGGAGAAACTCCAAGCCCCACAAGAGAGTTTGTTGAAGGGACCAAGGGGATCCTAGAACTCACACAAACCCACCCACCTAGGAATCAGCACCTGAAAGGGCATACTCTGCTTGTGGGAAGTGGGGGAAGTGATAAAAAGTGGGGCTGGAGCAGAGCAAGTGAGCAGCATTGTTCCCTCTCAGGCCCCTCCCCCATAGACAGCACCACAACACAGCTAAGAACGTTGGCCCACCCTGGTGTATACATAAGCCGCCACCCCTTACAACATAACACATGCATTGAGACAAAGAAATATGGCCCAAATAAAAGAACAAATCAAAACTCCAGAAAAATAACTATGGGATGAAGAGATAGACAACCTGTCAGATGCAGAGTTCAGAACACTGGTAATCAGGATGCTCACAGAAATGATTGAGTTTGGTAGTAAAATGAAGGAAGAAATGAAGGCTACACAAAGCGAAATAAAGAAAAATGTATAGGGAATCAACAGTGAAGGGAAGGAAACTGGGACTCAAATCAACGATTTGGAACAAAAGGAAGAAATAAACACTCATCCAGAACAGAATGAAGAAACAAGAGTTCAACAAAGTGAGAAAAGGCTTAGGGATCTCTGGCATTTCTTGGAGTGTTTCAACATCCAAATCATAAGGGTGCTGGGAGGAGAAGAGGAAGAGCAAGAAATGGAAAACTTATCTGAACAAATAATGAAGGAGAACTTCCCCAATCTGGTGAAGGAAATAGACTTCCAGAAGGTTCAGGAAGGCAAGAAATTTCCAAAGAAGTTGGACTCAAGGAGGAACACACAAAGACACATCATAATTAAGTCATGTAATAGTAAAGATAAGTAGGGAATCTTCAAAGCAGCAAGAGGAAAGGAGACAGTTACCTACAAAGGAGTGCCCATAAGACAGCTGACTTCTCAAAAGAAACCTTGCAGTCAAGAAGGGATTGGAAAGAAGTATTTGAAGTCATGAAAAGCAAGGACCTACATTCAAGATGACTGTATCCAGCAAAACTCATTTAGAAAGGAAGGGCAGATAAAGTGCTTCCCAGATAAGATACAATCAAAGGAGTTCATCATTACCAAACCCTTGTTATATGAAATGTTAAAGGGATCTAAGAAATAGAAGAAGACCGAAAATGATCTTAACAGTAAAATGACAACAAACTTAAAACTATCAACAACTGAACCTAAAAAACAAAAAACAAAAGCTCAGCAAACAACAGAACAGGAACAGAATCAAAGAAATGGAGATCACATGGAGGGTTTTCAGTGGGGAGGGGAAGGGAAGAATGGGGCAGAAAGGTATAGGGAATAAGAAGCATGATTGGTAGTCATAAAATAAACAGGGAGAGATTAAGAATGGTATAGGAAACGTGAAAGAACCTATATGTACAACCCGTGGACATGAACTGAGATGGGGAATGCTGGAGGGTTGTGGGATACAGGGTGGAGGGAGGATAAAGGGGAGAAAAAATGGGAAAAGTATAATAGCATAATCAATAAAATATGCTTTAAAAAAAGAGAAACTATTTTACTAAATTCTAGTGGGGTTTTACCAGAGACTAACCAACCTGGAGGAAAAAATACCAAACTTCAGAACTCTCTAGCTTTCCTATTTCTCCCAAGGGAGCAAAATCTGAGAAGCTCTTTGAAAGTCACAGCCTGGGGGCACCTTAAAGACTACAGAATACTCCCCACCCCTTTACTCCTCACCACTATATCAACAGGGCTTCTTAATAACTAAAAAAGTTGTGTGTCCACATGACAAGTATCTAGAGAAAACAATAAAAAAGGACAGCAAAGCAGAGCTTAGCCTCTGACACATACAACTACAACAAACAGTAAACACCCTAACCTGATAAAGTTAAAATCTCATCCTCAAGGCCTTTTTACCTCAGTACTTTTTACCCATTTGGTTAGTTTGTGTGTCAACTTGGCTAGACCATGTTTTTTTTTTACCACACATCATTCTACATATTGCTGTGAAGGTATTTTTTAGATGAGATCAACATTTAAATCAGTGGAATCTGAGTATAGTAGACAACCCCTCCATAATGTGACCAGCCTCATCCAATCAGTTGAAGGCCATAAGCAAAAGGAATATGGTCATCTGAAGAAATTTTTCCTCCAAAGGGCCAACAACAACTCCTCCCTGAGTCTCCAGCCTGTCATGCAGAGTTCATACTTGCCAGCCCATAACAGCATGGGCCTATGCTTTAAAATCAATTCTCTCTCAGTCTCCCTCCCCCTCCCTCCCTCTCTCCCTCACTCTCCCTCCCCCCCCCTCTCTCTCTCTCTGATTTTGGTCCCATTTAGGACTTTGTTCTTAAGATTTCAAGTACATGAATTCTACCATCTGAATGAGCTTGGAAGCGGAGTCTTTCAAAACTAAGCCTCTAGATGAGAATTCAGCCCAGTCAAAACTCCAATTGAAAAAACCTTATGCAGTCCTCGGGAGAGGACCCAACAAAGCTATGCCCACATTCCTGACCCACAGTAACTTAATAAACATATGTGCTGTTTATGATAATGTATAATAGAGCAAGTGAAAAACAAATGTAAGTGAACCTATTCCACAGAATTTATACTAGAAAATAAGGGAGAAATGGAACATAAGCATTACAAATATTGACAGTACATAAAAAAGAAACACAACCAAACAATGCAAAGAACAGAAAATGAAGTCCTCTAATTACTCTCTGTAAGTTAATTTTGAAATGCAGGAAAAAGAATGGCTAAGTGAAAGTATGATAAATTTCTCATTTTTTCCAGGGTACAAATGAGAGATACTCTAGATTTTTCAGAATGTTAGAATCAAGAGATACAGTGTTCAATAAAATATATAAAATAATAAACTTAGTCACAGGAACAACAATATAGACTCTAAACCTCCCAAATGATCAATATGAGAGTGCATATACATATAAATATAAACAAAGAAAGAGAAGACATGTAGTGAATTTCAAAAACAAAAGTACAAGGTCTGAGAACAAAGACCAAATAAATATGTTGTTCCAAGAAAAACAAATGAGATGAACTTATCTTTAAAAAGGTAAATGGACCCTGGCTGGCACAGCTCAGTGGATTGGGCGCGGACCTGCAAACCACGCGATCGCGGTTTGATTCCCAGTCAGGGCACATGCCTGGGTTGCAGGCCAGTTCCCTGCAGGTCAGTTTTCAGCAGGGGATGCACGAAAGGCAACCACACATTGATGTTTCTCTCCTCCTCTCCTTCCCTTCCTCTCTCAAAGATAAATAAATAAAATCTTAAAAAAAAAAAAGGTAAATGGTACAAATTGGGTCAAAACACAAAATCCAATCACACATTATATGCAGAGATTCATCTAAATATGCAATATTATAGGGAACCCTTCCACGTGGTGTGGGAATGTAGCCCAGCCCCCACTCAGAAAAGCCAGTGGAAAGCAAGCCACACCAGAGCCACACCCATGGATAGGTTCTCCCATGGGAAATCAGGCCCGGATTATACCTAGGCTGCTATGAGACTTGCTTTTGCTAAAACTCTCTCACCTTGAATTGAGGCAGAAGTGCTTACTATAATTTCCTAAAACCTAAGTAAACCTCCCAAGTATGGAGTGTGACCGGTTCAACCACTTTCCCCTTGATCTGTAACAACCTTCTCTTTGAAATAAATAGCAACATTCTTTACTTTGTTATCTATAAAAGGTAATCACTTATAGTGAACCTGTGCATAGTAAATGAGGACCATCCTGGATGTAATGTACCCAGAAAAGCAATCAAAGCCTGTCCAGACAGGGGTTGGGGCACTCTCTCTCTCTCTCAGAGTGGCCATGCAGTCCCTTTTTCTCCACAGGAGTTCTGCAGTCCATGTGAATTTGTTCATTGTGGCCACAACACATGGACCCTGCTGGCCAGGATTCACATCACAATATAAAAGAAGGAACAAAGACATAACATAGTAATAAAAAAGAAAGCTGGGAGAAAGATAATGGTTTAAGAAAAATAAAGATATAATGTATTTTGCCATGTGTAATGTGCACCCACATTTTTGTGAGCATATTATACACAGGATTATTATGCCTGTGGCATGTAATCATTATACCCATGCATAACACACATCCTTATTTTTTCCACAAAAATTTGAGCAAAAAAGTATGTTATACACAGCAAAATATCTGAAGAAATGAAGAGATGAAAAAGGTAGAATGAATGTGCTGAATCTTGTTATATTAAGCCCACAGTCCCCACCTTCATATAGAATTCTGCTAACTCAAGTCGTCTTGCATTGTATATTTTAATTTCCTTCAGTATTACTTCCAAATATTTTGCCTAATATTTTAAAGTGCAGAATCTTCTTTCTCTTCGCTGTCACAATTCCTCATTCTTTTCCATTACTTTGTTAAAATTAAGTGATCTCTTAAAACGTCATATACCAATTTTCCTTGTGTTGCTTTCTAGAATCACTAAATACTTCATTATTACTGAATTTAATCTTTTTAACAAACTCCATTTGTGCCAGCATTTTACAACTTGACCACCTTTTTCTTCTTAAAACTTTGTTTTCGATTCCTGAGATATTGCATTGTACTTCTCTCTCTTCTTCCCTGAACAGTCAGTACATCCTTTACTGAACTTTGCTCTTCCCCTCACCCATTAACAACATCAACAATATCTTGTTCTCAGAATGCTCACTGTTTAAGCTCTTCCCTTAGCTGTAACACTAAATATCTACATCTTAAAGAGAAAACTCCCTTCCAAAGGTCAGATTGACGCTTTCAGAAGTTTGCTAAGAAAAATCGCTAAATGAAAATCCCATCAATAAGTACAACACAAATTATCTAAAAGATCAAAACCTCACAGTAAGTTGTTACTGCTGATAATAACCCTATTTCTGATAATAATGCCACTGTTCTCTGGTTTGTCCAGGCTAAAAACCTAAGTCACTTTCAAATTACTGTGAAGTCCTATGGTTATAATCCACATATTTTTCATTCCTGAATACCTAACAGTTAAGGTTCATGTCATTACTCTTAAGAGTATGAAAATAACTCCTAATAGATCTTTCCACTATTTTTTTCACTTTTCAACTGACTACACTGATTGTCTGCTTTATTTTCACAGACTGCAGCTCAATTAACTTAAGTTCCTAATCAAAAGCCTAGATATATTTCTTTGGCCTATCAGTGAAATCCAAATTTTTCTTTCAAGCAATCAAGGCCTTTCTTTAATATATGTGCAACATAACATTAGTCTTATATCGGCCTACATACCTACATATTATCTATGAAACAAACTATAAATTTCAATATTACCCAAACATACTCCTACTTTCATGCATTTTGCTCAGTGTTGACTCTGGGCAAATCCTCCTATAATCTCTAGCTACTGAAACCCATTTCAACACCTCAAGGCCTTGCCATATAATATAATCAGTCCTTCCTTTGAATCTTTACAATATTCTGCTTATGATTCTCTTGTGGTACATATAATACTTTGGTTTTTTTCTGTTTATACATTCAACAATATTCAATGAGCACCTATAATGAGCTAGGCAATATGGTAAATATTAGGTGCCAGATAAACAAAGGTCAATGGTTATACAAGATTCTCCACCCAACAGCAATAAAAAAAATTTTTAAAAGAATGTCAACATTTTTTAAAATGCATGCTACAGCTATCTGAACAAGTAAACTAAGCATTGCGAACTTAATGCCCAAGGATACAAAATAGTGCCAAAATCCATTCTCCCCTGTAGAATAGAGTTGTAACTGAGAAAGTGATTGCTCAGCCTGGATCCACATTTTCCCAAGCCCCCTGACTCTTGGGGTGTCTATATGATTCACCTTTACCAATGGAATGTAAGTACAGATGATGTTTGTCACTTCTAAGTCACAAAGCTTTATCAATTAGATAGCTTAGCCTAGCCTAGGCACACGACAATATATATCTTAGGCACATGACAATATCTATCTTAGAAGGCATTTTGACATTGTTTGATATACAGATGGCAAACAGAACTGGTTTTATCCCCACAACAAACTGATTAACATGTTATTTCTAAAATTTCATCAATATAGTATCAATTACAACCTCTACTATAAAGAAAACACAATGTTGCCCTGGGTGGTAGTTCAGTTGGTAAGTTGTCCTGCTACACCAAGGCTGCAGGTTCAACCCCTGGTCAGGGCACACACAAGAATCAACCAATGAATGCATAAATAAGTGGAACAGCAAGTTGATGTCTCTTTCTCATTCTCTGTCTCTAGAAAATTCATGTTTCTCTTTTTTTCTCTCTCCCTAAAATCAATAAATAAAAAAAATTTTAAAGAAAACACAAACTTGCAAAAGGTATAAATTTCAAAATTTGTATGTCCAATAGGAATCTATATTTCATTTTTAAAACAGTTTATATGAAAGTAGAAAATGGAAAAAATAATTTCATCTTTTATCTAAGTTAACTTCCACTTTTAGTCTTCTAATAAAACAACTTTATAACAATAACCAACCTAAGATCAAAGTTCTCATGATCCTTCAATGAGCTAGGAAGGAAAATATAGTAAAAAGCCAGAAGAGAATAGTTGCCAAAAATAACCTCCATTTAACCCAGAGAAAATTATAGGTCATTTAACCCACAGGAACAACTGGGTACAAAATTAATTTAAACATATTATGCATGACATAGGCCAGTCTTATAACAAGTTTATTGCACCTTTATTTTGAAGATGTTTACATCTTAAAAACAGTTCCTAGAAGTACTGACCAAGTGGATTTTTGCAGTGATAATATACTGATTGTATAAATTGTATGTAATGATATATAGCCAGTATATTTATTATATAGTTATATGCAACAGTATAATTTACTGATTATACGTAAAAGATAACCATGCTAACTCAAAAATACAAGCTTTCAAAAGATCAAATAGAATCATCCTAGTTACTGTTGTTCTTTTCTACAAACAAAACCATACGAAAATGTACAAGTTTCAACAGTGAACGATAATTATTAAAAGTAAAAGGCAAAATTCCATAAAACAATGAATAAGTGCTAGAAACTGCTATAAAACTGTAACACCATTTTAAGAGTTTTAATGTATAAATAACACAGCCTATTAATTCAGAAAACAGTAAGTTACAAGCAAATTATAATAACAAAGAATAATTCAACTACAGTAGTTTCAAAATAGTAATGGTTTGGTATAATGATACTCTTACTGATATTCTCATTAAATATTATTGCAGAAATAATTTAAAGTAATCATAAAAATCTATTTCCTGAAAGAAATACAGTATTTTAAATATTTGCTATAATACCAACCTGTTCCAATTCTTGTATTTTAGCATCCTTGACTTGCAGAATTTCTAAAACTTTTCTGTCTTTAGCTTCAGATTTCTGTTTCTCTCTAGAAACAAATATATATATATATATTTATACACATTGAGAGTTTATTAGTCATAATTGGTAACTAATCCTTTAAATTTTGACATCCTGATAATGAGTGTCACTTTAAAATATAAAAAATTAAGTTATCTACGGTTGACAGCCCTTTCTGAATTAATCAGAAACCATATGGCCAGTGATGGCAACAACTTAGAACTGCTCACAACTAAAACAACTTTATATTAAATACAGTTTAGTTTCCAAATTTAGATGCATAATAAAAATACTTAAAACATGTTTAATCTTCACTAAAATAACCAATGTATCATCAATTTAAAATAATACATAAACATGATACATTATATAGGAAATTATATTAAGAATAAAATATTTATCACCGTTTAAGTAAAAGTCTCGAAAAGGGGGGGAGCTTGAGAATTACTAACAACCAACATTGAATAAATGAGGGAGAAATATATTGGACACTTATTTACATTTTTAATTTTAAAAATAGGTAAAATAAATAGAAATATGTACCTAAATCACTCATGATTCACAAAGTATAGAGGTAAAAAAAAAGAAAAGAACCCTCACTTGAGAAAGAGTGAAATAAATAAAGACCTTATAAGGCACAGAGGAATATTAGAATGCAATCAGAAAAACATACCACTGGTTATAAGAAATTTAGATAGTACATTTTAAAAAATTAGACTTCTAATAAGTTAGCATAGTAAGTTCATACTTTGAGGCTCTTCTGTGTTATTTAAGTTTATAGTATCAATAGAAGAACACAGAAGAAAAATATATGGCAACATGGCCACATCTCTGAGGATCACCAACTAAACAGAAATATATTGCTACGGATAGGGATGATGCAGATTAAGGTGGAAAGAGTTTAGCTCCTGGTGGATAATAAGAAATAAGCTCCCTGCTCAATCTGGAGAAGCACAGTGAGGTTCATTGTTTGAAACCAGAGACTGGGTAGGGCTCCCAAATTCTTAGAGGCTGAAAAAGCTTCCACCCATCCTTGCCTGGAGCTAAGACTTCTTTACATGAAAGTCTAGAATGGCAAAAGTTTATAGATATAGCATCCTAATCAGAAGCTGAGCCAAAATGCCCCACGGCTCAGGTACTAAATATAGCAAATCCTCTGTGTCTCTGTTGGCTAAGAGCCACAAACTACCAATACAAATCCTACTTCAAAATGGGAGAATGGGATTAGGGTAACAATTTAATAGCAATCATAAATTTTCTAGAGAGAAAAAAACATTAGACAAGGAGGGGTGGTGAGGAGAACAATAAAAGCAATCCTCAAGCACTCAAGATGTATCCACAAACAAAAAAATCCAAAATACATGAAGAAAACACACACTCTACAAACTCCCCCACACACAACACATGCACACACTAACTCAATAATCTGAAAAAGTAACATACGAAATGAAAATAACACACTAGAAAAAAATTTGAAATAAGGATCTTTAAAGATATAGAAGAATGATTAAAATGAAACTGGAAACAATAAAGTGGATCTTAAACAATCTATTAAAAATCTTGAAAATAAAAATATAATCACTGAATCAAAAATAATTAAATGGGATAAGCTCAAAACTAGATATAAAAAGGCAACCAGTAAAATGGATAATATTAATGAGAGACTCATTCAGAACACTGCATAGAAAATGGTGAGATAAAAATATAAAATCAGCCCTGACTGGTGTAGCTCAGTGGATTGAGTGTGGGCCTGCGAACCAGAGGATTGAGGTTCGATTCCCAGTCAGGGCACATGCCTGGGTTGCAGGCCAGTCCCCAGCGGGGGACACATGAGGGGCAACCATACACTGATATTTCTCTCCCTCTCTCCTTCCCTTCCCCTCTAAATATAAACAAAATTTTATATATATATATATATATATATATATGTGTATATATATATATGTGTGTGTGTGTGTGTGTATATATATATATATATAAAATCAATTTTAAGACATGCAGCTTTCACTAGGAAACTCCAACATATGCCTAAAGAGTTCCAGAAGTAGATAATGGTAAGATTAAATATAATGCATTATTTTTAGAAGGTAACCATTGAGAATGGTTTAGAATTAAACAGAGTTCTCAGATCAAAAGATATCTACCAAAACAAATATAAAAAAAGAAAAACCATCTATACATTAATTTACCATTCACTCAACAAGTATTTACTGAGCACCTCTTAGATGACAGGCACTGTCCTAGAGACTAGGAACAAACCACTGCGGTAAACGAAATAAAGCAAGAGGCTGTCTTTGTGGAATACACATTCTAGTTCATGCATCTTGAAAACACGTGATGAATAACTGAACACAGAGTATGTCAACTGGCTATAAATATAATAAAAAAATAAACTAGGGTAAAGAAGAAAAGAATATCTACTCTTAGAGAACTGGTGAGTAAAAGGAAAGTTGCTATGTTTTATAAGATAATTAACAAAGGTTTGAGCAGAGACTTAAAGGAAGGGAGACAGTCATAGAGCTCTCAAAGAAGAGTTTCCCAAGCCATGCGACCGGTAACAAGTAGGCAAAAACATAATCGATATATTTAAAGAATAGTAAAAAAGTAAATTTATCTCCCCTTGTATGGACAAGAAAAAAATGGTAGCTGAGAACAGAGAGATCACTGGGAATAAAGTAATATAATGTCTTCCAAGCCTTTTGAACATTGAATCTGACTCTCAGTAAAATAGGAAGACAGAGAATGGATAGGTTTGAGCAGAGAAAGAACATAATACAAATTATTATTTCATGAATACCATACTGGCTTTTGGATTGAAAATAGTCTCTAACGGTCAAGGGTAGAAGAAGAGAAGCAAATGAAATACCTCAGGTGAGAAATAAAGATGAATTGCACAAGATAGGTAGGTACAGTAGTATTTAGAAGTGATAAAATTCTTCATATTTTGAAGGTAGAATTAATAGAATTTCTTGATACATTAGATATGAAATGTAAAAGAAAGAAGGAAATCAAGAATATTTCCCGGGCTTTTATTTGAGCGACTGGAATAATGGAGTAGACACTATCTGAGATACAGAGGATGAGAATGAGGGACAATTAAGATTTGGAATTTGGACAGGTTACATTTGAGACGCCTAAACAACATCCAAGATGTAGCTGGACAACAAGTCTAGAATCAGTTAAGAAGTCAAGGACTAAAAATAAAACTTTAAGAGTCATCCAAATACATTTAAGACCGCAAGTAAATGGGATCACCTAGGTAGTGATTTTGGATAGAGAAGCCTGAGAATTGAATCTTGTGGCACTCAGGCATTAAGAGGTTAGTAAGATGAGAAAAAAATAGTAAGTCATACTAAGAAGGTTAAGCAATCATTTAAGAAGAAAATCGAGAAAAACTAAGTGTGTGTTTCTAGAAGAAAGGAATCAATTGTGCCAAATGCTACAAACGTGCTAAAGAAGATAAAGACTGAGAAGTGAATGCTGGAATTGGCAATTTTGAGGTCACTGGTGACTCTGACAAGAGCTGTTTCAGGAGAATGGTGGGTACGAAAGCCTAACAGAAGTGAGTTCAAGAGAGAAAAGAAAACACTGGAGATAGTACAAACTACTCTTCAGACAAATTTTGCAGTAAAAAGAAACACAGAAACAGAACAGCAGATCAGGGGAAATGTGAGATCAAAAGATTTAAGATGGAAGACAAATAGCATATGTATATGTTGACAGAAATAACTGGGGACAATAAGAGACACTGATGATGTATGAGAGAAGGGAGAATTTCAGGGTCCTTGAAGCTACAGAATACACATAGAAAGTTTGCCCTTAGATTACAGTATGAACAGTTCTACCAAAGAAATAGAAAGGAAAATACGAGTATAGACTCAGACATATTGGTAAATACAGTTATAGGAGGAATATAATCTCTCAGAATTATAAAAGCTCCTATTTTCTCAACAGTCACTGATTGTCCACCTAAGCCACTCCATAATACTGCTGACTAGGTATTCATTTGGTTTTTCCAAGCAGCCTGCAGTGACCTTAAATTGACACTAGCCTCTCAATGCAAGTGTATGCCCTACTCAGCAGCCCACTGAGTCATAGCAAATTTAAGTTCCTGATACAACTTCCCCAACAGCCCTTGTGAGCAATAGTCTCCTCTGCTTCCCGATACCTTTCTCTGTTGCATCCCTTGGTGAAAAACTACTGTGGGGTTTACCAAAACCCAGTTCTTGTGCTATGAATTAACTACTACTATCTTAGCCCCAAAATCCCAGAGCACCCCACCTACTAACAGTAATAAAGGTATATGCCACAGGTCCTGTCTCTCTCTGTCTGCACTCTGCTTTGACCTTCCTATGTGGCCCCTTGAGGTACTTCCTTCAGGAACTGTGAGTAATAAACTTCTCTATTTCAATTTTCTTGTGACCTACTCTTGAACAATGGCTCATCATCTAGGACCCTGTGCTCCTCTTAATAAATGTCAATTTGACAAGTTCATAACAGCTATCAGCTGAGAGTGAGAATGAAAAACAAAATGTTAGAAGATGACAAGGAAGTAAGCATAAAATAGCCTTCTAGGATAGTGGGATAGTAAATGAGCCAGAAAAAGAAACAATCGCATTACCAGGCAGGCTAAGGACCACTGGGCTTAGTGGTCAAAAATTTACATAGACTAGCCATGTTCAGTGCTCTGGATGTAGGGCACGAATAGGTGGAAAGTTGGAATAACCACATTTGATATTTTTCTAACATGCTCTGACTACTGTTTTTACTGTTTATACTTTATCCTGCTTTATTATCTTATTTTCTATTTACCAAGCATTAACAGTACATTTAATGCCTAATCACAGACCATTGTCTTCAACTGAGTTTTCATTTCATTTGTGTTTCTTTTGTTAGTAGTAAAATTAAACATACTTTCAAATACTGAAATACCTTTTTTCTAATTCACCATTACCTGTCAATGTGTGCCATTTCATATTTTAGTTTTTTATTTATTTATAAAACTACTTTACATATTAAATATATTCCTTTTGTTTATTTTTGTCACATATAATTTCAAATTATAACTTGAATTTTTAATTTACCATTATAAAATCACGAGTGTGTCAAAAAACACCATATGTATCTCTGGAGAAAAGTGCCTTCAAATCCTAAAAAACAAGGCATAATGGGGTTTACCCTGGAATGAAGAGGCAGTTTGAGACAGCGAAAACATTAATTCCAGTTAGAAACTTCCTTTGTAAGTTCTTTTCTGGATATACTATGAATCTATTTTTTAACCTGCCAGGAATTAGTTGAATGTTTATTGCTTCCTTCTGCTCCAAACTGTTGATTTCAGTCCCAGCTTCCTTTCTGACACTGTTGGTTCCCTGTACATTTTCCTTTATTTCACTTTGCATAGCCTTCCCTTTTTCCTCTATTTTGTGTCTATACTCAACCAATTCTCTGAGCGGATGCTGATTACCAGTGTTTTGAATTCTGCATTCTGATAGGTTGGCTATCCCTTCGTTGCTTAGTTCTATTTTTGGAGCTTTGATCTGTTCTTTCATTTGGGCCACATTTTTCTTTTTTGTCTTGAGGCACCTATTATGTTGTAAGGGGCAGAGTCTCAGGTATTTGCTGGAGCAGAGCAACCCATGGCCACTGTCTGTGAGGGAGGGATCCAAGCAGGACAAATGCCACTTGCTCAATCTCGGCTAGCTTTTAGTCACTTAACCCACTACCCACAAGCAATATGGGCCCTTCTCCTGCTGATTCCCAGGTAGGTGAGTTTGTGTACATTCTAGGACCCTACAGGTCTGTCCAATGAACTCTCCTGTGAGGCTGTGAGTTTCTCCTGCCACTGCAATCCCCACAGGTTTTTTCAGTCAGAGGTTTTGAGGCTGGATTTCCCTGTGCTAAAACCCTGGGTTGCAGGGTCTGTCTGTCTCCCCAGATCCGCATGCCAATGTGGGACCACCTGGTCTGCCAGCAGTGCCTGGACCACCCCAGACCTTCAGCTGCCTGCTAGCCTGGACTCCTCTACACCATGGGTGCCTATCTCCAGCCCTCCTATCCGTCTGGATGAATGTTTCTTCTTTAACACTCCTTGGAGGTGGGACTTCCACACAGTTCAATTTTCTGGCAGTTCTGATTACTTTTTGTTTTTAAATTTGTTGTTGTCCTTCTTTTAGTTATGCAAGGAGGCAAAGTGTATCTACCTGTGCATCTATCTTGGCCAGAAGTGCTAAGTGAGATTAACAATTTTAATTATTTTTTTTAAGTGCAACTCAAAAATCTATATAGGCATTTGTCCAGCAGCTCCCCCTGGTGGTATAAGAAATCCAGTATTTTCACAACAGGAAAATACTCCCAAGAGTTAACAGAGCTACACTATTAATACAATATTGTTTACTCAGAATAATATGATAAAAAAGTTGTTTCAAGTTTAAAATATCACCAAACTATTTGATCAATTCAATTATAATATATTCAATGTAGTTACAAGACATAAAAAAGAGTTCCTAAAAAAAGAGATACTGTCAAGAAGCTGATGATGATCAATGACTGAGACAAACTCCTGTTTAGCTAATTAGAACCACTGATGTGCAATAATGACGAGAGCTAAGAATATCTGCAGACTTCTTTAGGATGAAAAATGAAGTGAAGAGAGGCTGTCAAATATGTACAAGTTTAAAACACCAATCACTTTCCCCAAGAGCACTACCCATTTAAACATTTAACACTGCTGCATTACCCACATGATTTACCACATTTTTTTACCATTTTTCTAAACTCAAAAATCTGAGAAATTATTCTAAATCATTAAGAATCAAAACTTTATTGTGTTATAGAATGTGCCATATCTTATTCAATATGAAAGAATTATATTTTCTGGGTTTGAGCCTATTTTTAATGAGATGACAAAAATGAAATATTTTAGTCTAAAAGAAACATTTAACAATAAATAATGTAATAATATTTGTCTGAATTATAAAATAAAGAAAATGAAAACCAAACTTATTGATATTGATTATTCTTAATTAACACATAATAATGCACCAAATAAACCTAGTTAGACTAATGTCTTCTTTCATTTCAGTACAAAATCTATTAAAATGTAGACTTTATACTTATTAATGGCAAAATGCATCCTCAATTTCCTAATAATTACCAAGATTCTAAAACAGCAAGACTGATAAAAGTGGAAGTTTAGGCAAATTAAAATTATATCATTATCAAATTATGTATCCTTTTATTCACAAACTTTTATAATTATTTTCCCATCTTAAATATACATCATAAATTACTAGAATAATACCTATGAATACAGAATGAGAAAATCTGAAAAAGAGAAAAACTTGAAAACTTAATATTTTTAAAACACATTTACTTCCCAGTAAAAACAGCTATTGAAAAAAATTCTGAGTAAAAATGTTACTAAATCACATGATCCCAATGCATATATAACCTTTAGCATTCAATATTGTAAAGGTCCAAGTACAGTTAAAATATTTTGCTTTAATATCAGCACGTAATTTTAATACATAATGAGGAACTTCTATTACATTTTATTTTTCAAATATATATACATACATACACACATATTTTTTCAAACTTTATGTGAAAGGCAAAACTTGTGCTGAAAGGGTCAGCCTGACACATACATGAAAACATGTTTTGTTTTGTTTCCTGTTCAATTAGGTAGTTCCAAACCAGAACAAAGAAGAGAATTAGGTTACATCTGACTCTGAATTTGTAAATTATAGCACAGAGATTGACTTTTCAAACAAAGTAACCATTTAATAGAACGTAGTTTAGATTTACTATATCAGTGAATAATGTACATTTATTTCAGGTATCCTTATTCATTCAAAATCATTTCTGAAAATACGAAATTGAAACTCAAAACTTCTTTGGTTTTATAGTTGGAAATTAAATGACTTTAGTTGCTGATTTTCCTGTTTCTTCTCTTTTAACTACATAGTCAGATACGTCTGCATGCACTCAACATTTATGATCTCAACATCCATAAAAAAGTTGGAAAATTGTGTATTATGTCTTTAATAATTGTGCAAATATTTTCAACCAGAATCTAGAAGTCTCTTACAGTGTTCAAAAATATCAGCACTTCAGAACAGACTGTTTTAACATCTGCACATCACCAGGGTTGCCCCCAAGGATTTTTAAATGATGCCTGCCTGTGCTGAATAAAGTGCTAACTTGCACCTTGCATTTCAAACTGTGTCCTGAGCAGCCATCCAGTTGGTACAACACCAGCTGAATTCCCGGAGGCCACTGTTCACTCACGCTTGACTGCAATTATCATGTCAATATTTTGTGCTCTGATATGCAGATATGCACACATGCAAGCTGCGTAATACTTCCTTCTCCATGGAATGTTGACTTATGTTCAATGTTCAGGGAATTTCTAACAAAACCAGACACAAACTTTCAACAAATGAAGACAATTACAATCATTTTACCTTAAGAACAAAAAACGTATTACTGTGTTACCTTCTGCAACGCATATAAAGGCTAATTTTTTTAAGTACCTATGCTACTACAATTTGACAATTCTTTGAAGGTGTTTATAAAAGCTAAAAGACTATCAAGCTTCTTGCATCTGTATAGTAAGAGTTCAAATGTATTTTTTCATACTTTATTGCACATTCTTTCACCTTAAACAGTACAGAGGATCCAATTAAACACCTATTAGATCCTTTGACCATCTTCCCATTCATCCACATCTCTGCCTAGGCATTTATGACTGTTGCAAGAGCTGACTAGCAGCACTGCTGCCAGATGGAAGAATTCTGGCAGCTACACTTCTGGGGTCTCCAACCAGCCATGCTACCATCATGCTCCAAAATGCAACCCTTTTTCAGGCTGTGTTGGTTTAATACACATGGGACAGTGTACAGCCATATAGCAGCTGTGCAACCCATGTGTTTAAGAGTTGAATGAAGCAGGAGGGAGGTTTTCCCAGTGATGAGAATATATACTATAACCTTATAACAACAGCCTGCTTACTAAGCATCTAAACTTTAACTGTAAATATAAATATGAGATACTCTCGCATCTTCTATGAGATTTAATCACTAAACACTGTTTCAAGGGTGTAGCATGCATATCCTAAACATGCAATAAATACTAAAAATCAGTTTGTTTTATTCCTTTTCATGGTTCTCATTTTCCAAAATTGAGTTGTCATGTCCAGGCTAGAGGGAAAGTGCGGAAGAGGGAGAGAGAAGAGAGAGACCACTGAAAAACAGGAGAGTGGGTATAAGAAAAAGGTATTCAGAAGCCTATCAGATAGTAAGTATAGATGTTAAAAAAAAATTTTTTTTACATTTTAACATTTTACATTTTTTAACATTTTAATATTTTTAACATGTCTGCAAGATTTATGCAAATATAAGGTGTCTAGAAGTAAAAACAAATAAGAAAGTAAAGTAATTTCTGCTGCATAGGTTTCACTTGAAAATGTACATATGAAAAAGTAAAAGGTATTAACATTTGTAAAGCCTGATTATATTTAATTTGATATTTAGATACATTTCTAAATTTAAGTATTCAAATTCAAGTATAATACACATTGTTTTAAGGATCAGTAAATGGCAAATAAAAATAACATCAAAAAGGCTGTGAGTAGTTCTTGGAAGCCTATTATTTAGAAGATACTAATTAATTTTTCCTTGTCAAGACTTTACAAAAACAAACAAAAAATCTGAACTATAACATGAGATAATGATGATGAGTCAATATATGTACAGCACTAAGAACTGTGTGTGAACCACAGTAAAACTTGATAAATATAAGCTATTATAATTATGGTTGTTCTATGATGTATTAAACCATGAACACGCAGAATTGCAAGTATATTCTTATCATAACATTACATGAAAATATTTACCACATAGTTCAAAATACACTTCCTTATAAAATACACCATTTTTAAAAATCATTTTGAATCCCAGTACATTTTAGTACCGTTTAGTGGGCAGATCTCTTTACGGAACACTCAGGAATCTCATTAGTCCATTACAAGACAATAATGACACAATGAAACCCGATAACAGCACAGTCTTCGTTATTTTCCCTTTTATATCCTCATAATAAAAATCATCTTTTTCTTTTCTGTTTATTCATATTACCCTGTACAGTAATAATGTATTTCATTTTTATCCCTTTTAATACCATGTTTCAGTATTTTATTCGCGTACTATCTCTCTGTGTTCTAGATTATTGGTAAACATGATACAGAAGCCAATTTATTCAATTTTCTATAAAGCTTCTGCTGTAAATACTTTATCATCAAAAAATGTCAAATATTCCTTTACTTCACCATTATAACATCAGGGTTTTGGCTAATCAAAAAAAATCATAAAAGACTATCTACCTTGAAGTAGAAAAATTAGTTAGGATACTAACCATGTCAGATTCCACATAAAACTGTAATGAACAGAAGAAGAGAGTGAATTAATTCAGGTACCCAGAATGTGCACCAAGGCTCCCGGAAGTGCTATAGTGAACATTCAGAGGTACTATGGGACATTTTAAATGTCTGGGCGAGACACAGCAATACTTGATATCTGTTGGACACTGCACAGACTACTAGCTAGAGGAAATTGATCAGAGTTTCAGTGCTAGATTGCACTGCATTCCTTTCATGTCATCATAGATTTAAGAAGTTGGGTTTTGACTACTGCTGTGATAAAAGTCAAGTTGAAAGCAGATAAGCACTGTAGGAAAAAACAATGAGGATGGCACTGTCCAATGTGACTCCAATTTTGAGAACTTGTCTAGTACCTAATAATCTCACACAGTCTATAGCAAAATTATGGTTATTAAATAATAAAATTAAAATATATTTCCTTTTAATTTATATGTATATTTTAATGGCCATTAAATTGTTAAAACAAATAATTTGATCAATGGAATACACATGTAATTCTCTTTAATTTTAAGTAACATGAAAAAATTACAGAAATATTACAGGCATGACAAATTGAGAACTTTTGGGAACCTATAAGTTAATTTCTAAAGAAAATAACCATTATTTAAATGACTAAAGATTACAATGTGTGAATACTTATCATAACACATAGAACAACAGAAAATTTTACTGGAGAGTCTCAAAACCCTGGTAAGTACTTCTTAATTGCTATAATTACAACTCTACTCAGTCCCATTCAACTATAATCTCGCTGCACCCTATACCATCCTCAGCATTTCATCATATATTCCTCTTCAAATCTAAAATTGAAGTGTAAAAATATAACATAGATAATGAGAAATAAGTCACATATGCTCAAGTTTCAATATGAATGCTTTGACAAAATTTGTAACCACTAAGAATTTCTAGATATAGATATCATTACCTATATCAGCCAATTAACTTTATTATGAGAGGGCTATTTGAAACTTGGAATATTACAACAAAATTTACAGAATTTGTATATTTAGTACTTATTGAAAAAATGTAATTGCCATGTAAATAAAATAAAACTCACCAGATTAGAAAAAATACTTTCCTGGCATAATTTCAATTTAATATTAAGTTACTACCTATTCACAGTGAATGATATGAATTAAATTGTCTCAAAGATCTGGGTCATTTCTCAGCATATAAATCTGAATTAACTTCTACTTCCAGCCATAAAGAGGAACTAGGATAGATTTGCCCTATGCCTTAATCAACTTGAAAACTATACAAAATATTTCAGACAATGGACACAGGTATCAAAGGCCTGTGGTCTCTAAAGGAAGAAAACCAATGAGGTAAGATGTATAATTCCTGTAGCTTACTATCTAAAGTCACTCTTCAAGCTATAATGAAGGAAGAAGAAATACAAAAAGAGTGCAGTATTTCATTCAGTTGAGAAGATACAAGCTGAAGTTCAGGAAAACCTCAGCACATAGAATTTGTGAGGCAAACTACTGGAGGATGGACGGTACCAAGAGCAAGAGCCAGCAGGCTTCAGGGTTCTCCTCTTTGTTTGAGAACTGATCTATCTATGCTTGAGAGGCAAGTACTTTGGGCAAAAAAGAGAATCACTGCAAAGCAGCACACTGGACAATTCCTAGAATTCACAGAGGAATGAAAACAGTTCATGTTCCCATTAATCAAAGTGGAAAGACCATGTAATATAAAGAGCATTAGGTAGAGTCCAAAAGGTTCATGCCCTAATAATGTGATTAAATTCACTATAGAGAGAAAAAATGGCTACCCTGAAGCTATGCTAATGAAGTCCCCAAAACATCAAATCAATCCACAAGTAACTTAACTGCATAAAAGAAAAGTCCAATATTCTTTATAGGAGCATAACAACAATCAAACAATATATAGCATAAAATTCACAATGTCCAGAATCCAATAAAAAATTACCAGGCATGCAAAGAAGTAGAAACATATGATCCATGATGTAGAGAAATATCAGTGATATAGATCACTGAATTAGGAAATTCAAGGACCTTAAAATGGCCTTTATAAATATTAAAAATGTACTTAGGAATTTAAATGGAAACATGAATATGATGAAGAGTAATAGAAGATTTTTTTGAAAAGTAAAAGAATTTGTAGATGTAAAAATATCTGAAATGAAAAAATACACTAGAAGGGATTAGCAGCAGATTAGACAGTGCAAAGGAAAATATCATAAAACTTGAACCATGGGAATAATAACTATTCAATACAGAACTTAAGTATTTTCCTACCACTGTCTAAGATACTTTAGTTTTATTTCTGGATATCATATTACTTTTCCAAACAATATTGTTTAAACAATATTGTGTTCATGTGGATTAATTAACAATTCTCACCAGTGGAAAAAAGTCTTTTAAAGTGAATGTCAAATAAAAAAGACAGTGGTCTTTTCTAGAGAGTACAGATGCACTCACAGTAAATATATATCATAATTTAAAAAAATAACCACTGCTTTCACCTCAATAGGAAAAATATGCTCCATAACATATGCCCTTGTGGTAGAACCAAATTAATCTTCCGAATCTTTCACACAATACAAATAAAAAACCTAAACGTGATAATTGTCTTGATGTCTTTCTTTCTGAAAACCACTTATGGGACTTTTATGAAAAAGAAAACACTACACAACCAAAGGACACAGTAATTTTCTAGTAACCAACCCCAAAGAAATATTGATTGACTGACTGCTAAAGAATTCAAAACAATTATTTTGAAGAGACCCAGTTAGCTACAAAAGAACACAGACATACAACTAAACAAAATCAGGAAAATAATACATGAAAAAATGAGAACTTCAACAAAAGAGAACACAAAAATAAACAAATAGAAATTCTGGACACTTCTGCCAAGATGGAGGTGTAGGTGAAAACACTTCGTGTCCTCACACAACCAAATCTAAAAACAACAAAGTTTTAATAAATGCAACCAAACCACACAGAAAATTGACAGTACGGAGTCCAAAAATAACGATCTGCTCAGCTAAACCGGTGAGAGGGGCAAAGCCAGCAGCAGAGCGGGTTGGGCAAAAAAGACCCCTGACAAGAGCTATGTGCAGGCAGCCGAAGGCGCAGATCCCAGGTGCGGGGTAGCTATGGGCGGACACAGGGAAGAGACGCAGCTGGCTGTCTGCGGTCGGTCATGCATTTGTGCGCAGATAAACCAGTGAAGAGGCAAGCATTGAGACTGCGCTGCGCAGGGTGGCGGGCTCGCACATTTGTGCTCAGATAAACAGGCCGGGCAAGCAGTGAGGCGGACTGGGCGAGCAGAGAGGACCACCATCACTCCCTCCCTGACCCCGCCCCCACATACAGTGTCACAACCCAGCAACCTGGGTGGCCCCGCCCTGGCGAACATCTAAGGCTCCGCTCCTCATACGTAACAGGCATAAACAGATAAAAACATGGCTCAAGAACAACTCAGAGCCCCACAGCCAATAAATCTAAGCAATGAAGAAATAGCCAAACTTTCAGATGCACAGTTCAAAACACTGCTGATCAGGATGCTCACAGAACTGGTTGATTTTAGTCACAAATTAGAGGAACATATGAAGGCTAAACTAATTGAAATGAAGGGAAATGCACAGGAAACCAATAGTAATGGAAAGGAAACTGGGACTCAAATCAAGGGAGTAGACCAGAAGAAAGGAAAAAATGACCAAACAGAAAAATATGAAGAATCAAGAATTCAAAAAAATGAGGAGAGGCTTAGGAACCTCCAGGACATCTTTAAAAGCTCCAACATCTGAATTATAGGGGTACCGGAAGGGGAAGAGGAACAGCCATGACTGGAAACCTTATTTAAACAAATAAAAAAAGAGAACTTCCCCATTCTGGCAAAGGCAATAGACTTCCGGGAAATCCAGGAAGCTCAGAGAGTCCCAAAGAAGTGGGACCCA
The DNA here is from genome assembly GCF_021234435.1 of Artibeus jamaicensis. Lineage (NCBI taxonomy): Eukaryota > Metazoa > Chordata > Mammalia > Chiroptera > Phyllostomidae > Artibeus > Artibeus jamaicensis. The sequence continues at coordinate 53,987,583 of NW_026522030.1, read as the reverse complement.
AGAAGAAACACACCAAGGCACATCATCATTACATTAGCCAAGATTAAATGAAGGAGAGAATCCTAGAAGCAGCAAGAGCTAAGGGGACAGTCACCTACAAAGGAGTTACCATCAGACTGTCAGCTGATTTCTCAAAAGAGACCTTACAGGCAAGAAGGGGCTGGAAAGAAGTATTCCAAGTCATGAAAACCAAAGACCTACAACCAAGATTGCTCTATTCAGCAAAACTTTCATTTAGAATGGAAGAACAGATAACATGCTTCTCAGATAAAAAGAAGATAAAAAAGATGAACAGTGTGAAAGGACAGCAAACTCAGTTATCAACAACCACGCCTAAAACAAAAGCAAATTAAGAGGACAGGTAGATCAGAAGTGAACCACAGCAATGAAGATCACATGGAGCGTTAGCAACAGGGGAGTGGGAGAAGGACAAGGGGGGAGAAGTTACAGAAAATAAGTAGCATAGACAGTAGATAGAAAATAGATAGGGTGGAGGGTAAGAATAGTAGGGGAAATATAGAATCTAAAGAACTTGAGACACGTGTTCATGAACTAAAGGGGGGAATGATGGGGGAGGGGTATGCAGGGTGGAGGGGAATGGAGGGGGGAATAGAACAAAGGTAATGGCATAATAACTAAAAAAGGGGGGGGATTCCCAGGTAAAAAAAATTCTGGAGGTGAAGAACAAACTGAATGAAATGTAAAGTGCAATAGTCAAGAGAAGATACCACCAAGCTGAAAAAGAATCTATGAATTTGAAAATACATCATTTGAATCATCTAGTAAGAGGAGGAAAAAAAGAATAAAAATAGTAAAGAAAGAATATGGAATATCATAAATAAGAATGATTTGTGCCTTTTAATAGTTCCAGAGAAAAGAGTGCAGAATGTTTATTTAAAGAGCAGAAAGAAAAAAGGAGCTCCTACCCTTCATGACAGCATGGATGGAACTGGAGAGCATTATGCTAAGTGAAATAAGCCAGGAGGTAAAAGACAAATAACATTATGAGCTCATCTATAAGTGGAACCTAATCAACAAAACAAACAAGCAAGCAAAATACAACCAGAGACATTGAACTAAAGGACAAACTGACCATAACCAGAGGGGAGGGGAGAGGGTGATAAAAGAAGGGAGGGGTCATCAAGTAATAGGTATAAAGGGCCCATGGATGAAGCCAAAGGGTCAAGGATTGAGGGGTGGGAGGTGGGGCAAAGGGATGGTGAGAAAATGGAGACAACTGTACTTGAACAACAATAAAAAACACAAAAATTAAATAAAGAAGTAATAAGTGAAAACTTCCCAAATCATAGGCAGGGTATAGAAATCCAGATTCACAAAGATTGTAAGACCCAAACAGGATCACATAGTCACATATAACCAAATGCTCAAAAAATCAAAAACAAGAATAATTATGAAAGCACCAAAAGAAAAGCAACTCAAGGTAAAAAAGAAAAACATCATAAGATTATCAGTGCATTCTTCAGAAGAAATCTTGCAAGCCAGGAAAGAAATGGAATGACATATTCAAAGTACTAAAAGAGAAACACTACCAATCAAGAATACTATACCGAGCAAAGTCGTCCTGTCCTTCAGCAATAAAGAAGATAAAGACCTCCAAACAAAAAAACCCTGAAGGAATTCGTCACCACCAGAACTGCTTTACAAGAGATACTAAAGGTAGTTCAACTTAGAAAACACATGAAATTAGGGTATAGTAAATTCAGAATATTCTAATATTGGTAGTACTAAGTCACTTTTAATTGTAGTAGAAAAAAGAAGTTAAAAGACAAAAGTATTAAAGTAAATAGAGATATAATAATGTGTTAATAGGTAAATAATACAAAAATGTGAAGTGTGACACCAATAAAATAAACTGTGTGGGTGGGAAGTAAAGAAAGTGTAGTTTTTAATGAGACTGAAATTAAATTGTTATCAGACAAAAAGAGCCTGCTGTAACTAAAATCTGTTTTATGTAAGCCTCATGATAATGATAAAGCAAAAAACTCTAGAAGATACTCAAAAGATAAAGAGCAAAAAGATCACAGCATATCGCTACCAGAAAAATCATTATACCACAAAGAAAAGCAACAGAAGAGGAAGAAAGGAACGAAATGCAGACAGAAGACAGTAAAATACCATTATCAAGTCTTTACCTGTCGAAAATGAAAATATGCTGTGACAAAGAGACTCAATTTATCTTAACACAGATAAGTTAAAAGAGAAAAGATTTAAAATATATATTTCATACAAATAGGTCCATAACCAAGAGGGAAGTGGCTATTCAAGGTCTGTCCAGAAGGTATCCAGCCATGTAATATGAAATATAGCGAGATTTATTGAAAAAGATACAAAACACAAAAAACTTTGTACATAGAACAATGATACCTCAGTCCTCTTCAAAGTACGTACCTTGGGACCTCACACAGTTCTCCCAATTGCCATAAGCTGCCCCGTCATATATTCCTGAATGTTATCAATGGTGTGAAATCTCTTCCTTTTGAAAGACAAATTTTAGTTTTGGGAAAAGCCAGGAGTAGTAGGGCACCAAATTTGGAGTGTAGAGGGGGAAGAGTCATCTTAGTGACTCGATGTTTTGCCAAAAACCTCTGCATAAGACATGATACATGAGTGGGTAAATTGTCATGGTAAAGCTGCTAATTACCAGCTGTCCATGGCTGTGGCCTTCTCAATCATCCAAATAATTTCCACAGAAGAGTGTTCAACTTAATACAAAATTTGATGTAGATGCATTGCTCTACTCACTCAGTCATTTTGAATGTGATGACCACACAGTACATGTGCTCACTCAACTGAGTTCAACTGCCCCTGCTTACTAGTACAGTGAAGTTGCCATTGTTCATGTATGTACATTCCAGTCCACTATCCTCATCTGCCAGGTTATACTGATGTCATACAAACTGTTCTCTTTATATTAACAATTGCTGAACTGTTTCCAGACAGACCTCATACCATGCTCACTCAATGGTGTCTACCACCCCCACACTCCCACTGACTAGTACAGTGAAATCGTCATTGTTCACACATGAGCATTCCGGTGCCCTCTCCTTGTCTGCCAGGCTACATCGATGTCTGTCCTGCAAACCATTCTTATTATATTAGCAATAGTTGGACTTTTTCTAGACAGACCTTGTATCTCTCTCAGATCTATAGTCCTTTGAAAACAGTGATGGACATTTTCTTCCACCACTTCAAATTTTTGCCTAAGAGATTCTCTCAGATCCTACCACATTCTAAATAAAGATATGCTTATTTGGGGAGGGAAGCTGAATTATGAATATAATTACTGATATAGACTGCTACTGTTTTAATGAACTAATCTTGTAGTACCAACCATAATGGTAGGAATTCTGAAATAACTGTGTTGAATTCTAATGAAGTCAATCCATAACACCAATGGCAACGGAGTCCAGGATCATATAAATAACACTTAACTTCTCCCTGAAAACAATTCACAAATCCAAAAGCCACTTCTAACCTCACACCTACCCATATCCACATCTAAAAAACTATCTTGTTTTAGCTTTTTGTATTTCTTCCCTTCATTAATGTTCACTCTTCAAAAGCAACTTGTCTTATGCATAAAGTCAAATTTTAGAAATCACCAATTATAAGTATTGCATTTAACTGCTTCTGTATTTTAATTATTAAAGTTAAGTGTTTTTAATTAATTGAAGTGACATTACAAAAAAGTTTTATATGTGTATAATATTTATGATTATGTAATTTTATCATTCAAATTCTAAAATAGCTAGAGTTTTACTTATACATGTAGATTCTTGATAATTTTTCCAAACAACACAGTTAAGATTCCAAGAACTCATTTTGTTAGTTATTTCATCAATATACCTTAAGAATATTTTTTAAATCTGTTTCAAAATTATTTATAATATTAATGTCTATGGAAACTCAGTTTAATCTAAAGTGTCAGATGATCACTGGGATAACTGACTGTCTTTCATATGTTATAAATCAGATTATCTCATAAGCTCAAAGTGAAACTTCAAAAAGTTCACTATTTTTCCATCAAGCAGAAGCACTTTATCCTGATTGGTTCTTAATTACGGATTTAGATACAGCCTTTCCATGTTAGGTGCATTTGTTTTCTAGTAAACATAAACCATATCTGAATATTAAAGGAAAATATAAATAATCTTATCTTTGCTATGCAAATTACAAATGCCTGTGGGATAGAACAAGGCCTCTAGGTATTTTCAAATAAGCAGATGTGGAAGTGTATTTCACATACAGTGTACTTTCCAACTACTTAAAATACTATTGATCTCAGCATTGTTATATATAATTGTATCTAGTTCATTTTCTTTTGGAATTTATTTTTGATGATAACATGAAAATTTACCACAGGAATTAATGAAAAGGATAAGTAAAGCTTTATCAATGTTACTGAATGGCCAAAGATTATTGGTACTGTGGCATGAAAACATTTTTGAATTACCTTTATATTTCTATTGCTTGGGATTCTATTTAAACATTTAGGTGAGTGTTTCTTATTAAACACTTCATTTTTCCTTATTAAAAAAACACAAATATTTGTTCATAAAGTAGTTTTTAATGCTATAAGGTGGAGATATATATATATAGTAAAACACTACAATCCTACTCAACAAGTTTTTGTGGTCATCCTTTTCTTCATGGTTTTTATTCTCCCAAATAATCTTATAAAATAAAAATTTGTAAGCCCTGATCAGTATGGCATGGTTGGTTGGGCATCACCTCGCAAAGCAAAAGGTCACCAGTTCAATTCCCGATCATGGCACATACATGGGTTACAGGTTGGGTCCCTGACTGGGGTATGTGCAGGAAGCAACTGATTGAGGTTTCTCTCTCACAGCAATGTTTCTCTCCCTTTCTCCCTCCCTTCTCCTCTCTCTAAAAAATACATAAAACCTTTAAAATAAAAATTTGTTTAAAAAATGAAGCTGTTCCCTAATACTTCCATATGACAGAACAGATGTGCCTAACCCTAACCCATTACCACCCACACCAGCAAAGGCCAAGTGGGGAACCTAGACTTCAATTCATGCAAGGCTCTATCTACTAAAGCTCCCCACCTCTCCTTCCCCACTAGAGCAGTGTTGAAAGTGACAAATGGAGAGTCAGAACCTTCACCACTGCCCAGCAATAATATGGCTTCCCTCTCTCACTACTGTCAATGGAGGTCACATAAGGAGGCACTCCTGTTCCTACCAGCCAGGACACATCAGTGGAGACCTAGTAGAGAGTGGTAACTCCCATGCTCATCCTGGAGTGATAAGAAACATTTATCTAGTCCTCAGGTAACAAAAGAGACCAAGAAAGGAACTTAAACATCTAACCTCTCCTGGCAGTGAAAAAGGAAGCATCACTTCTTCCCCAATGGAGTGATATCAAAGAAAACTAGCTTAAACAGAAGGTTTAAATCTGTAACATTACATAATACCCAAATGTCTGGCTGCAATAAAAAATCAGTCATCATTCTAAGAACCAAGAATATACCAAACTGGATTTTAAAAAATTGAAAGAATGCTAATACCAAGATTACAAAAATGTTAGAATTAATTGACAGTTTTAAAGTAGCCATCATAAAAATGCTTTAACAAACTGTTATAATGACCCAAGAAACAAACTAGAAGCCTCAACAAAGAACCAGAAAGTCTCAACAAAGAGATATAGATAAAAGAAGAATCAAATGGAAAATGGAGGAATAAAAACTACAAAAACCGCCCTGGCTGGTGTAAAAGATAGGCGTTTCCAGAGGGGAAGCAAAGGAATCTTGATCCTCCCTCTCTCCTTCCCTTCCCCTCTGATAAATAAATAACTAAAAAAAAAAAAAAGTTAAAACTCAAAAACAAAATAAACAATTCAGTGGATGGACTCAATAGCTTCCTATACAGAATAGAGGAAAGAAATCAGTGAACAAGAAGAGGGAACAGAACTAAGGACCCACTTCTGCTAAAACAGTAACTATCTTTTTCTCTATGAAAATTTCTAGAAATCTTACAACAAACTATAACCATTCACTTTTTCAAAATTCTAGAAGCTCTTTTCTCAGGCTTTAAAAGACTTTTCCCTCAATTGTATGACATCAAAGACATCAGCATAAATAGATAAGATATTAGGCATGTCAGAGGCTGTAATGTAAAGGCTTGTTGTATTAAATACTTCATGAAGCAAATGTATATACTATTTATATAACTACTTAACAATAAGAACTGACATTCCTGAAAGGTTTATGTTTGACCTACTATGTGTTTTAGTACATTCAGCCTTCTCTAAATAAAATTCTTCATTTTAAGTTTTAAAAATTTAGTCAGTTTTAGAATGATATCAAGAAAATGATAAGAACATCCACTGAAAAACGTAAAACATTCAAACCTTTATAATTGTGAAAAATATATGATTTAAAGAGAGTAAACAACTCAAGTATTTGTAATTATATTTTGAGTACTTCCCACCACTATAACTCTCATAATATATTTTATTATATGAGATCTTTAATATACCCATCAATTTCTTTACCTACTGGCATTGTCAATGACCATAATAAAAACTATTATTAATCATCTCCAACCAGAAATCCAAAAAGGATAAGGAATCAAGAAAAAGGTAGTTTGACATGCCTTATAGGAAATGTTTAAATAGCAATTGTTTTAATATTTCATATAATATTAAAATATTTTTTAATTTAAAAAAAATTAAAAGTTAAATATTTTTTTAAAAATTTAAAAATCCTCACCCAAGGATATTTTCATTTGCTCTTTTAGAGAGATAGAGCAAGGGGGAGGAAAAGAGAGAGAGGGAAACATCAATGAGAGAAGCATCGATTGGTTGCCTTCATAAGTACCCAAACTAGGGATCTGTGCAGGGCCCAGGGATCACAGGCATTAGGACAGGGGATCTCACATGCCTACGCCCAGACAGTGGATGAACCCACAACCTAGGTCAGTACCCTGACTGGGAATCAAACCCACAACCCTTCAGTTACAGAATGATGTGCCAACAACCACTGACCCACAACAGCCAGGGCAAAAGAATCACATTTAAAAAATAAAGCAACCCCAACATCTCAGCAGCTTTACACCCAAACACATTATTTCCCACTCACATCAGACTTTATAGTCTGATAAAGTTAACAATGGGTGGGAGAGGAAGAGTGCTCTACTCTATTAAGTCACTCAAGAGACCCAAGCTTCTTACTTCTTGTGATCCTCTGAGTCCCTAGAATTTTCAAACATTCAGCTAGCATATGGCACACAAGAGCTGGTAGAAAAGTGCCTACCTAAAATATACCCATCATGTGCCAGCCTAAAGGTAGTATACATTACTGACAGTCCCTGCTTACTATATTTTGACTTAACAATGGTGCAAGAGTAATACACATTCACTACAAACTGTACTTCAAATTTTGAATTTTTATCTTTTCCTGGGCAGTGGACATATAATACAATACTCTCTCATGATGCTAGGTTGTGGCAGTAAGCCGCAGCTCCCAACCAGCCACACAATCATGAGGATAAACAACCAATGCTCTACAGCATACTGTGTTACCCACGTTTCTTGGATATTATGTTTTGTGTTTTCATATCTCATCAGGTCTACAAAATGTCCACTTATGTCTTCTTCTGGTGAGAAGAAAAAGGCAACTACACTTGAGATGAAATTTCAGGTAACTGCCCAACTGTAGACTAATGTAAGTGTTCTGAGCACATTTAAGGTAAGCTAGGCTAAGCTATGATGTTAAGCAGGTTAGGCATATTAAATGTAATTTTGACTTAGAATATTTCATGGGTTTATTGAAACATAACCCCTTCATGATACAAGGAGCAACTGTATTTCCACCTACAATCCATTTGCCAAAACTATCATAATCCGGGAAACTGGGAAATGCCAGTGTAACTGTATGCCCAGAACAAAGACAACAGAAATACTGGTGAACTGTCTCTGCCATAAAAACATTAGCACCTTCTTAGAAGTCTACAGAAATGGCACAGTTATACTTGAAATATGTCCAAATCAAATTGGAGTTCCTTATATTGCAGGCATAAGTATGGTTTGAACACATGACTGAAGCACCAAAAAATTCTATTTGCTTTCTTCATGATTCCAGGCACAGCACCGGACATCTCCCAAACAGTCAACAAATATTTGATGCTAAATTAACCAATCAGTAGAAAGGAACCATGTTAAAATCCTAATATTCAGTTTCTGCTAATTAGCAACTTCCTACATAACAGTGAAACAGAAGCACTACATTTCTACGTAAGAAACAGAAGACTTGACTTTCGGTATAACTAACTCTGAGGAGTGGCAAAGAATTTTAACAGTTCTATTCTTTAAACTTAAGTCAGAAGTGGTAGTTTAAGCTGTCCCCAGAAATGTAAAAATAATCTAATCTCTTTTATTTATGATAAAATCATAAAATAAAATCTCTAAGTACTTTAATCTTTCAAGTGATATACTCAGAACCAGAGCCAAGTTAGTGATTCAAAAGGATGTAACCCAGAATTCTCTAAAGTAATCAAAAAGGATATGAGTATTTCAAGACTGTCATTATACTCTATCAGTTTTAGGATTATTCAGAATTCTAACTCTTCTCAAAGTAAATGTAAAAAGTGAATGCCAAACTATGAGAGTGCAAAATTTTTTATAAATTCCTGGCCTCACAGTGTGTGGGTGGAACTAACCTGGTCTTCTGGTAAAACTATTACCCTCACTAGAAACAACTCAGAACCTCAGAATTGATCACCCCACCCCACCACATCCCACACACGTCTGTTCATAACCCTTGCCAATAAGGCCTTAAATCTCTCAGGTTTCAAATAAAGAAACCAAAACAGTAAAAACATAGGTCTTCAAAATAAATGGTATACAAAATTAGCAAACTATCTGTGATTAACAAATGTTACTTAATATAAGATTTATTATACTTATTCAACAACTTAGGGTTTTCAAATTAATAAAAGGTCAAAAATCTGCTGTAATAACATATAGAACTTTAACAGAGCAACACATTTAGAATCAGATTGAATAGTCACATATTTTTAGTCACATATTTTTATCTCTTATTTTTAGTCAAGGTATACATGTTACTTTTTCACTCACACATAATAACAAGACATAACCAAAAAAGGTATGCAGCACCACCCATAAATGCAATCCTTAAGTCATATAAATGCACACTATTTTTTGTTTCTGTTAAAATTCCTTTAATAAGATGAGGAACTGTTTTTTTCTGTTTCTCTCCAAATTTAAATATAAACTTTTTATTATAGTGAGAAAATATATTATAATAGAGATCTACCATCTTAAAACAGTTTAAATGCACAATATACTATTGTTAATGACAGGTAAAATGTTGTACAACTGATCTCTAGAACTTATGCTTCTTGAATAACTAAGACTTTGTACCCAATGAACAGAAACTCCCCATATATCTCCTCTCCAACAGACTCTGAAAAAAATTCCACTCTGTTTTTAGGAATTTGACTATTTCAGATAACTTCATGTAAGTGGAGTCATGCTGTATTTGTCCTTCTGTGTCTGCCTTATTTCACTTAGCATAATATCCTCCGGGTTCATCAACAGTGTTGGACATCCCATTTTTTAAATCAATTCTCCCATCAATAAACATTTACATTGTTACCATATTTTGGCTACAGTGATTATAGCTACAATGAACATGGAGTACAGATATCTCTTAAAGATCATGATTTCATTTCCTTTAAATACAATACCTAGAAGTGGGATTACAGAATCATATGGTAGTTCTATTTCTTTTTTTGTACTTTATAACTTGTTCTTACTTTTTAATTTAAATTGTATTTTAGGGAGAGAGTAATGGGAAGAGGGAACAGGGACAAAAGTAACTGAACAACAATAAAAAAATAAAATAAAGTTAAAAATTATATTTCATTGTTTATGCTATTATAGTTGTCCCAATTTTTCTCTTTCCCCCCTCCACCTAACCCCCACCCAATCCCTGAGGCAATCCTCACACCATTGTCCATGTCCATGGGTCATGTATATACATTCTTTGGCTGCTATATTCCCTACATTATCCTCTATATCCCCATGAATATTCTGTAACAACCAATTTGTACTTCTGAATCCTTTCACCTTTCTCACCCATCTTCCCAAGACCCCTCCCATCTGACAACCATCAAAATGTTCTCTGTATCTATGATTCAGTTTTTGTCCTGCTTTCTTAATTATTTTGGTTTTTAGATTTAATTATCAATACATATGTATTAATTGCCATATTTTGTGAATATTTTTTATTTAACATTTAACATTTCATACACTACTGGTTTGAAGTCCATCACTGGTAAGTGATGAACTCCTTTCACTTTTACAGGTCTGGGAAGCTCTTTATCTGTCCTTCTATTCTAAATGATAGCTTTGCTGGGTAGAGTAATCTTAGTTGTAGGTCCTTATTCTTCATCATCTTGAATATTTTTTGCTAGTCACTTCTAGCATGCAAAGTTTCTGTTGAGAAATCAGTTTAATGTGCATTCCCTTGTAGATAACTAACTGCTTTTCTCTTGCTTTTAAGATGTTCTCTTTGTCTTTAACCTTTTGCATTTTAATTATAATGTGTCTTGATGTGGGGCTCTTTTGGTTTATCTTGTTTGGGACCCTCTGCACTTCCTGGACTTGTATGTTTATTTCCTTCACCAATTTAGGGAAGTTTTCTTTCATTATTTTTTCAAATAGGTTTTCAATTTCTTGCTCTTTCTCTTCTCCTTTGTGTACCTCCATGATGCAAATGTTTGTACACTTGAAGTTGTCCCAGAGGTTCTTTACACTATGTTTTTTTTTTCAGTTCTATTATCTTTATGCTGATCTGATTGGGTGTTTTTTTGCTTTCTTGTATTCCAAATCTCTGATTTGATTCTATACTTCATCCACTCTACTTTTGATTCCCTATAAATTGTTCTTAATTTATGTTAGTGTATCCTTCATTTCTGACTGGTTCTTTTCTTATAGTTTTTATGTCCTTTTTATGCCATTGAAGTTCTCTCTGAGTTCATTTACTCTTCCCCTAAGTTCAAAGAGCACCCGTATAACTAGTGTTTTGAACCCTGCATCCAGTAGAGTGTTTGTCTCTGTTTTGTTTAGTTATTTTTCTGGAGTTTTGTTCTATTCTTTCATCTGAGCCATGTTTGCCTCCTTATTTGGTAACCACCTGGTGTTTGTTTTCATGTATTAGGTAGAGTTTCTATGACTCTCTGACTTGGTAGAGTGGCCTAATGTAGTAGGTGTCCTGTAGGGTCCAGTAGCACAGCCTCCCCTATCATCTAAGCTGGGTACTTGAGGTGAGCTGACCACGTAGGTTGTGTACACCCTATTCCTGTAGTTGAGTTTTAATTGCTGGTGACAGGTCAGTGGGAGGGATGTACCTGGCCTATCTGTGACCACTGACCACCAACCTCCTACCACCTTGGAGGGTCAGCTTGCATGGGTCCACTCCACCGAGCAGGACTTACTTAGCAGGGCTCTCATACCCACTGAGTCCAGCCCTTAAGTGTGCCGCTTATGGAGGTAGTTAAGTAGTGCTGGTCTGATGTGGTCTGTAGCTGTCCACTGGATGCACAGACTCTGGGGCCTCTCAGGAGGTATAGGCCAAGGTCATCAGCCACCACCTGCATTCTGTCCCTGAGCCATCTAGCATAAGCCACAAAGTGATCTGCACATGGCCGCTACTTGTGCTGGTCTTGGAGCTGCCCAAGTAAGGCCAAAGTGTGGACCAAGGCCAACTACTGCTACTGCCAGGCCTGGGGCCACTTAGCAAGAGGCACAGGGCTCACTGAGGCCAGATGCTGCTTGTTCAAGAGAATTTAGAAAAATCTGAAGCATGAGCCAAGACAAGTCATTCATATGGAAAAGCCACTAGAAACAGCTTGTGTGGGCATGAAAGTTGGGTGTGGCAGAACAAACAGTGTGAGCAAGTGTGTGGAGTCTCAGATATGGCACCTGTCTTCTGGCTCTATGGGTATAGAGCTCATCAAAAAATAATGACCTCTACCAGGACTTCTGTTGGGGAGAAAGCTGCCCCCAGTTCTTGCCCTGATGCCAGACACTTCGGTTCCTCCCCATATGTCTCAAGTGCCTTTCAAGCTGCTGCCCCAGCACTGGATCTCAGAGGGAGTAAGTCCACCTAAGTCTATCTCAGGCCCTTTAAGAGGAATTTCCTGAGTCTCCAGAAGTATCTGTCTTCCACAGACTCAATGCCCACTGGTTTTTACAGCCAGAAGTTAGACTTAGCTTCCTGGCACTGGAACCCAAGGCTGGGGGGCCTAGTGTGGGGCTGGGACCCCTTGCTTCCAATATATCTCTCCCAGTTTTTAACTGCCACACATGGGTGTGGGACCAGCCCATTTCACACTGCTACCTCTCCTACTGGTCTTAATGTGGTTTCTTTTCATCCCATACTTGTAGGACTACATTTAACTTGATTTCTGGCAGTTCTGACTAATGGTTATTCTGTAGTTTAATTGTAATTTTGATGTGGTTGTGTGAGGAGGCAAGCCATGTTTACCTACACCACCATCTTACCACAGTAACTTGCTGGTAGTTCTATTTCTAACTTTTTGAGGACTCTCCATAGTTTCTATAATGTCTGTATCATTTTAAATTCTTACCAACAGTGTTCAAAGGCTCCAATTTTGCCACATCCTAAGCAACACTTCTTTTTTTGTTGAGGTTTTTTTAAAATAGCCATCCTGTCAGGTACTGGATGATACCTAATGATACTTGTGAAGTGAACTTTCCCCATGATTAGTGATGATGAGCATATTTTCAAATATGTTGGCCATCTATCTGTATGTCTTCTTTAGAGAAATATCTATTCAAGTCCTTTGTCCATTTGTAAATCAGGTAATATATTATTTTTCTACTGAACTGTATGTGTTCCTTTATATATTTGGATATTAATCTATTATCAGATATATGGTCAGCAAATGTTTTCTCCCATTCTGTAAACAGCCTTTGATTAATTTTCCTTTGCTGTACAGAAGCTTTTTATTTTGAAGTAATCCCATGTGTCTATTTTTGCTTTTGTTGTTTGTACTTTCACCGTTAGGTATTATTTGTTAGTTGTGGGATTTTCATAGATGGTCATTATGATACTGAGGTAAATTCCAGCTATCCTAGTTGGTTAATATACTTTATCAAGAAACAGTGTCAAATTTTGTCAAATTCTTTTTCTGTATCAATTGTGTTTTTGTGGTGTATCACATTTATTTATTTGCCTATGTTGAACCATGCTAGCATCTCAGAGATAAATCCAACTTGTTCATGGTGTATTACCCTATTAAAGTGTGCTGAAATCAGGTTGCAGGTGGCTTGTTGAGTGTATTTCCATCTATCTACATCAGGGATATTAGTCTGCAGTTTTCTTTTAGTGTTTTCCTGGCATTAATATTAAAGTAATGCAGACCTCATAAAATGAGTTTAGATCTGCTTCCTCCTCTTCAAATTTTTGGGTGAATTTTTAAAGTGCTAGTGTATCACCAGTGAAGCCATGTACCTGCAATTTTCTTTGTTGAAAGGCTTTTTATTACTGATTCAATCTCCTTCCTCATTACAGGTGTTTCAGATTTTCTAATTCTTCATGATTTACTCTAGGTACATTATCTCTTTCTAGGAATACATATATTTCTTCTAGGTTATCAAATTTGTTGATATATATATATATACACACACACACACACATATCTTCATAGTACTGTCTCCTGGAAATGTTCCATAGACATGAGAAGAATACATATTCTGCTGTTGTTTGATGGAATATTCTGTATAGCACTGTTAGATCCATTTGTCCAATAGTGCTGTCAAAGTTCAGTTTCTTTATTGATGTTCTGTCTAGATAACCTAACCATTTTTTATTTTAATGTTTTACTGTTTATGCTATTATATTGTTGCAAGTTTCCCCCTTAACCCTCCTCCACTCAGCCCACCCCCAATTTCCATAGTCAATGACCACACACCACTGTCCCTGTCCACTGATCCTACATATTAATCCATTGTTCAAAGTAGGGTATTAAAAACTCCAATTATTATATTGCTCTCTCTATATTTTTTTCATATCTGTCAATGCACTGCTTATATATTTAGGTGATCAGATGTTAAAGGCATATATTGTTATTATTATCAGATCTTCCTGATGAATGGACTCATCACATAAAGACCTTGCCTCTTGTGACAATTTGACAAAGTCTATTTGGTCTGATATAGGTTTATTCATTCAGCTATTCTAGGTCTTTTGATTGGAAAGCTTAATGTACTTACATTTAGAGTAACTGCTGATAAGTAAGGATATATTATATTATTGCCATTTTTTTAAAAATTGTTTTCTCTTTTTCTTATAATACTTTGTCCCTCATTTTTTCTCTTCCTACCTTCCTTTGTAATTGTTGACTTTTTGTAGTAATATGATTTAATTCCTTTCTCTTCTTCTTTTGCCTATTTCTATAGACACTTTCTTTGTGATTACCAGGAATCAAACATAAAACATCTTAAGTGATAACAATTTATCATAAGCTTATTAACAACTTAAATTACATACAAAAACTGCATTTACTTCTCATTCACACTATGTGTTATTGATGTCACATTATGTTTTTTAATATTGTGTATCTGTAAATATATTTTTGCAGTTACAGTTTTAAGACTTTTGTCTTTTAACATATACCAGAATTGGGTGACTTATACACCACCAATACAGTATTACAATATTTTCTGTTTGTCCATATATTTACCTTAGCAGTGAATTTCATATTATTATATGCTTTCATGTTGCTTTTCAGCAGCCTCTAGATTCAACTTGAAGAACTTTCATTAGCATTTCTTAAAGATTTTTTCTATTGGAGACATGAGAAGGGAGAAAAAGAGAAGGAGAACACTGGGGACCTGGCCCATGACCCAGATATGTGGCCTGACAGGGAATCAAACTGGCAACATTTTGGTTTTGGGGACAATGCCCAACCCACTGAGCCACACCAGACAAAGCTCCTCTAGCATTTCTTGTAAGGCAGTTCTAGTGATGAATTAATTATCTTAGCTTTGCTTACATGAGGAAGTCTTTCTATTTCCTTCACTTTTGAAGGCTAGTTTTACAGGTATAGTAATCTAGGTTGGCAGGTGTTTTTCTTTTAGAATTTTGAATATATCACCCCACTGTCTATAGGCTTGTAAGATTTATGTTTAGAAAACTAATGAGAGCCTTATGGGGACTCTCTTGTATACAACTAGGCACTTTCCTCTTGCTGCTTTCAAAATTCTCTCTTTAACTTTGACTTTTGACAATTTCATTATACTTTTTCTCTGTGTAGAATTCTTTAGGTTTATTCTATTTAGAGTTCTTTAAACTTCATCAATTTGGATGTTGATTTCCCTACCAGTTTGGGAAGTTTTAAACCATTACTTCCTTACATTTTCTGCACCTTTCTCTTTTTTTCCTTCTAGGATTCCTCTCATGTATATTAGTCACTAATGTTGCCCCTTAGACTTTATTTGCTCTTTTTTATTCTTTATTATTTTGGCTCTGCTGACTAGATAATTCCAAATGACTTGTCCTCAAATTTGCCTATTCTTTCATCTGCTTAATAAAACCTGCTACTGAACCTCTCTACTAAGTTTCCTAGTTATTCTATTCTTCAGCTCTGGGATGTGTTTAGTTTTATTTACAGTCTCTCTTTGTTGATAGGTTCTTTATGTACTTTTTTTCCCCAGATTTCCTTTACTTGGTTATCTATATTCTCTCGTAACTCAGTGATCTTCTTAAAGATAACTATTTGGGATTGTCGGGCAATTCATAAATACCCATTTATTTAGGGTAGGCTACTATGAATTTATTTTGTTCCTTTAATTGTTTAATGTTTCCCTGATTCTTCATGTTCCTTATAACTTTGTGTTGATGTCTATATATCTGAAAAGTATCCACCTTCCTCAAGCTTTATGAATTGGCTTTGAGAGGAAAAGACCTTCATCAATAAGCCCTGCTAGAGATTCTGGGAGCCTCTCAAACAACAAGCACCCAACAACTTTTCCTTTGTTTTTAGTTGCCCCCATCAAGGTATGCCAGTTTCATTAACACTCCTGGGGAGGTGAGACAGAAACTGGCCCCTCCGGCAGCACAATGAAAGGGCAAGACTTTGAAGATATGCTCCATTAATCTCCCGGCTTTCTGGTAGAGAAGCCTCAGTTTCTGTGCCTACTCCCAAACGCACAGGCTTGAGGAAACAGCAAGCTGCTGCCCCTCTTTCTTTGTTCTTAGCTGCCACAGACATTTGAAATACATAGGTTCTATTGGCACTCTGAGATGAGACAGAATCTAACCCCTCAGTCAGTATACCAAAGGCCATGGATGTTACATGGACTTTCCCTATCTTTTCGCCACCTCTACCTACCCCAGGGAAAAATTCATGGGCTGAGAAAACCTCTTGGTGCTAAGCTACACCTACTTAGAGAGGAGCTGATGCAGGTGAAGTACAATTTCTCCTAACCTGTTTTAGTACACTGTTCTTAATTTTGTGCTCATTTGTACTGCACCTTAGTTTACAATCTAAACTTCTCATGAAGATATTTTGGTCTATATATAATTAAATCAGTGCTTCTGTGGGGGAACAAGGGCTAGGGCTTTGTATTCTACCATCTAGATGTTAGTCCTCCTTTATATTATTTCTTGAATTTTGAATTTGAGACATAATTTTCTGCTCCTTAGCCATCCATCTCCTCCCAACAGATATCCTTTGAATCCAGTACTCACGGAAACAGATCTGGATATACTCTATTTTGTGTAGATAGGGCTAGTATCCCTTGCTATCTGAAATTTACTACCTGCTATCCAAAATATAGGAACCAAATAAATTCCAATAACTCAATATACCTCATTATCCAAGCTTCTACTATCTGTACTCAGGAAGTGAATACTTGGATAGCAAGAAATGTATACAGTTTTTCTAGTGTCTCCTCGCCTTTCATCACACCAGAAAGAGCATTCCTCCTCACTCAGTGATGAGGATTAGTCTCCCAGAGTCAAACATGTGTACCCTTGCCAGACTGCTTTACACTGCCCCAAAGTAAAGACAACCATGGAGTACCTGCACACTCACCAGGAATCCCCATTCTATTATTTTTCCCAAAATGAACTAACATCTCTGGGGGAGGGAGATATGCTGACTGATCCTTAGTTATCTTACTTTTTAGTTCCATCAATACTAATCATTTTGATTACTAACCATATATAATAATTATTGTTCACAGCTGCATATATAGTGTGCTATGATTAGATTTCCTTTCATATGTAAATTGTTTCTTCTAGAGTTAATAAATGTCACTCTGTATTCAACAACTGACTAAATTAATGTCACTGTTAATATATACAAGGGGGACCCAAAACAACAGAATTTATTTATAAAAAATTGTGGATTTATTCTTACATGTTTAAACTTCAGTTACCTCCAAAGCATTCTCCATTTGATGCAGTACACCTATCAGGACCTTTTTTCCACTGCTCAAAATGGATGGGTTTGTGAATTCATCCACTGTGATGCTTTTTAATGCTTCTATCATTTTTTGTTTCACCTCTTCCACATTGACAAAACATTTCCCTTTGAAGACTTTTTCATCCAGGGAAACAAAAAAAAAGTTGCTCAGATTAACATCAGGTGAACAGAGAGGGTAGGGCATGGAAGTCATGGTGTTTTTGGTCAAAAACTACTGAACACTCAGTGTGATGTGGGCAGGTACACTTGTAAATCATCCATCATGAAATGGGCAAACATGTTGAAAGCGTCTTCAAAAAATACACTGAAGCCAAAAGTAGCCTCCCACAACAATGCCAGATTACACACTGATACAGATGGATTCCTAGAACACTAACCTAGTGGGGAAAGACTGTAGTACAAGGGGACTGCCCTCCAGAAGATAAATCTTGGTGTTCTAGGCCTCCTTGTATATGCCATCTCACTGGAGAATTTTTCAATTATCACCAACTGTTAAAGACAAGCAAAAAAAAATTCTTCCTCACCTGCTAGTGCCCCTCTAAATGTATTTAGTACCTTTTTCCTTTCACATTCTATCAAGCCTTTAATAGCCTTCTTCTACCATTCTTCTACCATTAAATATAGGGCCACCAAGAGAAAGAGAAACTTATGCTGAACTCTAGGGCTCTTGAACTGTGTGGGGATCTCAAGGAAAATCAGGATAAACCCCTCCTCTAATCTCTGGTATAATAGCTAATGTGCAATAACTGAAAAAATAAAAAACAGGGCATTGAAAGAAATTTTTAAGAAGTAGACTCTCTGAAATGGCAAATTTTAAAGGAGTTAGGTTCACATTCTCCTCATGTTCAATATAACATCACATTTAAAATACTACAAGAAGGTGATGATTTAGTGGTTGTGTTAATTAACTAGATGAAGAGAAATCTTAAAACTCTTCTTCCTTCTTTAAAGTAAAAATTGTATCACTTTATTTGCTCAGATTTTTATTTACTTATCACTAACTTTAGCATTCCCAAAGAGAACTGAAAAAACTTTTCATATTACTAGTCTGTATCAGTGAGCCTATATGGTCAAAGCATTTCAATATGAAAATGCATGTCCCTTGAAGTCTGAGAAATTTTTTGAATTATATCTTTAATAATGTCCAATTCTCTATTCCCTACTTCTGAAATTCCTAACAATCACTATAAACCACCTAATTGTCAAAAGATTTTTTTTCTTTTTGTTTCTGTTTACAACTTCTTTGTCCCTATTTTTGGAAGACTTTACTTTCCCCCTCTCTAGTTACTTCCTTATTTTAATAATCATATTTAATTTCCATGTAATTTTTCTAATTCTATGCTTCCTGGTCACATCCCATACACAAAAAACTTCTTACTACTTTAAGATACTTATCATAGGAGTTTTCTTTTTTCCCTTCTGTATGGCCTCTATCTCCTCTGAGGTCCATTTTTCTGTTACTATATACTAATATTAGCTTCTTAAATTACAAATATACTTATTTATTCTTATGTTCAAAACAGTAGTTTCCACTGCCTTGTATTTTGATATCGTTCACTCCCTTGTGCATTCATTCATTTACTCAGTGCCTTTATGCACTAAATGAAGAAAAGTGTTAAGCACTATAGAAAACATGTATAATATGGTCTTTATCCTTATAATTGTTCAATGGGAAAGGCAAATTCCTGACACATATAATTATAATGAAATATTCATATTGTTAAAGCAGTATTCAAGAAACTATAGATCCACATGAGCAAAAGACATCTCCATAAAATCTGCATGTTAATATTTAATAACAAAAACACAGTATCAACTTAAATATGCTTTACTTTGCTCTTATTGCAAGAATAATACAGAAAGTGGGGGAAGGGTATACTTATCATGATAATAAAACAAATGCATTATTATCTCAAGATATTATACAAACCAGAAATCTACATAATAATATAGCTAACATTCTCTGATGTAGTAAAAAATCAATAATCACTGTGAGAAGTCATTCAATCCACTGAAACCAAAATGAGGAGAACTTTACCCCACATGATTAGAAACGTCTGTGGCTATAACACATCTTTAGTAATCCAAAGTAAGGCTGAACAATTCAAGTACCTAATGTATTGATATTCTATGAAACTCCATATTACTGTTTCTTCATTATTCCTTTATAGTAAAGTTGTAGTGTTTCCTATGCATTCAAAGATAAAATACAGTGATTGTATTCTTATGACATTAATAACATTCTGAACTGAGAATTTATATATAATAGCAAGGAAAAACTATATGCAGGACTAATAAACAAGTAATATATCCAAAATGTGTTTTGGAGGGATCAAAAATGGCCAAAGTAGGTAAAAGTTGCATGCATCTTCCCCCAGCTCCAAACTGGAATTACAACTAAATTATAGAACAATCAACCTGAATAACCAACTAAAAACTAGGTGAACAGAAGTCTTATAACCAAGGATTTATAAAAGAATCCACATCAAGACTGGCAGGAAGGGCAGAGACATGAAAAGGGCTGGTGCTGCACCCACATGCAGTGGTTGACAATCCAGAAGGATCTTAGCTGCAAAGGTCCTCCCAGAGGAGCATAGCGTCTCAAGCTCCCAAGATGGAGAAACAGAGTCAAGTGAGGAGCCAATATAACATCTGGCTATAAAAATCAGTGGAAATTTTGTCCACCAGGGAGAGAGAGGAGTCTTCTAGAAACCCAGGTACCCTCTTAAAGAATCAGTGCACAAAATCTTCTTGGCCAGTCATCCTGGGCTCCAGCAGGAAGGAAGATCAGAGTGGAGTGGAATCATAAAAGGACAGACTGGGTTGGTGACTCCAGGCAGAAAACTGAAGGGACAGCCACTGGCACCCCTGTACTATATTCTTCTCCCACACTGCCCACTGACACCATCTTTCCTAGGTCAAGCACTCCCCTCCGCACTGCATCAGCCTGGAAGAATGTATTAGCCCCATCCTACTGATTCCTGTCATCCTGCCCTATTGAGCTCATGCTCTACAGAGGAGTCAGCTGCCTGGACCTGTGGTATAGATATTCTTGGAGGGTTCTTGAGAGCAAACTCATGGGTTGTCAGTGAATGGGTTGTGTGGCTCTCAGGCAAGGACCATTTTCCCTGCCTTAACCACATGCCAGAACAGTGACAGTCTCCCATAGGAGATCTACTAGCCTCACCCTCCTGATTCCTGGTGGCCCCTCTCTACCAAGGTCACATTCTGTAATATTGTCAACTGGCCAAAGCCAGCCTGGGCCCAAGGTGCAGACTCTTGGAAAACTCTCTAGGAGATCTAGGCTGATTCAGGGATAGACTAAGTTCTATGGCTCTAGGACTAGGGGGCATTTTACTTTTACCCAACATGTGCCACAATTCCTGTGCAAATACCTCCGTTCATACAGCAAAATCCTGGCCTGTTTGGGCCTGATAAACTCTACTGGTCTTACCCTGATTACATCCTAAAACCACACACCACCACAAAGGTCTATAGGTACCCAGCAAGTGGTAGCTGGCCTTAGACTTTTGCTGAGTGGCCTCAGACTCAGCACTGGCACCAAGTTTGAATCTGTATCAGTCTGGTGAACACCACTTGCCCCTACCTGGTAACTCATGAGAATTTACCTCACACCACTGGGGTTCCACCAGAGACTCTTTCAGTGACTGAGCCTAACAGGCAGCCAGCAGGTAGAAACAGGCAGAGACAAATCTTGTGATGCCTTTGGCCTTTTGCGGATCTGCCCATGGGCTTGGTGCTGATGAAAACTGACAATGGTGCACAGTTTGGTTCCTCCCATGTACACGCAGGCCCAGCAGAGGCTGCCACATTTATTCCTCCAAACAGGTAGTCCAGGGCCAGACACAAGCAGTGCCTGACACTGACCTATACTGGAGTTCTGCCCAAGAGGCCCCAGAACCACCATACTCAGTTGCAGGATTCAGAGTACATCAAAGCACAACCCAATTAGCTCCACAAGTGGTACATCCAAAGGGAGACCGAAGCAGGCATCAGACCCTACTAGAGCAAATTTCATTTTATGGATTCAGCCCCTACACAGCAGCTCATACAGTGTAATCAGGGTCGATCCTCAGAGTTGGCCAGCCAGAAGAGCAATCTCACTCACAGACAGACCAACAGCGATCAAGACTCAACTACAACAGGAGGTTCACATAAACCACATATGGAATATTCCTGGAGCACCTAGCTCCGATGATCAAGGAGACTGAATCACTGAGCCCCACAAGAAACCTACTACAGAAGGCCACCATAACAAGAGTAGGAGCCATAACAGATCTACCTAATAAACAGAAACACATACAGACAGGAAGCCAAAATGAGAAGACAAAGAAACATGCCCCAAATGAAAGAACAGGAGAAAGCCCCAGAAAAAGAACTAAATGAAATGGAGGCAAGCAATCTATGACATGTAGAGTTCCAAACGATGGTTATAAGGAATGCTAAGGGAACTTAGGGGAAGAATGGATACACTCAGTGAGAACTTAAAGAAATAGTAACATAAAAAAGACACAACCATAAAGAAGAACTAGTCAGAAGTGAAGAGTACCTGAAATGAATACAATAGCAGAATCAACAGCAGACTAGGTGAAACAGATAATCAAATTAGTGATTTGGAATACAAGGGAGAAGAAAAGCCAATCAGAACAGCAAAAAGAAAAATATAACTTTTAAAAATGAAGAGTTTTTTTTGTTTGTTTTTTATTTTACTGATTTTGCCATTACAGTTGTTCTATTCCCCCCTTCATTCCCCTCTACCCTGCACACCCTGCCCCCACCATTCCCCCCCCATTAGTTTATGACCATGTGTCTCAAGTTCTTTAGATTCTATATTTCCCATACTATTCTTGCCCTCCCCCCTATCTATTTTCTATCTACCAACTATGCTATTTATTTCTGTACCTTCTCCCCCCTTCTCCTCCTCCCACTCCCCTGTTGCTAACCCTCCATGTGATCTTCATTTTTATGTTTCCGCTCCTGATCTAGCTGTCCTTTTAGTTTGCTTTTGTTTTAGATGTGGTGGTTAATAACTGTGAGTTTGCCGTCCTTTCACTGTTCATCTTTTTTATCTTCTTTTTCTTAGGTAAGTCCCTTTAACATTTCATATAATAAGGGCTTGGTGATGATGAACTCCTTGAATTTGATCTTATCTAAGAAGCAATTTATCTGTCCTTCCATTCTAAATGAAAGCTTTGCTGGATAGAGCAATCTTGGATATAGGTCTTTGGATTTCATGACTTGGAATACTTCTTTCCAGCCCCTTTTTGCCTGTAAGTTCTCTTTTGAGAAATCAGCTGACAGTCTGATGGGAAGTCCTTTGTAGGTGACTGTCCCCTTAGCTCTTGCTGCTTCTAGGATTCTCTCCTTCATTTTAATCTTGGCTAATATAATGATGATGTGCCTTGGTGTGTTCCTTCTTGGGTCCAACTTCTTTGGGACTCTCTGAGCTTCCTGGATTTCCCGGAAGTCTACTGCCTTTGCCAGAATGGGGAAGTTCTCTTTTTTTATTTGTTCAAATAGTTTTCCACTGGTGGCTGTTTCTTTCCCCCTTCTGGTACCCCTATAATTCGGATATTGGAGCATTAAAAGATGTCCTGGAGGTTCCTAAGCCTCTCCTCATTTTTTTGAATTCTTGTTTCTTTATATTTTCCTGTTTGGTCATTTTTTTCTTCCTTCCGGTTCACTTCCTTGATTTGAGTCCCAGTTTCCTTTTCATCACTAATGGTTTCCTGTGCAATTCCCTTCATTTCAATTAGTTTAGCCTTCATATGTTCCTCTAATTTGTGACTAAAATCAACAAGTTCTGTGAGCATCCTGATCACCAGTGTTTTGAACTGTGCATCTGAAAGATTTGCTATTTCTTCATCACTTAAAGTTATGGGCTCTGGGGCTTTGAGATCTTCTTGAGCCATTTTTGGTCTGTTCGCGCCCATTAAGTATGAGGAGCGGAGCCTTAAGTGTTCACCAGGGTGGGGCCGCCCAGGTCACTGGGTTGTGATGCTGTATGTGGGGGTGGGTTCAGAGCGGGGAAATGGTGGCCCCCTCTGCTGCCTCTCCTACGAATGCATGACCACAGTCAACCTGCCACCTTGCGTTCTCGCTGGGTCCGCTGGTTGCTCACTGGGTCGCTCACTGGTTCTGCCTGTTCTCCCACACCTGGGATCCGTGCACCTGAGTCCATCTGACTGAGTTTTCCTGTGCAACCCCGCACTGCCAGCTGCTGGCTTCACCCCTCTTACCAGTCAGGCTGAAGAATTTGTTATCAGACTTCCGAAAAGTTCAATTTTCTGTGTTCTGGCTGTGTTTTCTGTTGCTAATATTTTGTTGTCTCTAAACTTGGTTGTGTGAGAAAGCACAGCATCTCCCCCTATGCCTCCATCTTGGTGGAAGTAAAAATGAAGACAGTTTAAGGAACCTCTGGGACAACATGAAATGTAACATCTGTATCATAAAGGTACCAGAAAGAGAAGAGAGAGAACAAGGGATTAAGAACCCATTTGAATAAATAATAAATGGAAACTTTTGAATGTGGTGAAGTAAACAGACACAAAAGTCCAGTAAGTACAGAGTCCCAAACAAGGTGAACCAAAATAGGCCCACAAGACACAACACAATTAAAATGGCAAAGGTTAAAGACAAAGAGAGAATCTTAAAAGCAGCAAGAGAAAAGACAGTTAGTTTTACTTATACGAAAGCTCTCATAAGACTGCCAGCTTTCTTAACAGAAACAATTCAGGCCAGAAGGGATTGGCATGAACTATTCAAAGTGATGAAAAGCAAGAACCTACACCCAATATTACTCTACCCAGCAAGGCTATCATTTAAAATTAAAGGTGAAATAAAGAGCTTCCCAGACAAGAAAAAGCTAAAGGAGTTCACTACAAAAACATTAGTATTACAAGAGATGTTAAAGGGACTTCTTTAAGAAGAATAAAGAAAAAAGAGGAACATAGTTATAAAGAATAAAATGGCAGTAAATAGGTACCTATCAATAACCATTTTAAATGTAAATGGCTTAAATATTCCACTCAAATGACACAGAATAGCTAAATGGATAAGAAAAAAAATATATATATATATAGTCTACAAAAGACCCACCTCAGAACAAAACATATACACAGATGTAAAATGTGCTTATGGCAGCAGCAGTTCATAATAAACTCATAAAATGACAGGTAAATTCAAATATCTATAAATCACAGAAAATGGCATTTTCTACCTAGACACAAATGTTTTCTATTGGCATGGTATTATTCTATCAGGAAAATATTAAAAGATTTTTCATGGGTTTATTGGTATCTACAAAAGAGCTTGGTGACATTTTGATTGGGTTTGCTATGTATCCTTATAAAATTTTTAAATAATAGACCACTTAATTTTTTATACTTTTTAAAAATGTTTTTTATTTATTTTTATTGTTGTTCAAGTACAGTCAATAACAAAAACTTCTACTTAGAATTATTAAAAACTGTTTATACATCTTTTTCTAAAAATCAAGGAAAGAAATCATTACATTAATACAAGTATACTCATAATACTTAAATTTTATTTATAAATTGTCTCTCCAAATGTCTTCTTGACTAGACAGTACTTGTTAATAGCTATCTTTCTCTAACTTTTAACACAGTGTCTGACACTGAGATGACATCAACTGATATTTTTTTAAATAAGTAAATGTCAAGGAGATGGCTGCTTTAATAATGGCCACACATTTCTGAATCTCACAATCTGGTTTTCTTAAAACATTTGGTCACCCCTAGGCATCCACTCCTAAAGATACGTTCCCTGTAGAATCCATTAAACAGGTCCTAAAATTTCCATTGGTTGCCTGTAACCTAAATTTTGTCAGTTATTTTCTTTGATGCCTTATGTCTTGCCTCAAAGTGAAGATGTAAAATGTAACTGATGTTTGAAAAAGAAATCAATAAGATGTTCAGAGTTGATATGTTAAGAGCCTTGATAGAGGGTATGGAAGTTAAGGACACAGAGGAATTACAGGATTTGAGTGACAATGCTTGAGAGAAAGTGACTGAACTTGGGAATTGATTTTCTGTTCAAAACAAAGGTATCAAGGACTACCCTCAAGATGTGAAATTTGGAGAAAAGTAAGAAAATGGCAAGATTATGGAAGTGAAAAAGTTAAGTAGTAAAAAAACTCAAAGGAGAAGCCAGTAAGTTCTATAGATGATATACTGAATTTGATGGGCATCATGGGACATGAATTAGAAATGCCACAGGCAATGGATATAGAAAGTATATGAAAGAAAAAGTTTACACAAAAGGATATAAAATGTATCATAGACTTCTTTCATATATAATAAAATGCAAATAAAAACTATTTCAAAATATCATATTTTTCTTATTAAATGGCAAAGATTAAAAAGTTTGAAAACAATGTGATGGCTGGCCAGAATATAAGTAAAATAGGTACCTGCTTATATTCCTACTAGGAGTATAACCTGGCACAACAATTTGGCCCTACATATCACAATTACAACTGTATGTATCTTTTAATCTACTGTAGAAGTTACCTGTTACTAAATAACAAGTTGTCCCAAACTCTAGAAGCTTAAAACAACAAATACTGAAAGAGGAACTTCCGACATGAGAGTGTAAAGAGCTCTGTTGACCCAGAGCTCTTTTATAGTGGTGAGCACTATAAAAAGAAACACTGAAAGCCTCTGCAAATGGTCCTAAGGGCTAAAGGCAAATGAAGAAATGCCTATTCAGAAAAATTACAAAAAATCAGTAAGAAAGCAAGTGTTTATGGTATCAGAACCAACACCATTCCTTTCTTCCACCCTCAGCAAGGTAAAGAGTACACCCCAGGATGCTGCAGCAAAAACACAGGGCTCCTCCATCTCCCCCAAGTACCCAGTACTCAGGACAGCTTCTTCTCTCCAGCAGCAAGATATCAGCATTTTTCATCCTGCCCCAGCTAATTGTAGCTAAGGCCATGTCTTAAGCAAGTGCAACTGAGAGGTGAAGACTCCATTCTTCTATCTGCCCACCGTTTGTGAAATAACAGGTTCTACCTTGGGTGTAGAGCACTGAGAATACTTAAGACCCAAACTCCCTTGCCCCAGCTTGGAATTCCCTATAACAGCAATGGTTCCACACCAGCTGAGGCCAGCCAAAACGACCTGAGGCTGCTGCTTCCCTCCTCCAAATAATCAGCTCCTACAATAGGGGTGTCACTCAGAAGGAAGTATAATATTCTCCACAATCACAGCTCCTGAGGCCTGGCTCAGATTTTGCCTCATGTGGGGAAACGGGTTGAGGAAGCAATGTAAAATATGTAGGTCCTAACCCCTTCTCAAAGGGAACTGACTGCATTTGCAACACATTATGGAGAAGTTCACGCCTAGAGGCATTCTCAAGAGTGGGTGTAGCTTCTGGTGAAAGGCAAGCTTGTAGAAAATTCATGATACATGCTCAACCATAGGCCTGCTAGTCTGCAGGAGAAAAATGAGAAATAAGACAGCTGGCAGGAGCACTTAAATGGTTGGAAAAAATACCAAACACTGACTCAGAAACTTCACAGGAAACATGCTGAATTGGTTTATAGAGTTCCTTATGCTCTGCAGGGGTAGCCAACCTTTTGGAATCTCTATGCCACACTGAAGAAGGAGTTGTGTTGGGCCACACATTAAATACGTTGCAACATGTAATCACAAAAAACGTTGTAATGTTGTAAGTAAATTTACAATTTTTTGTTGGGCCAAATTCACAGCCATCCTGGCTGCAAACGGCCCACAGGCCTGCATTACTGAAAACAATTAAACAATCAGCCACCAATTAGTGAAGTTTAACACCTGGGTGTGCTCAAGGAATGAAAACAGGAGAGCCCTACCAAAATTTATCATCCTCAGTCAACTGTGGACAAAGCCAAAGCTGCAGTCTCCTTAGGAGCAATATCAGAAACTTACCACTTTTGGAGGGGAAATAGAGTTTAGAATATCCAGCCAGTCATGGATCAAATAAGCCTGGAGGAGAGGGATGGGGGAGACCAGTAACCAGATGTGCTACAATATAGTATCTCAAACATTCATGTCTAACAAAAAAATTACAAGTCATGCAAAGAAACAAAAGTATAATCCACAAACCAGGAAAAAAGTAGGCAACAGAAACTGGAAGAGTGACAACATGTTGGATTTATTTTTTAAAAAAAGACTTCAAAATAAGTATAAATATGTTCACAAAACTAAAGGAAACCATGGTTATAGGGGTGTCCAACCCACAGCCCACAGGCCACATGCAGCCCAGGATGGCTATGAATGTGAACCAACACGAAATTGTAAATTTACTTAAAACATTATGAGATTTTTTGTGATTATGTGTTGCAATGTATTTAATGTGTGGCCCAAGACAAAACTCTTCCTCTTCCATCATGGCCCAGAGACACCAAAGGTTGGACATCCCTGGAAGTAAAGAAAGTATGATGACATTGTTGCAACAGAGACCAAAAGGGATAGAAGCACCAAGTGGACACAGATAGTAATTTGAATTCACAAGAAAAAGAAAAGGCACTGGTAAAGGTAATCATGTTACCAGCAGTATTTAGGTAGAAAAGGGGAGCAAAGGGAACTAGATATTGAGTTTAATAAATCTGTAAGCATAAACCTGCTTGCTAGACAGAAAGCTAAAGCTTCGTGCCCCATGGAATTATAGCATTTCCTTGCCAAGAGAATTAACACTTCTCCCTTCGCCCCTCTGGTACCAGATGACCAGGTGGGACAAGGGGAAGGCAGGCACATATGCAATAGAAGTCAAAACAGTGCATAGGAAGGTGGTGAACCAGAGAGGCCTGTCAATCCAGCCTGGGGAAAAAATGTATTGGTTGGGAGGTGGATCCTACCAAAGCATGCAAAAATTTGGGAACGTAGTCATTTTGAGAAAGCATATGATCTGTCCCACACCCAAGCTAACATAATCCTAGGGGAACAAAGAAGCGCTCCCACTCTCTTTCTCTTTTGCCTGGGTAACCTGCACTCATCTAGTGTGTTCATGTATCCTCTCTACATGACCATGGGGCCTTTGGCAGCCACATGGCCCATGGCCATGCCTACATGCGCCTACATGCAGGCTCCAGGAGGGAGCCTGAATGGACTATAACTGGAAACATAATCTAAGCTACCTGGATAGGGACTGAGAATCTTAGCAGCTGCCTGCCAGCTAGCTCCAAAGGACTGTACTTTAATATGAAGTAGAAACTGTGGACACTGGCATTTACCTTGGTTTTGCTGAAGACAGAGTTAGACTTTTTCCATGGTAGGGCAAGAGGGAGATGGGGCAGTGGAAACCCAAGGGGCAGCTTCTACCACACAAATAAACCACACCACACTACAATCACCTGTGCATGTGTCCTTTAAATGCTTTTATCATGATCCCATGGAAGGACCTAATTCCCACCTACAGCAATTATGTAAATTGTTTAAAAGCATGTTTTTCTACTGTCTTAACTGATTTGAAAAGTAACTGCTTAAAAGAATATGCACAATCCTGGCTGGTGTAGCTCAATGGATTGAACACTGGCTCAATCCATTCCCAGTTCCATTCCCAGTCCATTCCCAATCAGGACACACGCCTGAGTTGTGGGCCAGGTCCCCAGTGGGGGATACATGAGAGGCAACCACACACTGATGTTTCTCTCCGTCTCTTTCTCCCTCACTTCCCCTCTCTCTAAAAATAAATAAATAAAGCCTTAAAAAAAGAATACATAAAATATTGATGGGCTTAAATCATGACAAGTATAACATGTATAACATAATTGCCAATAGCAGCATAAATCAGGTGGATGGTAGCAAAGTTTTATTGGGCTAAGGAATGATAACATATCCTAAAGAAATAATTATAAAAATGCATTGTTGTGTTTGTAACATTAATAGATTTAATATGTATAATAACAACACCACAAAAATGGATAAAAGGGAATATAGCTGTACTTCAATAATGTTTTTATATGTCACAGGATATAAGCTTACAAAAATACTAAGCTAATTCTGTTAAAATACCCTAAAGCAGCCACTAAAAAAATAGTAAAGTATTATTAAAGAAATTAAAGCGCTACAACAGAAAATATTCGCTGAATGCCAAAAAAGTAGTAGTAAAGGAGGAATGTAGGAACAAAAAATATATGAGACATATTTAAGACAAAACTGAAAGGGCAGAGATGGATTCAAATATATCAATAATAATATTAAAGGTGAATAGAGTAAACAATCCAAGCAAAAGGCAGAGATTGTCAGACTGAATTTAAAAGAAAACATCATCCAAAAATATGCTGCCTACATAACACATACTTTAGGTTCAAAGACGCAAATGTACACTGAAAGTAAAGCATGGAAAAGCCAAATAGTGAAAATAGAGTTAATCCATCAGGAAGATATAACAATTATAAATAGATATGTATCTAATAAACAGAGCATCAAAGTACATGAGCAAAAATGAGAAATGAAAAGAAAAATAAAAAATTCGTTATATTAGTTGGAGACTTTAATAGCCCACAGTGATGGTTAATTTCATGTGCAAACTTAGGAGGGTATTTTTGATAAGATTAACATTTAAACTGGTAAATTCTGAGTAAGCAGAATGCCATCCATAATGTAAATGTGCCTCACCCATTGAGTTGAAGGCCTCAATAGAACAAAAAGACCAGCCTCTCTGAACAAGAAATTTTCCTTCACAATTGATCTGCACTATCAGTTCCCCTGTGTCTAGACTGTGACAGCCCAAATGCAGATATAAACTTATCAGTCTCCATAATCAAGTAAGAAAAATATTTAAAGTAAGTCCATACACACACACACACAAAATATATGTATATAATCACACACATCCTTTTGGTTCTGTTTTTTGCAGAATCCTAACTAATATACCCACTTTCGATAATGGATAAAACAACGAGAAAGAATATCAACCAGGAAATACAACACCTGAACAGCACTGTAAACAAATTAGAACCAATAGATATCATAAGAATATTTCACCCCAAAACAACAACAATTTATATATATATATACACACACACACATACACACACTTTTCAAGTGCACATGGAACATTCCCAGAATATCCCATATGTTACAACATAAAAAAATGAAATCTTAATAAATGTAAAAAGAAATAACACAAAGGATGTTCTCTGAATACAATGGAATAAAATTGGAAATCAAATTGAAAAATGGGAAACTCACAAATACTAAACAACACACTCCTAAATAAACAATCAAAGAGGAAAACAAAATACAATCAGAAAGTATTCTGAGATGAGGAAAAATGAAGACACAAAATATTAAAATGTATGGGATATAACTAAACCAGTGCTTTAAGGAAAATTTATAGCTATAAATACCTATATTACAGAAAAGAAAGGTCGGAAGTCAATAATCTAATGTTACAACATAATACAGGAAAAAAACATAAGAGCAAATTAAGCCTAAAGCGAGAAGAAGGAATTATAAAGAATAAAGAAGAAATTGATGAAATAAAGAATAGAAAAACAACAGAGAAAATAAATGAAACCAAAAGCTGGTTCCTTGAAAACATAAAAAAAAACCCTGACAAACCTTTAGCTAAATTAACCACAGTGAACATTAGAGAAGCCTCATATTACCAGAATTAGGAATTCAAAAGGGCATATTACTAACAACCTAATAAAAACAAAAAGGCTTACAAAGAAATACAGTAAGATTTGTACACCAGCAAATTAGGTAACTTAAAAGAAATGGACAACTTTCTACAAGAACACAACTGACTCAAGAAAGAAATAGAAAACCTGAATCAACAAGTGATTTCAGTTAGTAGTAAAACAAATTACCCACAAAGAAAGCCCAGGACTGAATGGGTTCATGACTGAATTCTACCAAATGCTTAAAAAAGAATTAATACCAATACTTCAAACACTATTACTCTTCCAAAATATAGAAGCGAATACTTTTCAACCCATTTATAAAGCAAATATAAACCCTGACTAACAAAAAGGCATCACAAAGAAAAAACTACAGACTAATTCCTCTTTTAAACAGTGTTAAACAAATCCAGCATTATATTAAGAGAATTATACATCACAACCAAGTAGGATTTATCCCAAGAATGCAAGGTTGGTTTAACATCTAAAAACATCAATTAATGTGACATATCATATCAACAGACTAGAAAACAAAAATTATAAGATCATCTTAGCAGACACAGAAAATACAATTAACAAAATCAAACAACCTTTTATAATAAAAACACTTAAACTAGGAACAGAAGGATCTTTCTAAACTGAAGTGCTTTCTCTTTCTCATGTTCCTCAATGCAAGAATGCTTTGTTCAGGCATCAGCTATAATGCTATTGACCAATAGAAATGGTCAATAGAAGGTCAATAAAAATGAATCAACAATATGTTCAATTGGATAAGATATCTTTAAATAGAAACACACAAAAAGGTAATATGTTAATCAGTTAACAAAAATATTGTAACCAGAGTCTCACAGGAACCTAATATTTTATGTACCACATGAGCAATTGTTAAGCGGTGTTTGCAATGACTTTAAAGAAAATAACTTCTGTGAATAACACTAATTGACTCTAAACACTAATGTAACTGGGTAAAATAACATGTCTGGGATTTGCTTCACAATAATCCATTGGTGGCAGAGGGAGCAGATGAGCAGAAGGGAATAGAAGAATATAGATGAAACAAGACTGGTCATATGTTGATAATTTTTCAAACTTGGGAGTTCATTAATGCATTTTCTTTGCCTTTGCAACTAATTAAAATTTCTTGCAATAAAAAGTAAAACACATACTTACAAACATACATAAAGGTATCTCACCAAAACACTTATAAGGACATACAATAAAGTACCAAAGGTCTAAAAAATAAAGAACTATGAGTAAGAGAAGAATTTGTCCAACACAGTATTAATGGCATTTGGAGCAGTATAATTCTTTAACTGAGCAAAATTATCCTATCATTTCAGGATGTCTAGCAATCCCAGCCTTCATCCATTATGTCAGTAGCACCAATGATGTAGGCAAAGGTTTAGTCACTGGGCCATTCACGACAGCATCATTATATATTTCTTAAAAATAAAATAACCTAATGTATAACAGGAAGACACTGGTTAAATATAAATATGGTATATCAAAATAATAGAATACATTGTAACACCTAAAAATACTATACTTCCTCTTGAAGAGGATGAGCTGACAACATAACAATGACATCCCCAATAACAATGCCTTGAATAAATTCCTATGAGTGTGTATAACAGGAAAAGGGGTCCAAATGGACCTTAAATCTAACAAACATCTAAAAGGCAAAAGAATGGGCTCAGAGACAGACCCAGAGAAGAAAGACCATAAACCAAAACCTAAATAGTGTCTATAGTAGAAAAGGAAGCTGTTAATTCTGAAAGAAACTCAGAGAGGCTCTAAGTACCCAATTAGTAAACACAGAGAGCAGAAGTACCCAGGAATCAAGATAACTAATACAAGGAACCATTTACCAGGAAGCTGGGCTTCCCACTTATTCACATTCAGAATAGCTAACTGTAGCATTTGCCTACAGCAAATGGCTAAAGACGACTTCCAAAACAACCACTTGCCTGATGACAGTTATCAGTAGGTTTAGAAAGCAACTGATCCAAATTCATAAGCCAAAGAGCCTAGGGAAGAATGCCTTCAACCATTATATCGAGGTCTGAACACAGACATTCTTTATGACTAAAAAAAAAAAAGCAGAAAAGAAGGGAGATTAGAAATTTCAGAGGTAAAAAATATTTTCAAGGAAGACTAAGACTTACATACAGGATCCAGCACAAATAATGCCCCCTTTTTATTACAAAATCTTTTACTATAAAATCATAAGCATGTCATTCTGTAACATAACAATATCACACTCAAGAATACCATATGACATTTTAGGTGAAATGTTCACATTAAAACTATAAATTATCACACCCATATTATTACCCTACCAACCACACTCAAGCAGGTGTTAAACTTCTGCTGAACCCTGTATTACACAGACTTAAGTGTAGCATGATTTGGGTAACTAATAGATATACAAAAAGATAGTTTACTTGATAATGAGAGTAGTCTTCTTTGACAGATATACACTGAATGGCACAACACTGTCCCTTATCAATAGGTCCAAACATACTACACAGTTGTTTAAGAAATATTTACATAATTATGCTAAATGAAAGAAGCCAGGTGGTGAGGGACAAATACCATATAACCTCACCTTTAACTGGAAACTAATCAACAAAACAAACAAGCAAGCAAAATATAACCAGAGACATTGAAATTAAGAACAATCTGACAGTAACCAGAGGGGGGGGTGGGAAGGGCTAATGGGGAGAAGTGGGGAAGGGTTTTCAAGAACAACTATGAAGGACACATGGACAAAACCAAGGGTAGTAGAAGTGAGGGAGGGAGGTGAGGATGGCTGGGGTTGGGGGCAGTGGTGGGAGATAAATGCAGACAGCTGTACTTGAACAACAATAAAATAATTTTTTAAAAAAGATTTTATTTATTTATCTTTAGAGGGGAAGGGGAAAAGATAGGGAGAGAAATATCAATGTATGGTTGCCTCTCGTGGGTCCCCGGCTGGGAACTGGCCTGCAATCCAGGCATGTGCCGTGACTGGGAATGGAACTACCATACTCTGGTTCACAGGCCTGCGCTCAATCCACTCAGCTACACCAGCCAGGGTGACAATAAAATAATTTTTAAACATATTTACATAATTATAAAATTATAAATGCCACTTGTAAGTTTCTAGTTTCAAAAGTCAACTCAAATTCCAATATCTCATAGTGTGATTTATGAACTACAACAGAATTACCTGGAAAGCTTATTTTAAAAAAACTCCCAGACCTCATCTGCGAGTAGACAGAGTGTGATCACATCTTATCTCAAGGATGATGGAGGAAGTTACAAGGACACTTCAACAAAAGACTTAATTCTGATTATCAAAAGTAAAAAATGAATCAGAATACGAGCAACATGAGGAGAAACTGTACTATGTGAAGAGTTTACAATAATCAAGGATAGTAAACTTTAACGTAGGTATAAATCACATATATACCTATAATTTTTAAAAGTCAAATTACAATAATATTGGAATGATCCCAGGGCAAGAAACTCCAAAGGTGAATTCAGTTCAACTTAACAAAAAATTATATTCAGGTTATATAATCATGACTCCAGTAAAGAAAAAGGAAAGTGCACCCATACACATAGCTTCTCATTTATGAAATGTACTGAAATCTGTTTTATAGGTAAACAAGTATTTTAATTGCTATTTTAAGTTCGGGGGACTACTGTATATCAAATAATCTGATAAGTAGTACCTAACATCACTCCACTGTTTCTGATGACCAAGGGGAGGTCCAACAATCTACGGTTAAATGACTGGGCACCATGCACAGGATAATAGAGTGTAAAGTAAAATCCTTCAACCAATTCCAGAACACTCTACTCTAGCAAGGTCATCCCAGGCTTTCAAATAAACACTGCAACTATCTTGAAGGAAAACTGAGCCATGTCTAGGAAGTTGCCAACATGGCAATCTCAGAGTAACAAGCCAAAACACAAGGACTTAATCCAACTTTTAAAGTTGAGCTGTAATAGCTTAACACAGAGTGTCTATGTCACAGTTTTTCCTATTACCTGCAAGCTTCCCAAATATGTCAGAATATAAGCAGGAGATAGGACCTATTTATCTATATTATCTGGTAAACTGGCACTCCTTGAAATAAATCCAATAATTTTTATCATATTCCATATTCATTTGGAAATTTAATACATCTTTTTAGGGTAGTGATTTTCAACCAATTGCTGCAAAAGGCACACTGCTGTGCCACAGAATTTTTAAGACATGCAACACCTGACTGTTTAGTCAGGGACACTGATCTCTTCTCCCTTAGACTGTCAAATGAAAAAATGACAACTGCTCTGGCCATGTGGCTCAGTGGTTGCACAGTCGTCCCATACACCTAAAGACTATGGGTTGATCCCTGGTCAGGGCACATATCTAGGTTGCAGGTTTGATCCCCAGTCAAAGTGCAGACAAGAGGCAACTAGTCAATGTTTATCTCTAACATCGACGTTAATGTTTCTCTTTCTCTCAAATCAATAAACATATCCTCAGGTAAAGATTTAAAAACATTTTTTTAATGACAACAGTCAACACAATAGCCATCCAGTATGAATGAATCAAAATTATACCTATTTTTTGGTTAGACTGGCAAAAAACAGATTTTTTTGCTGTGCCATAGATTTTAGTTATTAGTTTACTTGTGCCATGAAATGAAAAAGGTTGAAAAACACTGAATTAAGGGATTAGTGCCAAGTTTTAATTTTAATAATAAAGAGAAACAAATTCAACAAACCAAATACTCATAAAAAATAATCTGGGAGTTTACCTTTCCACAACCAAACTGATTGTTTGTGTGAGGTCTGGGTTTGTCACCTGGAGACGTTTCCACAAAGACCATACAAATTCTTTATCAGCCTTAAAGAAATAAAAGACATTTTAAATGTGCTTGCTTTGTAGCTATAACAGAGAAGACAATATATGACATTAAATTAAAAACAAAGAAAATTACATGGTTGTTAGTACTATAACTATAAAATAGATTCTTAAAAATAAAGCAAGAAGCCCTGGCTGGTGTAGCTCAGTGGATTGAGCGCGGGCCTGCGAACCACAGGATCGCGGTTCGATTCCCAGTCAGGGCACATGCCTGGGTTGCAGGCCGGTTCCCTGCAGGCCAGTCCCCAGCAGGGGACACAGAAAAGGCAACCATACATTGATGTTTCTCTCCTGCTCTCCTTCCCCCCTTCCCCTCTAAAGATAAATAAATGAAATCTTTAAAAAAAATAGAGCAAGAAAACTTTATTTTAGAAAGTTCTTATACTGGTAACCTACATTCACTTTTACTATTTCTACCCTTCACATTTTAGGACATAAACACTGAAATGCTGAATATCAAGGTAAATTCACTGTATACAGAAACTGTCCTCTAGCTATTACTCTATTTTCATCTCCCTTTTCAGCAAAATTCCTTGAAAGAACTGCTTATAATCACTGTTTCCACTTCTTTCCCTCTCATTCACTCTACAATCTCCTCCAGTCAGATTTCCCTCCCCACTATTATGCTCGAATCACTTTCAAGATCCTCCATATAGCCTAATCCAAGTGGACAATGAACAGATTCAGTCCATAAACCTAGGTCAGGTATCAACAGTGGTTGACTGTTAGGAACCTTTTGGGTTAGGAACCTTTTGGGGGAGGTTGGTGTGGTGTGGTGTGGTGTGGTGTGGTGTGGTGTGGTGTGGTGTGGTGTGGTGTGGTGTGGTGTGTGGTGTGGTGTGTGGTGTGGTGTAGTTTGGTTTGGTTTGGTTTGGTTTTAATAGTGACTATCTAGAGATTCTGATTTAATTGGTCTCAGGTAAGATTCAAGTACTTTTTAAAAGCTTCTGAGATGCCCTGACTGTTGTAGTTCAGCCAATTGATCGCTGACCTTCAAGGCTGAAGATGGAAGGTTGAAGGTTACTGGTTCATTCCTGGTCAGGAAATCTGCCTGGGTTTCAAGCCAGGTCCCCAGCTGGGGGCCTGCAGGAGGCAATCCATCGATCTATCTTTTGCATATCAACATTTCTCCCCTGCTCTTTCTGCCTCCCTTCTCTCTCTAAAACTAAATATGGTAAATAAAATCTAAAAAAAAAGCTCCTGAAGTAATTCTATGCACACAGCATTGAGAACCAATGCTCTAGATGACCTCATTTACTCCCATGGTTTTATATTTTACATATCGACTCTACACTGATGATTCCCCCTTCTTTCTCTAGCTGTCTCCTCCATCCCTAAATGCAGAATGGAATTGCCAAATGCCTACTCAATAATTCCACTTGAATACCTAAGAGGTAACTCAAATTTAATTTACCCAAAATAAAATCTTTGATTTCCTACACTTTCAAAAATCTGCACCTGTGTCTCAGAATATGACACCACCTATTCATTTGTTCAAAAGCCTAAAACCTAGGAGTCAATCTGGGTTGCTCTCTTTTCCTCACATTTCACATCCAGACCATCAGTAAGTCCTACAGCCTAACCTACAAAATGTATCCCAATTCTAACCACTTCTCAACTCCCCCATCACTATCACCTTAATCCAGATCAAATCCATCTCTTGCCTAGTTCTCCACAATGGTACCCTAGTCTCTTTACAACTCCAAATCCTCCAATGGGTTCCTGTCAATTAAGAAAAGAATCCTAACTCTTTACCAAGATTACAAGACCCCACATTACCTGGCCCCATACATACCTGTCTAACTTCATCTAACACTCTCCCCCTTGTTCACAATGACTTTCTTGCTCTACCTTGTACCAAGGCCTTTGTACATGTACTATCTACCAGATCTTCATGCAGATTATTCTCCATTATATTTATAGCCACCAAAACAGATAAGTCTCTGGTAACCCTTTGCCCTGTTTAATTTTTTTTCATAGCACATTTAAAAATACTGTATTTGATCCTTTGTATGTATTTACTTGTGTTTAACTCTATTTGTAAATCTCTCCATCATCCATTCTCCCCCTTGTTAGTAACAGAAAACATTTTGGCTCTTTTCTGCCCAAAGGACTGGCCTCTCTTACCTTGGACTATGTAACTATGTTCTGCCAATAAAATATAAGAAGTGTTGTTAGAAACTTTAAAATTAGATTTATATGTACCAATTCTGTTGTATTTTCCCAGTATGTTGTTGCTTATTTAGCTTTATGATGAATTCTTTGAGAAGAAAAGATAGTTATAAACTTCATATATTCAAATTTATCCATCTTTTCTACTCTAACTTGTGAATTTTATGTACCATTTAGAAGGCCCTCTCTACTCCAGTATTAGAAATATATTTACCTACACTTACTTCTAAAATTTTGTTTTCATTTTTTAATGCTCAAATCTTTGCTCTATTTTATTTGTTATATGCTTTTGATAGCATGAGTACTATCTAACAATTTTTATTCATCCTGCTTTACTTTACCCTTTTAAAAGTAAGAATTCAACATTTGGGTTAAAGACAAGAAATGTCAATACAGGGGTGGGCAAAAGTAGGTTTAGAATTGCAAGTGCAAGAAACACTTTATTCTTGTTTATTAATTATTGTATTATCTTCCATACAAACAACTGTAAACCTACTTTTGCCCAGCACATATATACACATTCATAACTTGCTTGAAAGGGAAAAAGTATACTACTACAACTTTATGTGCTCTAATCTCTTTATTTTTTAAAAAACAAAATCTCTAGAAACCAGCATTATCTATAAATTTATCTTATAGTTTGATTCCAAATAAAATACCAGATTGGCAATGTATTTTCATCTCAACTTTTCTACCTAAAATATCAAGCAAGAAAGATTAATATAAATAAAAATGTAAGAAAGTTTTCAACATTTATAAAATAATGGAGTTACTTCAGCTTCAATAAGTAATACTTACTAATAAAGGATTTAGCTCTAGCACTGAAAATTACAATATATTAATAAATAACTGGTGAAAAAACCCTTGCACCTTAATTTATCCTTTTTTCTTTTTCTTTTTATTGTTGTTATGGTTATTCAACATCTCTTTTTCAATCCCCAACAAAAAGAAATAATAAATTCTCCTTCAGCTGTTTTTATTATAGATGCCAGAGGAAAAAGCCTCCTCTAGAAGATAAGAGTCCTCCAAAACACTTTATTGTTTACAATTTATACCCCAAAGTCATTTCAGGAAAACTTGCTAATTTCCAAATTTCTGTGGTATTATTAATTTCTTTCTTTCATTTATGGTCAGCAACAGTATTCAGATTTTCTTTGTCATCTAAAAATACTCAAATGTGTAAGCAATACCTTTTTTTTCTCTTTAATTTAGAGAAAAAAGTTCTATTGTGAACAATAAAATGCTATGAATGGATTGTGGAACTAGTGTATGTATTAGTCTTTGTGAGTTTCTTAGGTATTTAAATGCTATGTCACCTTCAATGTGGATTATACCTCTCAGTACTAAAAAGACTTCCTTTCATACACAAAGAGAAATAAAGACCCCAGCAAACACAAAACTAGTTTCAAAACTATTCCAGACATTAAAACAAGAAAACTAACCATTGCCAATAATATCATCTTTATTAATTTCCCTTCCTTTGAACATTATGTTCTTTTTAAAACATTAGAAATAAAAATCTTTAAAAATTACTCATAAAATTTCTTTATTATTACTACAAAACTTCTACAAGAATCAAATACTTTAAAATTTAAATTAAAAAATCCTACTCTTTCACAGCGTTTATTAAACTCAGCCTATGAAAGAGTTGACTAATGCTAGGGGATTTGGGCCTAAATTATTTTAGTAATGGATTAGTTTTGACTTTTACTTATCAGCTATCATGGAAATAAATATCCACTTCACAGACATCCAAACTGTCTTTTTCACTGGGTATCTACTCTCCCAGCACCTAAGTTAGTGTCTGGCAACATAATAGGCCCCCAAATGACTTCACTGGAGGAATGAATTCAACAAATATATGAAATCTATTTCCTATATTTAAATAATTTGCTGATCACAACTCAGGGAGAACAATAAAAGTTTAATTATAAAGTATAGCATAAAGTAGCCACTCAAATTATTCTATGAATAATACTTGCACAAAAATATTCATTACCAGGATACAGATACTAACAATGAAAAACATTCTAATTATATACCATGTTTTCAATTTCTTTTCTTTGTGAATGACTAAACAAGTTTACAACACAGATAAATATCTAACAAAAAATATAATTACATGACTTCTCTCATCAGATACTCTTAATTCCAATATCACATGCTGCTATGAAAGTTAAGTTTCATCATTAAAGTTGGAATAGTGAATATATATTTCATTTAAATGCCCTAAGTAATTTTTTACCTGAAACTGGTTTATAGCTTTAATAAATATTTTTGATTGCTACTAAAAAAGGAAATAAGCTTTGAGATATATACACACATATGTTGAAGATAAATATTTATATATACATATATATGACATACTTCTCATCTGATACTCTATAAGGGGTGATAAATGTATACATACACATACCCACATCATCCTTTACCACAGAGAAAACACATTTTTTTGTTATCCTCATCTAAGGACTATTTTTTCATTGCTTTTAGATAAAGAGAAAGGAAGAGAAACATGGATACAAGGGAGAAGCATCAATTGCTTGTTCCGGGACACACCTGCAGCAGGGATCAAACCCACAACCTAGGTATGTGCTCTGACTGGGAACTAAACCCACCAACTTTAGTTACGGAACAAAGCTCCAACCAACTGAGCCACACTGGCCATGGTAATAGAACACATTCTTAAAATATACAATCGAAATTAAAAGTATGGTGACATTTTGGTTCTAAATCAATGAATAACGCATAAATGTCATGGACTTAAATCTATCCTTTGGAGCATCATTGAACATTTCTTAGAAAAAAACTACATTTAGAAGCTAACACCCTATCTTCAGAAGTCCACTACAGACAGCCTTTCTACCACATTGTAATTAATCATGCTTTCTTCAACTAAGCATTATGTGTACAGTGCTTGCTAATCTGGGGCCATATGAAAGTTTTAATTAAATATAAAAATCACATACAGTAGGATAAGACTCTCATATTTAGAGAAACACTTGGAACTGAGGTTATTTTCTTTTGTATACTTATTCTGAGTCATTATGGAGGACTGGTACAAGGAATCACTCCAATTTT
Organism: Artibeus jamaicensis; assembly: GCF_021234435.1. Taxonomy (NCBI): domain Eukaryota; kingdom Metazoa; phylum Chordata; class Mammalia; order Chiroptera; family Phyllostomidae; genus Artibeus; species Artibeus jamaicensis. Next base: position 53,946,254 of record NW_026522030.1, on the reverse strand, counting down.
CTATTTCTCCAAGAACATATAATTCAATTCCTGTAAGTTGAATGTGGAAAAAACCAACTAACCTAAATGAAACTTTAATTATAACCAAAGACTAATCAGCAAAATTCTTTTCTCTAAACTGTATATTTGACCCATTACTGGGTTGTGAAATTTAGTCAGTCTGAGCTGCATTTTCTAAAGAAACAGAATTTAGGAGAAAATGAGTTAATAACACAGAGTAAATCATCTTTCTGAAATTACATGTACATGTATGTTTTATATATTTACTAGGTTGAAATGTAAAATGAATTTATTTTGGGTTACAAGTTTGGGAAGATTTTAAAAATATAGGGTAAATACTACATATTCTTGGGTAGTGTGATTTCTAGCTAAGTGGAAGAGCAAGTTTAAAAAAAGTGGACATTTAATTACTTAAATACCTTTTCACAAAACAATGTGAAGTTCATTATTATTTCTCGTGTTTCCTGAAGAGCAGGAGGATGGTTTCACTGAAGCTTTATGGTATGGGACACTATCAATCTTGTTTCACACTACTGGAATGCTTATGATTATCTAATAGTATCAATATTACAAAAAGTCTCAAGTTCCAATGTTCTAGGCTAATTATGGCCATCTCCATTCTTACACAGCCTAGAATATTTCATTCATCTTCCTAGTCCATGTATGTCAAGGTCACAAAGGCCAGCACCATGTTTGAAGCCACATTTTTAAAAGAATATAGTAGTGAATGAATTTAGGGGACAGGAGGTGGTCATTGGGCTGTTTCGAACAAACTGATTTTCTTAATCGAGTCAGTCATAATGAAGCAAGTATCTTAATTCCTTAGCCACTAAGGGCACAACAATGGTAAATATACAGTGAGGGTTCTAAAGGAAAGAGTGTAGTAGATATATGGGCAAACAGAATCCTAGGACTGACAAAGTAACAAAGGCTTTTATCATGGTTTCCTATCTTTAAACTACCCAAGGTTGAGGTGTGCAGATGACATGTTCATTAGTATCTTCTATTTACCTCTTTGGTCCTTAACCACTGAGGAACAGAAAATGGGAAAGGAAACAGGGAAAATAGAAAAAGGAGGTAGCCACCTAATATCTACCCACCTCTTTAAGAAAGGATATTCAATTTCAACAAATTTTCCTGTTTTTAAAGCCTTAATTCAGTCAGCAAGGACCTCCAAAAGGGGCAATATAATCCAATAGAACAAATTCTAAGAGAATGAATTTCATGAATTTTAATTAATCTAAACTGATAATACTCATAAAAACACCTTGGTGTTACACAGTTCCTAATTGGTTCTATCCTGAAGACTGTGCCTCATATTTCTACTACTGAGTGAATTTCAACATTTAATTACGCAATCCTGTCTAAAGTTTCTGACTAAATCACAGAGGAATGGTAAGAATGAAAAAATAAAGGGAAATCAAATCTCACTGAACGTGGGTACAGTCGAGCTATCTCTGTTATACACAAACTCTACAAATCACAGGAAAGTGATGTTAACCCAACTGACCTGGTAAATGAGATGAAAATGAAATGTCTCACTCAAGGACTATGGAATTAGTGTGGCTGGTTAGTAAGTATCATCTAGTTTGTGTTAAAGTTCCAGAACCAAGGCTCCCTATAAAGTTATTGGTCTGTGTTTAAAACTTAAGTTGAATTAAGAACAAGGACAAGAGTGGATCTGAAAATTAATGTCTCCTTTATCGGTAGATTTTATTTTAATAAAAGTGTTTAAACTTTCCTAGTCAACACTTCAACTGGTCCACTGCACTCCACTCCTGCTGCACCGAGTACCACTATGGTTACAACGGAGAACTGGGACCTGGGAGCTGGGGTGCAGGGTGCGACTGCTCCTTCTGGTGGTATTCAAGTGAAGAAAGCCAAACCCGGGGAACCCACAGGAACTCTGACCGGCCGGTGTCCACAGAGGGGCAGCGGTAGGACAGCCAGGCGACACCGTTTCTCCAGCACTGAAAACGGGCAGCGCTGGGTGTGGGAGCCGGCGAGGAGCGCCGCCGGAAGGGGGGGCTGAGTCCCCAACCCGTGTGCCGCTGTGCGGCCAAAGGCAGAGGAAGAGGGTCGCGCCTCCCTACAGGCCCCGGCCCCGCTGTGGAGAGGAAAGGCCAGGGACAGGAGTCCTCGATACCTGACACAAGGCCAGCTCCTCCTTTAGGCTGCTCAGCTCCTCCTCCAGCAGCTGCGTCCGGGTCATCATTGCCTCCTCTACCGAGATGCCCTCTAGCCGCTCGGACCCCTTGGGCGTGCTGAGAAGGGGAGCCTGAGCTGCCCCCTCTAGCTCTCTCCGGCCCCCTAACTCTTTTCCGCCCCGACTGGATATATTGCTTTTGTTCACAACGCCCTCCCCCGCTGCGCCGGCCGGACCCGAGGCCTCACTGCTCACTGTGTGTAGCACAGCTCCCCGCCCAACACGTGAGGACCCGGGCCCAGAAAGTCGGGCAGAGGGCCGAGGGAACGCTGAAGGTGCTGAGCGCGCCGTCATGGCTGTGGCTGCTAACGGGTCAAGTTGCCTCTTGGAAACCCCACCTCCCTTTCCCCATCCCGGCGAGCCAGAGCTCCAAACTACGCATGCGCGAGCCCTTTCCCGCTTTGGCGCGCGGGGTCTCGCGCCCCGAAGTCCTGGCGGACTTCCCGAGAGCTTTGCGCCCGGAGTGAGTTTTGGATTGCGCAGGCGCCATGCCCCAGAGGTCAGTCTGGCCCTTCCCCCGCACTGCCTTTGGCTTATCTTTCCAGAGTCTGTTGTTCTCAACGCTCTACCTGCCCACCCGTCTAAAATCCTACCCAGTAGCTCAGTCTAGCTAATGTCTCCCATCTTAATGTCTTCTTTGACCAGCCCCTACCTCCACATGATGCCTAACTGTGAACTCTTTGCCTTCAAGTCCCCTGCCAACTTGTCTGTCAAGTTTCACCGGCCGCCCTGGAGTGTTAGCTCCACAGCTAATCTCTGTAGCAGGGTTGTAAACTCCTTGAGGATCAGGAGTAAGTTTTACACTTGTGCTTTCTTCACATCCCTTAGCAAAATCGCTTTATGTACAGCTGACATCCCGCTGACTGATGTCAAGGAGTTGTAGAAAGCCTTGTGCAGAGCTGGGACTATCATGCAGGTTTCCCATTTAAATTACGGTATTTACATACCCTTTGTCTTTTGTTTAGCAAGAGTCATGATTTCCTTTGAATTTTTGTCAGCTTCTTTATGTGTTGGCAGAATATCAGAGTGAGCGTGACCTACATTGCCTGATAATTTAGGTTCTTGGAATAATTTGAAATCAGTTAAACTGATATAGGGTTTACGAAATAAGACCAGCTTTCTTTACCCTTCATGATTTCTTTAAATTTGTCTTCCCGCTATCTTTCTTTATAAACTTCCAACAGTCAATAACATGCTCTTTCTCTGTCATTGTAACACATTCGCTAGTGACAAGTTTAGTAAGGAGATGCACATAGAACCAGCAATGGAGTTGCACAAAATGCTAGATCTGCTCTCTTCTGGGGGGGGGGGGTTCTAGAATATTGGAGAGCTGGGATGGGGAGAAGATGACTGGAAGTAGGAAGCTAACTGCTTTAACTGATGATGTCTCCATTTAATCAAAGTTACAGTTCTGTAGTAGAATCTAGTTAGCATTAAAAAAAAAACACTTCCAATTTTAGAAGGCCGTGAAGGCAAGAGAGTGAGCTCTCATCCCACTGAAGGTGAATGAATACTTCACAATATTTATAAAAGCATTACATTAGAAAAAGCATATATGAGCCTATTATAAAAGAAGTCACTGCCATATTGAACTTTTACTATATGCTGAGTCCATGACTAAACACTGTTCATATACATACTTAATAAATTCTTACAATATCACAGTACAATAGATATTATTTTCATTTTACTAGTGAGACTCAAGAGGTTGTTGGTCCTTGCCTGAAGTCTCATATCTTATATTAGAAACTCTAGGATATGAATCCACTTAACTCTAAAACTTGTGTGTTTGATCCCTACCCTTACTTCATATCTGTCACTTGAAATACAATATTAGGTCTGATAGCATATAATAATATTTCACTGAGCTGAAGATTCAGGTTTGGCACAAATCAATATGAATGCACATTTTAAATGGCTATTTGTTATTCACTCAAAAGTGCACCATGGCATCTGATTATAGAAAGATTCTTTTGAAAAGCAATGAAAACTGTTATGTACACTGGGTAAATAAACATAGCTGACTGAAAAAAGGTTACTATCCTGGATCTATAACTAGGTAGACAATTTTTTAACTTTCTTTTCATTGTGATAAAATACACATAACATAAAATTTACCATTTATTGTAAAGTGTGTGAAAATAAAGAACAATTCAGAGTCATTAAGTACATTCACAATGTTAGGCAACCATTACAACTAGTTCCAGAACATTCTCACCACCTCCAACTAAAACCCCATACCCATAAACAGTCACACCCCATTCTAACCCCTCAACCCCCAGGCTCAAGATAATCACTAATCTGCTTTCTATCTGTATGCATTAGACTATTCTATTTCAAATAAATAAAACCATGCAATACATACATAGTCTTCTATGTCTGGCTTCTTTCACTTAGAAGAATATTTCCAAGCTTCATCCATTTTGTAGCATGTATCAGAACTTCATTCTTTTTTATAGTGAATAATGTTCCATTGTATGGATGTATCATAATTCGTTTTTCAATTCACCCATTGATGAGCATTTAGGTCGATTCCACTCTTTCCTATTGTGAATAGAACTGCTATGAACATTCACTTGTAAGCTATTTTTTAAATACTTATTTTCAATTATTTTGTGCATACACCTAGGAATGTAACTGCTGGGTCATATGGTAATTTTATGTTTAAGGTATTGAGGAACCACCAAACTGCTTTCTACAGTGGCTGCACAACTTTACATTCCCACCAACGATGTATAAAATTAAAATTGCTCTGCATCCTCATGAATACTTGTTTTCCTTTTTTTAAAAAAAAGAAAAATTTGTTCTCTTTATGGCCATACTAGTGGATGTGAAATGATATCTTCTCATAGTTTTGGTTTGCATTTCTCTAATGATCATCTTTTCATGTACTTGGACATCTGTTTATCTCCTTTGGGAACGTGTCTATTTAAGTTCTTTGTTCATTTTTTAATTTGGGTTGTTTCTGTCTTTTCGTTGTTGAGTTGTAACTGTTCTTTATTGGAAGACAATTTTTAAGAATAGAAACTTGCACTTTTTCAGAAGTGTACATAGAGTTGTTTCATGTATTAGTTATTTTCTGAAATGACAGAAATGTGTGAAACATTGAATATTAACATGTGTAACTCAGGAAGATAAGTTAAAAATCTGTGATACTACCTTAATAAAAATGTACGAAGTAATCAATTCATTTTTAAACATTTAAAAGTGATGATGTCTGTTCTGCAGATATACGTAATAAAGTCTGCTGAGGATGAAGTATATTAGAATATAGAAACACGTAATTCCCTCTATATCATCACCGTGAATTTGAAATGCTGAGGGAAACGTACAAATTAATGAGGTACTTAAATCACACCTATCACTTTAATTTAAAAAATGCATTTATAACTTCTGTTTAAAAGAGGAAAAAATGTATTAAGAATTTCTCAGCCTTTGTGTTTCTTTGTTTTCAGAAAGAATGCTGAATTTTAAGGCATGTTTATGTCTTTACCAATTTGGTATAATCTTTATTTGATCAGCAGAATTTAATTATAACATTTGAAACCACTATTAAGTATTGGTAAGTCTTTAAATATCATAAATTTATTTTAAATTATTTGAAACCTCTCAATTTTTATGGTTTTGCCATATCCCAGAAATTTAAATAAAGAATAGCCTGCTCCCATTCCTTTAACACTGAAAAGAATCCCACAAGCTTAGAATATGGCCACATGATTTTTGAATCAGCAGCAGACTTACTATGTCAGTCTAGTGTAGACCAATTGCACTTGTAGGAGTTAGTTTGTTGATTCACAAATCTGAGAAGGTGTTTCCCAGATGTAATCTTGAACTACCCTTGTATGCATGAAGGCAGGGAGAGTCCCAAGAAAAAAGGCAGACTACTCCACGTTGGTAGGTGCCAGGTTTAATAAACAAGGGAATTTACTTAAGAGGCTTGTCTTAGGCAGCAGAAGGATCAGTCATTTTCTGCACCCAACAGCCAAATCTTAAAAGTTTATATAGAGGCCTTAACAGGGTTCAGTCAGGCCCCCTGTCCACATAGTCTCATGATCACATTACTGTCTCAAGGATGTGTTCTTGGGCAGCGTCTCACTCAGGAAAGGCAAGCTGAACACACTTTCCAAGCACAGAGAAGGGAGTGTGGAGCCTCCAATTGCCTGGGTCCATATCATGGGCCAGACCAGGGGTCATGTCTTCATAATGACTTTTCCCAACATAGTCAAAGTAAACCAAGAAAATTGTTTTGTTCTAACAAATACTGCAATTTTGTTTGAGTGATTCTTGGCAACTACTGATTCCCCTGATCAGTCCTAAGAGTGCTCTAGGTCAAGATCATAGGCATCCAAGGTTGACATCATCTATTCCAGCTGCCCCATGTGGTTTTCACACAGTTCAGAAATAATGACTATACAGTGAGATGACAACAGAATTTCATTTTCTATTTTCATCTTCAACTATTATATTGAAGTCAAAACTATTTAAATAACTGGTTTTTTTTCTGATTATAGCCTTTTCTAAAATTATCTCCATTGAATCTAACTCCCAGTGCAGGTCTTGTTCTGGAAGAACAAAAGCTGGATATAGATATGGATATGGATATGGAGATAGATAGATAGATAGATAGATAGATAGATAGATAGATAGATATCTCCATATATCCATATATATCTCCTGTGTGCTTTAGGTTTGTGTAACTTCTATCAGTTCACTTAACTCAGCAAAGTTTTGTCAGCTAATGGTCTTTGGCACCAATTCAATGCAAACAGGAATCCCCAATCTGGGGTGCAGTGAAGAAGGAAACTTTATTCAGTATAAAATAGCTCAACTGTGGAAACAGCACAGCTATGAGGCAACCGTGGGGGAAGGGCCCTCTTTGGCTAGAAAGTTCTTCTCTGAAATCCACTACCTTGGTGTGTCAGCTCAGCCTAGAAGAGACAGTGTTTGGTTTTCTGTGGAAAAGGAAATTGAGCTCACTGAGCCAAAAGGGAACCGGCTAATACGGACAGGAGTCTTTGATCCTGTCCCTGATTGGTCTGTCCTCATGCAAATGAGCACTCCAAATCTCACAGTTTGATTCGTCCAAAAAAACTTTTCCGATGCGTCAAAATAGAGCTGCTCTGACTGGCTGAAGCAATGAAGCTCCAATTGGATGAGGAAAGCCTCTGTCCTATCATTTGAAGTAGGATTTCAGGAGTTTGTTTATAAGGGCTAGGTCAGATGGCAGAAATACAGTGCAGACTAGCAGGCAGTTCAGTGCAGAAGTAAGAAATTCAGCGCAGAGACAAGCAATTCAGAGCAGAGACTGGCAGCCCAGCACAGGCTTCTCTGTGCAGTGTAGTTTGTGTGATAAGTTCCTGTATAGAAATGACTGCTGGGCTCTGTTTTTAAAAATTAGAACCCAGCCCTGGCTAGTGTGACTCAATTGGTTGGAGCATCATCCTGTAACTGAAAGATTGCAGTTTGATTCCTAGTCAAGGCATATACCTAGGTTTAGGGTTCAGTCCCCAGTCTGAGTGCGTAGGGGAGCAACCAATTGATGTTTCTCTCTCACATCAATGTTTCTCTCTCTCTCTCTCTTTCTCTCTCTCTCTCTCTCATTCTCTCTCTTCCTCTCTCTCTAAAACCATGAAAAAAAATCATCAGGCGAAGATAAAAAAATTAGAGTCCAGTTAGCCACCAGGAGTCCTTCTTAGGAGATGTCTTTTTTCTTTCAGGGGTTGCAGTTTGAAATACAAGTCCCAAATTCCCTAAGGAGTTCAGCTCATTGAATACACAGGGTTGCATTATTTCAAGCTCTCCATTTTAACATATGACCAGAGTGAGAAAGCATGCTACTTTTTTTAGCCGTCTTGTTTATATTTTAGTTTCCTCTTCCTCACAGATGGGATGGTAGACCCATAGTCCTGGTTATTTCATCTGAATATTTACCCTCAAGGCAATATTGTCAAAGTATTTCAACTCTTCCATCTATTTTACTCCTCTGGTTTTATCCCAAACATAAAGGTCTTCCTCCTCCACTGCCAGCAACCTATGTTAAACTAGGTTTAACCTGTCTTACCAATGCTTGCCTATTTCCTATCATAGTTGCCATCCACTATTACTGTGTGTATGCACATACAAACACAGGCATTTTGCCTTTTGAAAGCCCAGAATGGCATGTCCACAGTCACCACCATGCCTTTGCCCTAGGAGGAGATTTCTGTAACCAGGGAAATGGCACTATTCCTCAAACCAAGAGATCATCCTGACATGTCACATACGTACTTATGACATAAACCAGATTTAAATAGAGCAGTCAATCCCAGGCTTTTCTGATTACCTCTTGTCAGTAGTTGACTTTTATTTTTAAATGTATCACTTATTTATTTTCAGAGAGGACAGAAGTAGGGAGAAGAAGAGGGAGAGAAACATCTATGTGAAAGAGAAACATTGATGGTTGCCTCTTGCACACCCCCAACCAGGGATCAAACCTTCAACCCAGGCGTGTGCCTGACTGAGAATCAAGCTGGCTACCTTTCGTTTTGTGGGGCAATGCCCAACAAACTAAGCCACACCAGTCAGGGCAGTAGTCAGTAATAGGGGAGAATTTTACCAAATATCCAATAAGTTGCAAACTTTTGAATGTCAAAACAATTTAGGTAATCCATACAAAAGAACTGGTTCCAGACTAAAAAATGAGAGAGACACATGTCACTTCACCATCGGAGGGTTAGACTCTGATATCCTTCCTTCTTGGCAAGGTGACCAATTACAGTCTCAGCAGTAGGTTGATGGCAACACATACTGAATATTTTGAGGAACAGTTAAAAGAGAGAAATCACAGATGCAAATGTAGAATTGAAGCAAAGCAGAAGAGATAGTGCAACACCCCAAAGCTAATCAAAGATGGGAGATGTTATTACCCTAAGCTTCCAGGGATAAAGGGAATGAGCAGCCATGGACAAGGAGACAGAAAGGGCTGTGCATAGAGATCTGCCTGGTGAAAGACAGAAACCCAAGGGACTGGAGCCAGGGAAGCAAACACTCCACCCTCACTCTCTTTCCTCATAACCATCTTCTCCCATGCTCCCCGCTCCCACCACTGGACCCAAACAGGGTAGCCAAATTATAGGGTAGCCAACTAGGGCACAAGTGTGGTAGAAAAATATCAAAAGACCATCTGGAGTACGTACAGAAGGTAACCAACTCAAAAGACCAATGTAGTCACCCTGGCCAAGTAGCACATTTGGTTGGAGCATTGTTCCTTCACCTAAAAGTAGCAGGTTCCAAATCTGGACAGGGTACATAAGTAGGTTGCAGGTTCTAGCCCTGGCGCGGTGTGCACAAGAGGCAACCAGTTGATGTCTTTCTCTCACAATGATGTTTCTCTTTCTCTCTTTCTAAAATCAATAATAATAATAATAATAATAATAAAACCAATGTAGCTAACTAGCAATAAGGCTGAATAGCACTCTGTTATAGCAAGTATATGATTTAAAGTGACAATCCTTATGTCTTTCACCTGGCAGCTAGTTGGACATTAACTTACAAATCCATGGAAGAGAAAAAAAGAAATATGTTATAAAGAGAGAACAAAATCCAAGCAAGAGTTAGGTAAAAAATTAAGCCTTGTGAACAGAAAAGCACCAAGAAGAATGCAACTACTTTTTTTTATTGACTTCATATTCTTCATTAAAACTGTTTCCAAAATTCTAGGCAGTCTATCTAATTTGATAATACTAAAATGATAATTAATAATAATAGTAACAATAATAATAATATATAATTATATCCCAAGTAATGTTCAGTTTGCAGTTTGCATTTATTTTATATTTTACATCTCATAATTTTTAATCATTCTCACCTATCATACACACATGGTTTATATCTGCAAATAGATTGTAAGATTCTAGAAGGCAGAAAAAGCCTGCTTTTCTCTACCCCTTCTGATTCCTGCCACAATCCCTAACACAGGAAGTAGTTGAGAAATGTCTCTCAACTAGCTTCATATTGTTACTGTGGGGCTTGCCACTCTGGCTATTCTATTTAAGAACAAGTCAGTGGTGATAATTAGGTAGTTTTATATACTTGCATCAGGTAAAGGACACAGGGGATTCACCCTGATCATTAGTATATAAATTAGAAAAACTGAGTGCCTTAGAAGTTACATAGCTTCTCCAAATCTTTAAAGAGGCAAACTAGCCCTGGCTGGGTGGCTGAGTTGGTTGGAGCATCAGCCCATACAAGGTTGTGGGTTCTATTTCCCCATCAGGGCACATAGCTAGACTGTGGATTCGATCCCAGGTAGGGCACATATAGGAGGCAACCAATCGATGTTTTCACTCTCTCTAAAATCAATGAAAAATACCCTCAAGTGAGGATATTTTTAAAAAGGCAAATTCTAAAAACCACACATAAAACACAAACACAAATCACTTTCAGGAACCATGATCCAAAAATATATTTGAAAGGTAAGAGCTCCTTCATCAAAATAAAAAAAATTTTAAAACCCCTAAACTTTGATTAATATGTGTGCACTTAGGAGAACACTAACAGTTAGAAAGGGTGGTATATTCTTTGAAGCAGCATATTTTGTGAAGTAACAGAACTCACAGAGCTGCTCTAAAATTTTTCCTGGACACAAGAGACAAGCCATCAATGGTAGCTCTTGGTAGAGGAAAGTGAATTCATCTGTAGTCTTTACCAAAGTCAGAGTGAGCTTACTTCCTACCATCATGCTGTGACCATCCTTCCACTATTCTTCATGCATTGTGGGTTTAGGGAAAGGTAAAGGCAGTGTGATGCTTCTTTACTCTTTGGTGCTGGTGTGGTGCTTTGGTGTGGTGATGTCCCAGGCTCTGGTGATGTCCCAGGCAGGAGGCAATATCCTTTGGCCACATGCAGTCCTGGCTGGCAAGAACTGTATACACCGAATAGAAGGAAAACAGAGTCATGGCAGTTTTTAAAAATTAATTGGCTCTAACAATTTAATTAAGAGTGATGGAGTCCTCTAAGACTATAAAGATGTTCATTTCTGAATGTTCCCTTCACGATCTGGTTCTTAAAAGGCTCTCCCTTTTTTCTCCCTCTGAGTAAAATACTGGGCTGTCATTAGGCTTTCCACAATTTTCTTCACAGGATGGTGAGCAGAAAAGCTTTTTTTAAATTACATACAAAAACAACAAAACAGGTGCAGAAGCACCTTTAAGAACAGACTTCCTTTGTGCAAGTCGAAATTACTTGAGTTTGCAGTTCAGGAAAACAGCCTGTTTCTTAAAAAAAAAAAAAACCTAACTGCCCAGACCTCGAAACCCTTGTCCTATCTAACACTATTAGCCACGTAGAGTTTTTCCTTCAACAATTTCCAGATATTCCTGAAGGTCATTAATTGTATTTCACTGGAATTTTTTTGCTGTAAGCATGAAATGTTTTTAGGGATTATAGGTTATCAAGGTTGATATCTGAGATAAATGGATCACACGAATGCTCACTACTGGGAACAATGACAGCGCTAATGCATGGGAAAAATGGTTTCTGGTGATACCAACATTCCTCTTTCCCAAATGATGTTTCCTGGTGTTGTAAAATGCTTTGGGAATAAAACAGGAAGAAAGGGAGGAAATTTAGTCAACTCAGGACCCCTTTTTAGAAGACTGTTCACTCATTTGTCCATTTTTTCAACAAATATTTATTGAACACTGCTAGTGGTACAGCACAGAACAGTCACAATCCCTGCTTTTACAAAGAAAACACATCGTAAACAAGTAACTCCACCTGTTAACTAGTGAGAACTTATGTCAAGAGAAATAAAGAAGGGAAAGGGAATAGTGAGTGATGGCAGTGGCTTGAGCGTCGTTTTTGGAGTGGTGGGAAAGCATTTCTAGTAAAGAACATCAGAGCAGAGGATAGGTAGTTGCTTCAATTGAGTGGGAAGCACACCAAGCACATATCTGGAAGACTATCAGACAACAAGGAAAGTGAAAGTATAAACAAAAAGCAAAAGCTTGTAAGTGAAATCTGAATACTGCTGTGCTTTATAGGTCGTGCAGATGACAGATCTACGCACACTGTTTCCCAGGGAATATCTATTATCCTGGAATCCCAAAGAAGCCCATCTCCACGTGAATAAAAATATCCATATGGCCAGGAAACAACGTTTGTGATCAAAAGATAAACTCCAAATTTGAAGTGTTTTTTATAGAGCATTTGGTAAGGACAGCAAAGGGACCATGGGCTCTCCAGAAACATTTCTTGAAGAAATCATCTGAAATGGAATCACACTAAAAGACAATAATAAAATAACAAAGGAGATGATTTGAAGTTTAAGAAAAAGGGAATAATAGTTACCCATGGTTTTCCCATGTTATTAGCTCCAGCTAAAGGAGCATTTCTAAAGATACCTAAGTCCCCTCTCCAGAGGTGGATTTAATGGAGGTGGATTTAAATGAGACACTAGCACTACTACATTTTAAAAGATCCCCAAGTGAGTCTAACATCGAGCCAGGATTGACAATCACTTGGTTAAGCTATTTTTAAAAATGCCAGGCATTGCTTCCAGAATACAAAAGCTATCCTATAATTATTCACTTAGTGAGCCATGAAATTATATATGGATACCTACTATGTGCTAGAATGTTAGCACTGGAGATAAAGACAGTTAAAAGACAACTGACAAGTGAATGAGATAGTGCAATAAGTGCTAGAATCAAAAGAGAAAGCATGATAAGATGGAAAGTATCTAGGTGGCAACTACTTTTTTAGGCTGATTAAGAAAGGCCTCTCTAAAGAGGTGAAATTTAAGCAGAAACCTGAAAGATGAGAAGAAACCAACTATTCAGAAAGTTTGGAGGGTGAATGGCAAATGTAAAAGCCCAGAGATGCCAAGCCTCTTGGAGTGTCTAAAAATTAAGAGGAGGCAAGTATTACTGGAGTTAGAATGAAAGAACATGTGTAAGAGGAAGGGAAATGTTTGGATTTGATTCTAATATTAATAGGAAATGATGAAAAGATTTTATTTTTTGGCAACTTTATTATTTATTTATTTTATTAAATCCCTTTGAATTTTATTGTTGTTCAAGTACAGTTTCTGCCTTTTCCCCCCAACCGTCCCCACCACTCCATCCATCCCCACCACGCTCCCCTGTTTCCACCCCCTTTATTTTTGTCCATGTGGCCTTTAGAGTTGCTTCTATAAACCCTTAACTGTTTTCCCCCATTATCCCCTCCCATCTCCCCTCTGGTTACAGTCAGTTTGTTCTTACTTTCCGTGTCTTTGGTTATATTTTGCTTGCTTATTTGTTTTGTTGGTTAGGTTCCACTAATAGGTGAGATCATATGGTATTTGTCTTTCACCACCTGACGTGTCTCTGGACCCTCTGCATGTCCTCCTTGGAGAAGTGTCTGTTCAAGTCCTTTGCCCATTTTTAATGGGGTTGTTTGTCTTCTTAGAGTGGAGTCATGTGAGTTCTTTGTATATTTTGGAGAGCAAACCCTTGTCTGAGGTATCATTGGCAAATATGTTTTTCCATACGGTTCTTTCCATTTTCATTTTAATGCTGTTTTCTTTAGCCATGCAGAAGCTTTTTATTTTTATTTTTTAACTTTTAAAAAAAATGTTGTTAAAGTACAGTTTTTGGCCTTTTACCCCCATCCCAACCCACTCCCAAGCCCTCCCCACCTCCCTCCCATCCCCCTCCCCTCGTTATTGTCCATGTGTCCTTTATACTTGTTCCTACAAACTATTTACCCTTTTCCCCTGAAATTTCCTCCCTTCTCCCTTCTGGTCACTGTCAGACTGTTCTCAATTTCAGAAGTTTTTTATTTTGATGAAGTCCCATTTGTTTATTCTTTCCTTTATGTCCCTTGCTCTATGGGACATATCGGTGAAAATGTTGCTGCATGGAATATTTGAGGTTCTGCCTATGTTCTCTTCTAGGACTTTTAAGGTGTTGTGACTTATATTTAAGTCTTTTAACCACCTTGAGTTTAATTTTGCATATGATTAAAATAGGTGGTAAGAGTTTCATTTTTTTGCATGTAGCTGTCCAACTCTCCCTACACCATTTGTTGAAGAGGTTATTTTTGCTCCATTTTATGCTCCCACCCACTTTATCGAATATTGACTGCAGGGGCTTGGGTTTATTTCTGGGCTCTCTATTCTGTTCCAATGGTCCATGTGTCTGTTCTTATGCCAGTACCAGGCTGTTTTGATTACACTGGCCTTGTAATACAGTTTGATATCAGATATTGTGATCTCTCCTACTTTGTTATTCTTTCTCAAAATTGCTGTGGCTCTTTTGGGTCACCCATGGTTCCATATAAATTTTTGAAATATTTGTTCCAAATCTGTGAAATATGTCATTGGTACTTTAATAGGGATTACATTGAATCTATAAATTGCTTTGGGTACTATGAACATTTTGATGATGTTAATTCTTCTAATGCATGAACACAGTATTTGCTTCCATTTGTTTGTGTCTTCCTTAATTTCTTTCTTCAGAGTCGTGTAGTTTTCTGAGTCCAGGACTTTTACCTCCTTGGTTAGTTTTTTTTCTAGGTACTTTATTTTTCTTGTTGCTGTATCAAATGTGGGTTTTTTCCTGATTTCTGTTTCTGATATTTCATTGTTGGTGTACAAAAATGCCTTCAATTTCTGAATATTGACTTTGCATCCCACTGTTTCGCCAAATTCATTTATTCACTTGAGCAGTTTTGGGTTTTTTTTGTGGAGTGTATAGGATTTGCCATGTACACTATCATGTCATCTGCAAACATTAACAGTTTTATTTCCTCTTTTCCAATTTGGATGCCTTTCCTTTCCTTGACCAATTGCTGTGGCTAGGACTTCCAATTCCATGTTGAGTAGAAGTAGTGAAAGTGGGCAGCCTGATCTTAGTGGGAAACTTTTTAGTTTTTGCCTATTCAGTATCATGTTGGCTGTAGGTCTCTTGTACATGGCCTTTATTAGGTTGAGGAATGCTCCTTCTATTCCCACTTTGCTGAGTGTTTTAATCATAAGTGTGTGTTGTATCTATCAAATGTTTTTTCTGCATCTATTGATATGGTCATACAATATCATTTTGATCAGATCAAAAGTGATATGATCATTTTTGTCTTTGCATTTGTTTATGTGATGTATTACGTTGATTGATTTGTGATATTGTACCATCCTTGTATCCCTGGGATGAATCCCACTTGCTCATAGTATATGACCTTTTTCATGTATTTCTGGATGTAGTTTGCCAATATTTTATTGAGGATTTTACCATCTATGTTCATCAGTGATATTGGCCTGTATCTTTCTTTGTTGTGTTTTTATCTGCGTTTGGGATTAGGATGATGCTGGCTTCCTAAGAAGGGTTTGGGAGTCTTCTATCTTCTTGGATTTTTTGTAATAGTCTGTGAAGAATAGGAATTAGCTCTTCCTTAAATGCTTTGTAGAATTGTCCTGTGAAACCATCTGGTCCAGGGCTTTTATGTGTTGGGAGTTTTTTGATTACTGCTTCAATTTCATCAGCTGTTATTCATCTGTTCAGGCTTTCTGCTTCTTTCTCATTCAGTTTTGGAACACTATATTTTTCTAGAAACTTTTCCATTTCACCTAGGTTTTCAAATTTCTTGGCATATAGTTTTTCATAGTAATTTCTTACAATCCTTTGTATTTCTGTGGTGTCAGTTGTAATTTCTCCCTTTCATTTCTGATTATGTATATTTGGGTCCTCTCTCTTTCTTTTCTTGTTGAGTCTGCTTAAAGGCTTGTCAATTTTGTTTATCTTTCAAAGAACCAGCTCCTGAATTTATTGATCCTTAGAATTGTTCTTTTAGTCTCTATGTCATTTAATTCTGTTCTGATCTTGGTTATTTCCTTCCTTCTACTTACTCTGAAGTATACCTATACCTAACTCTGAAGTTAGGTATAGGTATACCTATACCTAACCCTGGGTATAGGGTTAGGTAATTTATTTGAAATGTTTCTATATTTTTTAGGAAGGCCTGTAGCACTATGAACTTCCCTCTCCAGACTGCCTTTGCTGTGTCCCATAAGTTTTGGGTCATTGGGAGATCATTTTCATTTGTTTCTAGAAGCTTTTTGATTTCTTCCTTGATCTCATTCTTGACCCATTCACTGTTTAATAGCATGCTATTTAATCTCCATGGATCTGAGTGTTTTTGAGTTTTTTCCTTGAGGTTGGTTTCTAGTTTCAGTCCCTCGTGGTCAGAAAAAATGCTTGATATAATTTCAATTTTCTTGAATTTGTTAAGGCTTGTTTTATGTCCTATCTTGTGGTCTATCTTTGTAAATTTTCCATGTGCATTTGAAAAGAATGTGTATTTTGCCTCTTTGCGACGAAAGGTTCACATATATCACTTAAGTCCATTTGATCTAGGACATTATTCAATGCTGCAATATCTTCATTGATATTTTGTTTGGAAGATCTGTCCAGTTTTAACAGTGGGGTGTTAAAATCCCCTACTATAATTGTGTTGCTGTCAATATCTTTCTTGAAGTCCTCTAAGATTTTCTTTATGTTATAGGGTGCTCCTATGTTGGGTGCATATATATTTAAAATGTTTATGTCTTCTTGGTGGATTCTTTCCTTGCGTATTATAGAGTGACCTTCTGAGTCTCTTTTTACAGTCCTTTTTTTGAAGTCTATTTTGTCTGATATGAGTATTGCTACCCCAGCTTTCTTTTCCTGTCCATCTGCTTAGAATATTTGTTCCCAGCCCTTCACTTTCAGTCTGTATAGGTCTTTTCTTCTGAGTTCGGTCTCTTGTAGGCAGCATATGTGTGGGTCATGACTTCTTATCCATTCAGCTATTATGCATCTTTTGATTAGAACATTTAATCCATCTACATTTAAGGTTATTATCGATAGGTATTTATTCATTGCATTTTTCATACCTTTGTTCTTCTTTCTTTTACTCTTTTCCTTTCTTTTCTTAAAGCAGGCCCTTTAGCATCTCTTGCAGAGCTGGTTTGGTGGAGGTGTATTCTTTGAGACTTCTTTTGTCTGGGAAACTCCTTATTTTGCCTTCCATTTTAATTGAGAGCCTTGCTGGGTAGAGTAGTTTTGGTTGCAGGCCTTTGCTTCTCATTACTTGGAATATTCCTTGCCATTCTCTTCTAACTTGGGACATTTCCATTGAGAAGTCAGCTGCTAGCCTTATTGGGGCTCCCTTGTATGTTATTTCCTGTTTCTCCCTTGCTGCCTTTAAGATTCTCTCTTTGTTTTGGAATTTTGCCATTTTAATTATGATGTGTCTTGAAGTGGGCCTCTTTGTGCTCCTCTTGATTGGGACTCTCTGTGATTCCTGGATTTGTGTGACTTTTTCTCTCATCAAATTAGGAAAGTTTCCCATCATTACTTTCTCAAACAGGTTTTCTATCCCTTCCTTTTCTTCTTCTCCTTCTGGTATTCCTATTGTACAGGTATTATTCTGTTTCATGTTTTCCTGTAGTTCCCTTAACACTTCTTCATTCTTTCTGAGTCTCATTTTGTTTCCTTGCTCTTTCTGGGTGTTTTTTTCTACTTTGTCCTTCAGCTCATTGATTAGATGCTCTGCTTCACCCAGCCTGCTTCCTACCTGTGTATTTTTTATTTCCAAGATTTTATTGTTTATTTCTTCCTGGTTTTTGTCTATAGTTTCTATTTCCTTTTTCATATTGTTATAGTTCTCACTCAGTTCCTTGAGGTTGTCTATGAGTTCCTTAAGCATCTTTAAACCCATTATTTTGAATTTTGTATCTGATAGTTTGCTTATCTCCATTTCACTTATCTATTTTAGTGGGGAGTCTTCCATTCCTTTTGATTGCATGTTCTTTTTTTGCCTCCCCATTTTAGGTGACTCCTTTTGTTTGTTTCTGCATCTCCTGATGTTTTGCTTTGCTAGCTGTCTTTGTAGGGTGAACTTCTATGGTAGGAATTCTATGGGCTTCAGTAGTGTGGTCTCTTTGATCTCCTTGTCTGGACACTCTAGGTTTGTCCTTTCTTCTGTTCATGTGGGTTCTCTTGTTGTACTTCGGTTTTTACCTTTTGCTGGTTCCTTTGTTGGTGTGTTCTCTCCTCTAGCAGATATACTGATGTTTACAGCTCCCACCTATTCTTGTTGATCAGTGGCAGGGGGTGGGGAAAATGGATTAAGACAGCAGGAGAGTATTCTGTGGGATTTAAAGTACCAATGAGAGAGAAGAGATAGGAGATTCTTTGGATAAGAATAGCACTAATTGTGATATTTCACCCAACTAACCACTTTTTATGAAAGGTGAAAAAGAGGTAAGACTCTTGTTAGAGGGGAGGACAACTGTGAGCTGAATCCAGAAAACAGAGCATTTGTGCAGGGTTAGATGATGAGATATAGTGACAGTAAAGGATAGATAGTAGGCATAGTGTGAGAGAGAATAAAGTTAACCACAACATTAATAATGCTCAGGAATAAAGTGAAGTGGGCTAAGATCAGGGAAGGTTGCTGTGTAACACAATTGTATAGAACAGCAATTATTTACAGTAGTACTGGAAAATCAATAATATGATGAGAAATATATGACTTGGATAACCAGACTAGAAAGTACACAATCAAGAGTAGTGTGTTATTGGAACACAAGTGAAGTAAAAGAAGGAGAATTAAAATACAATAAAGAGAGAATAAGAAAAAACCAGTCGATGGAGGCACAGGTGGAAACACTGTACCTTCTCACACAACCAAGTTTAAAAACAACAAAGTTTTAGCAACAAAAACACAGCCAAACCACAGAAAATTGAACTATACGGAAGTCCAACAACGACGAACCGTTCAGCCAGATGAGTAAGAGGGCAGAGCCAGTAGCAGAGCAGGGTCGGGCAGGGCAGGAAATATCCACCAGACTGACCCAGGCACTCCACCCAGGCATGAAGGCAGCCATGGGCAGATCCCAGGTGTGGAGTAGCAACAGGTAGACCCACTGAGGGCACAAGGCAGCAGCCTGACTGTGGTCACACATTCACACGCAGATAAACCAGGCAAAGGAACTAGCAGTGAGACATACCATGCAGGCCCCGGAGGCGGGAAGCAGCAGAGGGGACCGCTATTGTCCCTCTCTGACCCCACCCCCACATACAGTGTCACAACCCAGCAACCTGAGTGGCCCCGCCCTAGTGAACATCTAAGGCTCCGCTCCTCATACGTAACAGACGGGAACAGACCAAACATGGTTCAAGAAGAACTCAAAGCCTCAGAGCCGATAAATCTTAGTGAACAAGAAATTGCCAACCTATCAGATGCACAGTTCAAAACACTGGTGATCAGGATGCTCACAGAACTGGTTGATTTTAGTCACAAATTAGAGGAACATATGAAGGCTAAACTAATTGAAATGAAGGGAAATGCACAGGAAACCAATAGTAATGAAAAGGAAACTGGGACTCAGATCAAGGGAGTGGACCAGAAGGAAGAAAAAAATGACCAAACAGAAAAATATGAAGAAACAAGTATTCAAAAAATGAGGAGAGGCTTAGGAACCGCCAGGACATCTTTAAACATTCCAACATAACCTAATTGTAGGGGTACCAGAAGGGGAAAAGGAACAGCCTCCAGTGGAAAACTTATTTGAACAAATAATAAGAGAGAACTTCCCCAATCTGGCAAAGGAAATAGACTTCCAGGAAATCCAGGAAGCTCAGAGAGTCCCAAAGAAGTTGGACCCAAGAAGGAACACACCAAGGCACATCATCATTATATTAGCCAAGGTTAAAATGAAGGAGAGAATCCTAGAAGCAGCAAGAGATAAGGGGACAGTCACCTACAAAGGAGTTCCCATCAGACTGTCAGCAGATTTCTCAAAAGAGACTTCCAGGCAAGAAGGGGCTGGAAAGAGGTATTCCAAGTCATGAAATCCAAAGACCTACAACTAAGATTGCTCCATCCAGCAGAACTTTCATTTAGAATGGAAGGACAGATAAAGTGCTTCTCAGATAAGATCAAGTTCAAGGAGTTCATCATCACCAAGCCCTTATTATATGAAATGTTAAAGGGACTTACCTAAGAAAAAGAAGATAAAAAAGATGAACAGTGAAAGGACAGCAAACTCACAGTTATTAAGAACCACACCTAAAACAAAAGCAAACTAAGAGGACAGCTAGATCAGGAGCAGAACCATAGAAATGAAGATCACATGGAGGGGTAGCAAAAGGGGAGTGGGAGGAGGAGAAGTGGGGAGAAGGTACAGAGAATAAGTAGCATAGACAGTAGGTAGAAAATAGATAGGGGGGAGGGCAAGAATAGTATGGGAAATATAGAATCTAGAGAACTTGGGACATGTGGTCATAAACTAAAGGGGGGAATGGTGGGGAAGGGGTGTGCAGGGTGGTGGGGAATGAAGGGGGGAATAGAACAACCGTAATGGCATAATCAATAAAATATATATTAAAAAAAAGAAAAACCAGTCAAACAATGCAATTAAACAGAAATAAAATGAAGAAAACTAAACATAAGGAAGAGAAATGTAAAAATTACTAATAAAAGTAATAAAAATAATGAAAAAACAATAATAATATACATAATAAAATGTCAACTCTATGGTATAGCAAAGTGATTTTCATCTCAGTTTATCAGTTTTGGGAGTTAGCCTTATGCTCCCCCTTTGGATCTGTCTCTGGACCTTTCATAACTCCATCTTATTGTCTCACTTGGGGGAAGAAAAAAAAAGAGAGAGGAAAGAGAAAAAATAAGCCTTCTGCTGACTTTAAACCTGTTGGCGAGTTTGGCTGGTCTTCCTGGATGCTGCAGGAAGAGGGGGGCTGGGCTTTGCTTTTCTCCCTTCCTATGGTTTTGAGAGAATGGGGACCAAATCTGAGCCACAATATTCGCATTTGCCCAGCCTCGGGCCAGGTCCTCCATGAACTGCCAATCTCTGGGCACACATCACAAGTCAATCGGGGCATGTGGTTCCAATCAGCCACTCAGTCTCTGGGGCCCAGCACAAGTTAAGCTTGGGCGCCCAGTCAGATCAGCCACTCATTCTCAGGCACATGGTTCCAATCAGCCACTCAGTCTCGGGGCCAGTAGCATGAGTCAAACTCAGGCATAGAGCCCAAGACAAGCCAGGCACATGTAGTTTTGCTCAGCCATTCAGTCTCTGAGCCGGGGCAGCTGAAATCACCCTCAGAGCATGCCAGCCACTGCTGAGAGTTTCTTACAAAGCAGCTGCCCACTGTTCTTAACAAGCACATGGCTTTTCACATAGCCCAACTTTTCAACTGGTCTGGATACTATCTAAGTAAGGGTCTGATACATCCCAACTCCTCCTTTCCCCAGGTGTCACCCAGCACCCCTATTTCTGTGGTGCCAGCATCCACAGTTCAAGTTGTATGAGTCCCAGGTATGAGGTCAGGGGCCACAGTGGCCTAAGGCAGTGCCCAGATACCAGGGACCTTACCATCCCAGCGCAATCTGCTCACCACCTGATTTTCACTGTCCTCTACAATTTTTGGCCTCCAAACTTCATATAAGCTGGGATTCCATTAACTGTTCACTCTGTTCCTCAGAAGATCAGCTAGGTGTTCCAGCTGGGCACTGGGAAAACTGGGCTCCACTCTCTCCTACCTCGCCACCATCTTAGAAAGTCAGAAAGATTTTAAACAGAGGACAGATAAAGGATTTCACTACAGTATTGAAAGACCACTCTGACATTGAGGAGAATGGATTGTGCAGTTAAGAAAAGCAAAAACCGAAGCAGGAATACCAGTACAAGCAAGAGATGATGGTAGTTTGACCCAGAGTGTTTGCAGGGAATAAAGAGGCATATGGTGGTATTCAGGATATATTACGAGGATTGAGTCCACAGGATTTGCTGATGTATTAGGTGTGGGAGAAGAGGGAAAGAGAGGGATCCAGAGTGACTCTTAAATTTTTGGCTTAAGTACCTGAATACTTAGAGTTCTTGAAATAGCAAAGACTGTTGTATGAGCAGTTTTTGAAACAGAGAACCAAAAGTTCTATTTGGGATCTACTACACTTGAAATGCCTAATAAGTATCCAGTTAAAGATGATGAGTAGGCAAATGAACATGCAAACTTGAAGCTCTTAGAAGGTGTTCTGAGGTTAAAATATACACTTGGCAGTCATCAGTATATGACTGGTGTCATAAATACAACTCACAGGTACACAGGGGTTAAGTAAATATGCATGAGACTCATGGTATCTGAAGGAAAAGCATCAAAGCCACTTCTTGGAGATTTAACATTGTTTTAGATTTTGTGAATTAAGATGTTCTTGACTGAAATCCAGTGGTAGAAAGGACCCATGAGAAAAGGACAGTCTGAACTGGTGACCCCAGGCTTCATACCAGACAAAAGCAATTGTAGGGTGGGGCCAGTGAATTGGTGGCAGAGGCTAAATATTCAATGTGACTCCTTTTGAAGGTGAATTTGGGACAATAACTGCACAGTTAAATGTAAAACAAAGAGCTATCAACTTGGAAGTTCAAGTGTAATCTTGGTCCAGGATGCAGTGAGAGAATATAGGATTATTCTCCCATGAAATAGATGACTGTGGCCTGTGCAGCATTATGTACCTAAGTAAGGGTACCATTTCTACTTTAGATGAAAAAAGCTGTATCACACTGCACAGGGGCAGCTCTCAGCCACAGATAAGGCAGCAAGAAAAGCAATGACAGCTGCAAACTGGAACCTTTAAAATCCTGAGGAAATTCTCTAGTAATCCTCTTCCCTTGCTTTCAGAGTCAGAATGAGCCTCTTTTGTTAAGTGTTAGACTCTGGGCAACGTAATGGGGAATCCTCAAAGCAGAGACTGGACATCTTGTTATTTGAGCTGGTGGGTTCTCAAGTATTTTATTTGCTTATTATAAAAATAAATGATCTTATTTTTATACAAAACTAGTGAGGTGCTTCATACTAAATATGTAAGTATAGAAGTTTATGTTTACTTTTTAAAGTTATTGAGGCAACATGATTTAGTAGTAGGTGAGAGTTTAGATCTGAATTTGAAGCATGGAATCACATATATGATTTTTTTACCCTGGGAACATTATCTTACTTAAAATGAGGATTAAAATAAGCTTCGTGGCATAAGATAAGAATCAAATGACACAATGAAGGTAAATCACTACATAGCACCATTTTCCTGGTCAATGTTCAATAAATATTAGTTATAATTAACTTTTTAAAGCATTATTAAGCTACCATTTAAATACACCTTGTTAGAATCACCCCATTGTTTTGAATTCATTTTGGTTTCTACTCTGCTCAGCTTCATGCCAGCTGATAATTTCATTAATGACATCATTTATGTTCTCATATAAAATTTTAAAAAATGGTTACAGAACAGGGCCTCTAGGTCATATTAATCTCTTCCTTCCCTGAACTCATATATGTAATTCCAACCAATTATAGTTCTTAATTACACCCTAAATATTCCATATGCCTTAATCTTATCTTCCTAGCTGATCCCCATCTTTTTCTTAAGGTAAAAATCAGGTCTTATTGCACCACTGAGTCTCACGGAAACCCTACCACCGAAGTTCCCCCTATAAAGACATCAAACAAAGAAAAGCATCTGGAATCACAGAAACAAGTAAAAAAGTTCACCTAAAATGGGGAGAAAAAGAAAGAACTTGCAATAAGAAGGAATGGAAGACTCCCCAGTAAAAGAGTTAAATAAAATGGAAGAAAGCAAACTATCAGGTACAGATTTCAGGTACAAACTATTCAGGTACAGTTATAAGGATGATTAAGGAACTCACTGACAACTTCAAGGAACTAAGTGGATACTGCAATAGTTCAAAAACAGAAATAGAAACTATGAACAAGAACCAGGCAGAAATGAAGAACATATCTGAGATTAAAAATACTCTAGAAGGAATGACAAGCAGGGTGGATAAAGCATTGGACTGAATTAGTGAGCTGGAAGACAAGGTAGAAAGAAAAACCCAGGTAGAACACATGCATGAAAAAAGACTAAAAAATATGAAGCTAGCATAAAGGAACTGCAAGACAACATGAAATGCAACCACATTCAAATCATAGGGATACCAGAAGGAGAAGAGAAGGAGCAAGGGATAGAAACACTATTTGAAAAATAATGACAGAAAACTTTCCTTACCTGGACAGGGAAAAAGCCTTCCCTGGACAGGGAAGCACAGAGGGTCCC
The DNA here is from genome assembly GCF_021234435.1 of Artibeus jamaicensis. Taxonomy (NCBI): domain Eukaryota; kingdom Metazoa; phylum Chordata; class Mammalia; order Chiroptera; family Phyllostomidae; genus Artibeus; species Artibeus jamaicensis. Next base: position 53,921,920 of record NW_026522030.1, on the reverse strand, counting down.
AATCAAGAGGAACACAAAGAGGCCTACTCCAAGACACATCATAATTAAAATGCCAAATTTTAAAGACAAACAGAGAGAATCTTAAAGGCAGCAAGGGAGAAACAGGAAATAACATACAAGGGAGCCCCAATAAGGCTAGCAGCTGATTCTCAATAGAACATTGCAAGCCACAAGGGAATGGCAAGAAAAATTCCAAGTAATGAAAAGCACAGGCCAGCAACCAAGACTACTCTACCCAGTGAAGCTCTCAGTTAAAGTGGAAGGCAAAATAAGGAGTTTCCCAGATGAAAGAAGGCTGAAAGAATACACTTCCACCAATCCAGCACTGCAAGAAATGCTAAAGGGACTACTTTAAGGAAAGGAAGAAAAAGAGTGAGAGAGAGAGAGAAACACAGGTACAAAGGGAATAAAATGGCAATGAATAAGTACCTGTCAATAATAACGTTAAATGTTAATGAATTAAAAGCTCCAATCAAAATGCTCCAATGGGCTAAATGAATGGATAAGAAAATATGACCTACACATATGCTACCTACAAAAAAAACCCACCTCAGGAAAAAAACAAGACCTACATAGACTGAAAGTGAAGGGTTGGAAAAAAATATTCCAAGCAAATGGACAGGAAAAAAAGCCGGGGTAGCAATACTTGTATCAGACAAAATAGACTTCAAAACAAAGGTCATAAAAAGAAACACAAAAGGATACTTCATAATACTCAAGGAAAGAATCCATCAAGAATACATAAACATTATATATATGCACCCAACATAGGAGCACCCAAATATATAAGAAAAATCTTTGAGGACTTCAAGAAAGATATAGACAGCAACACTCTTATACTAGGGGATTTTGACCTCCTACTGTCAACAATGGATAGATCTTCCAATCAAAATGTCAATAATGATATTGAACAATGCCCTACATCAATTGGACTTAACTGATATTTATATATATGTGTGTGTGTGTGTGTGTGTGTGTGTGTGTGTATACTTTCATCCCAAAGAGCAAAATACACATTCTTTTCAAACACATGTGGAACATTTTCAAAGACAGACCACATGATAGGACATAAAACAAGCATCAACAAATTCAAGAAAATTGAAATTATATCAAGCATCTTCTCAGACCACAAAGGCCTAAAACTAGAAACTAACATCAAGGAAAAAAACCCAAAATATTAAAAGTCATGAACATTGAATAGCATGCTTTTGAACAATGAATGGGTTAATAATGAGATCAAGGAAGAAATCAAAAAGCTTCTGGAAACAAATGAAAATCAACACACAATAGTCCAAAACCTATGGGACAAAACAAAGGCAGTAGTCATAAGAGGGAATTTTATAGTAACACCATTCTACCTAAAAAAGAAACATTTCAAATAGACCACCTAACCCTGCACCTACAAGCACTGCAGGAACAAAAACAAAACGGCCCCGAGCAAGTAGAAGGAAGGAAATAATCAAGATCAGAACAGAACTAAATGACACAGAGACTAAAAGAACAATTCTAAAGATCAATAAATCCAGGAGCTGGTTCTTTGAAAGATAAACAAAATTGACAAGCCTTTAAGCAGACTCATCAAGAAAAGAAAGAGGACCCAAATACACACAATCAGAAATGAAAGAGGAGAGATTACAACTGACGCCACAGAAATACAAAGAATTGTAAGAAATTACTATGAAGAACTATATGCCAAGAAATTTGAAAAACTTAGTGAAATGGACCAATTTCTAGAAAAATATAATTCTTTAAAACTGAACCAAGAAGAAGCAGAAAGCTTCAACAAACCAGTGACAGCTGGTGAAATTGAAGTAGTATTCAAAAAACTCCTGGCACACAAACACCCAGAACTGGACAGTTTCACAGGAGAATTTTATAAAACGTTTAAGAAAGAGCTAACCCCATTCCTTCTCAGACTATTCCAAAAATTCTGGGAATAGGGAAGACTCCCAAACTCTTTTTTATGAAGCCAGCATCATCCTAATCCCAAAACCAGATAAAGACACAACAAACACAAAATTTACAGGCCAATATCAGTAATGAACATAGGTGCTAAAATACTCAACAAAATATTGGCAAAACACATCCAGCAATACACGAAAAAGGCCATACAACATGATCAAGAGAGATTCATCCCAGGGATGCATGGATGATACAATATTCGCAAATCAATAGATGTAATACATCACATAAACAAAAGCAAAGACAAAAATCACATGAACATATAATAGATCCAGAAAAAGCATTTGATAAGGTACAGTACCCATTTATGATTAAAACACTCGGCAAAGTGGGAGTAGAGGAAGCATCGCTCAAGGTAATAAATACCATACATGAAACACGTACAACCAACATTATACTAAATGGGCAAAACCTAAAAGCTTTCCCACTAAGATCAGGAACAACAAAAAGATGTCCTCTTTCCACTTTCATTCAACATTGTATTGGAAGTTCTAGCCACAATGATCAGACAATATAAAGAAATAAAAGGCTTCTAAATTGGAAAGGAGGAAGTAAAACTGTCATTGTTTGCAGGTGACACGATAGTGTACATAGAAAATCCTATACACTCCATCAAAAAACTACTTGACCAAAAAGTGAATTTGGCAAAACAGTGGGATATAAAGTCAATATCCAGGAATTGAAGACATTTTTGTACACCAACAATGAGATATCAGAAACAGAAATCAGGAAAAAAACCACATTTGATATAGCAACGAGAAAAATAAAGTACCTAGGAAAAAAACTAACCAAGGAGGTAAAAGTCCTGGACTCAGAAAAGTACATAACACTGAAGAAAGAAATTAAGGAAGATACAAACAAATGGAAGCATGTACTGTGTTCATGAATTGGAAGAATTAACATCATCAAAATGTCCATACTGCCCAAAGCAATTTATAGATTCAGTGCAATCTCTATTAAAGTACCAATATCATATGTCACAGATTTGGAACAAATATTTCAAAAATTTATATGGAACCATGGGTGACCCCAAAGAGCCACAGCAATTTTGAGAAAGAACAAGGTAGGAGAGATTACAGTACCTGATATCAAACAATGTATCCAAAATAGTCTGGTACTGGCATACACATAGCTCAATGGAACAGAATAGAGAGCTCAGAAATAAACCCAAGCCTCTATTGTCAATTAATATTCAACCAAGAGGGCAGAAGCATAAAATGCAGTAAAAATAGCCTCTTCAACAAATGGTTTGGGGATATCTGGACAGTCACATGCAAAGAAATGAAACTCGACCACCATGTTACACCATACACAAAAATGAACTCAATATGGATAACAAACTTAAATATAAATCACAACACCATAAAAGTCCTAGAGGGGAACATAGGTGGGAAAATCTCAAATATTCCATACAGCAATATTTTCATTGATATATTCCCTAGGAGAAGGGGCATAAAGAAAAGAATAAATAAATGGGACCTCATCAAAATAAAAAGCTTCTGCACATGTAAAGAAAACGTTAGCAAAATGAAAAGTGAACCAACCATATGGGAAAATATATTTGCCAGTGATACCTCAAGACAAGGGTTTGATCCCAAACATATATATAACTCCACTCTAGGAAGACAAATAATCCAGTTAAAAAATGGGCAAAGGACCTGAACAGACATTTCTCCAAGGAGGGCATATATAGGGCTCGGAGACATATGAAGAATGCTAACATCACTAGCCATCAGAGAGATGAAAATTAGAACCACAATGAGATACCACTTCACACCAGTCAGAATGGCCATCATAACCAAATCAACAAACAAGTGCTGGTGAGGTTGTGGAGAAAAGTGAGCCCTAGTGCACTATTGGTGGGAATGCAGACTGGTGCAGCAACTATGAAAAACAGTATGGCATTTTCTCAGAAAACTACAAATAGAAGTGCCTTTGACCCAGCAATCCCACTGCTGGGATTATGCTGTAAGAATCCTGAAACATCAATTTAAAAGAGCCTATGCACCTCAGTGTTCATAGTAACATAATTTACAGTAGCCAAGTGCTGGAAACAACCTAAGTGCCCATCAGTAAATGAGTGGATCAAGAAACTATGGTACATTTACACAATGGAATGCTACAGGGCAGAAAAAAAGAAGGAGCTCCTACCCTTTGCAACAGCATGGATGGAACTAGAGAGCATTATGCTAAGTGAGATAAGCCAAGAGGTGAAAGACAAATAACATTATGATCTCACCTATAAGTGGAACTTAATCAACAAAACAAACAAACAAGCAAAATACAACCAGAGCTATTGAAAAAAAGAACAAACTCACCATACCCAGAGGGGATGGTGGTGGGGGATAACAGGGGAAAGTGGGGGAAGGGTCTTCAAGTAACATATATGAAGGTCCCACGGACAAAGCCAAAGCAGGGTAGTATTGAAGGTGGGAGGTGGGGGTCAGTGCTCAGGGGAGAGTGTTGGGGGGGGGGGAAATGGAAACAACTGTACTTGAACAACAAAATTAAAAAAAAGAATCAGGTCTCAGTCTTCTTCTTAAAATTATTACCACATCTTGAATAGTACTAAGAATGTAAAAGCCAATAAGTGCTTACATTTTCATTTAAATGTCCTGTGCCATGACCAGCATAGATCACTTGGTTGAGCATCGTACAATAAAGTGAAGGGTCGCAGGTTTGATTCCTGGTCAGGGCACATGCCTGGGTTGTAGGCCAGGTCCTCCCTTGAGGCATGTGTGAGAGGCAACTGATTAATGTTTTTCTCATACATCAATCTTTCTCTTCCTCTCTGTTTCCTCTTTTCCTCTATCTTTAAAAATAGATAAATAAAATATTTCTTTTTAAAATATATCATCCTAAACAGAATTTGCACATAAGTATTGATTATTTTCTCTTTTTCATTTATTGGTCCCTAGAAATATAATACATGTACATATATAAAATCTGTGCACCATAACTTCAAATTCTTTCTCTTTAAAATGAGGTGACTAGACCAGACAATTTTTAAAGTCTTTTTCAGGCCTAAAAATATCTGATATTATTTTTTTACCTGTGTATCTAAAAGTTTCCAGAGATAATGAATACTTCATTCATTTATTCAACAAAATACTATTTGAAGGCCTACTATTTGCCAATCACTTTTCTAGGTGATGAGAAAATGGCAGTGAACCTCATGGAGCCTTCATTTAAAAGGATTTACTTTATTAAAATCTTGAACAAGGAAATTTTGGAGTCAGGAGGAAAAAAGATAGTCTATCATCAGTGTTTTAAACTTTAGGAAGAAATCTTAATCTGCAATATCCCTTTTCCATTTGATTCCAAAAGAAAGAAACCCTGGTTCCTAGCCAGCCCATGCGTTTTCCATTCGTTCTATCATAAAAAGGTGAAAGTCCAAAATAGACAACTCCTTCTCCCAAACCACCTGCATTTACGCCATGCATCAACACCTGTCTATTTTGCCTTGAAAATATCTCCCACTATTCACTTGTTCCATCTATTTCTACTGCCCCTGCCCTGGTTCAAGCCTTCATTTATTTCTAACCTAGATGAATAAAAGCCTCATTCTAAGACTCACTCAACTGCACTAATAGAGCAAGTCCTTGCTTGATGAAGCATAGCTCTCAGCATGGCACTCAGTCCATTACTCAGAAACTTTCAGCGGTTCTTTTTTGCCTTCATAACAAAAACTCAACTTTTTAACCTGGCACTTAAGGGCTTTGACAATCTAGCTTAAACTGCATTTTAAAAATATTTCCCTCTACTTCTTACATACTCTATGCTTGAACCAAAAGAAACCATTTATTTTCTACCCTTACCTTACACCGACATACCCGCTACTTCTGATCTGGGATTTCTGTTTCTTCTCCAATGATATATGTCCATACCTATCAGTAGCTTTAAAACACATGTATTTACTGTCGTATTTAATAAGAAACCTGGGCTTTGGGAATCCACACTGCTCAACATCATCAGTGACACTAGGTTTCTTCTGAATTCCTACTCTCTTGAACTAGCAAGTGACTTCATCTTCATGAAAACAAATAGTTGTTAAAACTCCTGGGGTTATATCCCCAAATCCTGGGTGGAAAAAGAAAGGAAGAGGACGATGAACCTACATCATGAAAGCAAAACGTTTTCCGAAACTTTCTAGTAGACTTTCACTTACAACTCAGGGGTGAGACTGTGTCACCTGGCCACTTTAGCAAAAAGAGGGTTTTTAAAAAATTTTTTCATTTATTTATTTTTAGAGAGAATGAAAGGGATACAGAAAGAAAGGGAGAGAAACATTAATGTGTTGTTGCCCCCCATACACCTCCTACTGGGGACCCAGGCATGTGCCCTGACTGGGAATTGAACCAGGGACCCTTTGGTTTGCTGGCCAGCACTCAATCCACTGAACCACACCAGCCAGGGCAAAAGAGAGCTTTTAACTGAGCCCATTATCACCTCAAACAAAAACCAGAATTCCCTTAATAGAGAATATGGGAAAAGCGGAAAGCAAGATACTCTTACAGTAAGACAGTGTGAAGTATCTGCCACAGTTGGCAACCAAAGGTATCAAACATACACAGTCAAATCAGTTTTATGCACAGTGCTGCTAATAGACACCATTGCATGATTGGGGCTCCACTTTTTCAAATCTAAATAAACAACAAAAGCAGAGATAGTCCTGACAGCAAAGGCATGACTTACCTAGCCAGGGCCTTGTTTTCCTGCTACTCCATTCTTTCTATCCTCCCCAAGATACCGTATTTTCTGCTTTGGTAAGAGGAGCAATTATCCTAATAATTTTATCTAGAAAATGAAGACCACAAAACTGACCATCTGCTCTCCCTCTTTGTGATAAAGCAACATATTTGAGTACAACTTCATTTAACTTTTCATTGTTTCACAACAGCTAATTTTTGGTCTTTCTACTTGCCTCAAAGTTTCCATCACCTTGTAAAGATGATTATGATCAGACAATGCTTCAGCTGTATTGTAAAAAGTTATCCACATACCAAAAGTTTTTCCACTTTTAGATTCCTGGGTAGTGTTTTGGGAGAAGATGTAGTTAGGTGAGTGTAGCTCTGTGAGAGCAAGAGGAAGTAGGGGGGAAAGGTTGATAGTGTTATTGTTCTTCTGAGGAAGCTGGTTTATGATGTTCAAAGATCACTGATTGTGTTGTTTATTTCTTAGGGAATAATCAACATTAACTTTCTATTATTATGGCCCTTTAGCTATAAAAATTAAGTAAATTTCATGCAAAGAATTTCCCTACTTAGACAGGAGGAAACTATTCATTGATGAAGATGAGCAAAACTTTCTAGTTTACAACTTCCGGTGAGTCCCAGAATCACAGATGATTACTCCCTTCGGGTCCAACTATTATAATTATGTTAGTGCCCTCTGCTGTACACATGCAAAATTACAGAAAGCTATGTGATACTGCAGATGTCTAGACATTCTTGGCTTTGGCATTTTCCAGAAACAGGTCCTTAATAGCATCCTTATTTAATTTTAGGGGGACAATTCTAACATGTTGGGTAAAATTCTGTCCTCTTGTAATTGTTGGCTAATGCAAATAGAATAATGGATAGTGTGTAAGAGGCAGTCTTTACAGGCATTTTTTTATGCTAAGAAAAATACTAATTACTTTGCAAAATGTAATTTAAATTACATAGTAATTTATACATAAATTAAATAAACTACATAAATTAATATAAACTTAATTTACTCCTTGATATGGCAATTATTTAAAATCTGGCCTTTTATAATCATTGTCCTCCAATCATATGCTCCTTGACCTTCCTTTTGTATATCCTCCTGTGTTTTTTATTTAAGTCAGAGTCGATTCTGAGACCCGTAAACCTTTTTGCTTGCTTATGGCACTCAATAATTGTTCTATATGATGTTTGTTTTGTGCCATTGATTTGTTTCTATGCCCTAAATTAAAAACTTCTGCTTCTGTCTGAATTTTATTAACTAAAAATAATATCAGCAGGCTGAAGCGTTGGCTGTAAGTGGTCCGCTGTCAACCACTTACCTTTTTGCTTATCTCTCATTCCAGATTATGCAGTTTTAAGCATCACACTCACCTTTAAATAATCATTCCACATCTTTAGAGCAGTGTACTTCATTCAGATCCACATGCTATATCTTAATTTTGTGAATTTTCTCTCTATAAATAAAGAAATATTTAAGATGGTATAGTTTAAAATGGAAACAAGGATTTGTTTATACATGCTGACTTTGGTAATAATCTGTGAGTCTAAGAAATGAGTGTTTTAAATTTATTTTTTGCCATCTGATAGTGAATTTTTCTTCCTCTAAATCCACATACTTAATTCATATTTATAAGTATTTAGAGCAGGTTTAGGTAATATGTAAATCTGTATTATTAGCCAAACATTTTTCTTTACTTTTAAGAACTATATTTATGTTTAAGGTATATAAATATATCTTATGGAGTAACTTTTTGATATGAAAATGTATGACATATTTTTTAAAACTAGGGAAACATTTAAAAATCATATTAAATAAATGTACAAATAGAGCAACAAGACAATGGATCATTTCAAATATTAATGGACTTTAAAATTGATTTTCAAATTTGGGGGAAATTAAACCCATTTTCAGGTACAGCTTAATGCACAATCACAATAAACAAAGGAAAGAGGGCTAAGGTAAAAATAAGGAGAATAGTAATGGCAAATTTTTTATAATAATACATTCTGTTGCCCAGCTAAGTACTTTTCCTCTGAATATATCAATAATTTTCTGTTTTAGGTGCTTCAATCTAGAGGGATAAAACTAAATAGAAGGAAAAATATCACGAATGCTGATACATAATTTGCAGATCCTCTGCTTTTTATTTTACATCATTGAATTCAGTAAGATAATTCTAAATGTAAACGTAGCATACATGCATTGAGATAGCAGTATGTTTTATTAAAAGAGTATTTGTATTCCTTAGGTTTAAAAATATATATTAAAATACTTTGTGTTCAACAAGGGATGGAAATGCCACTGGTGAAATGCCACATGTGACCTGATTACTTCCACCAGCAGTGTCACAGAACACAGAGGCTGCTCTTCCCACAAGTACTCACACTCTGTGTCCACCTAGGATGCGAGTCTGCCCACACAAGTCTGGACATTGACTCAAACCTCATGGAAGGCACTTAGGATGGCCAATGCTCCAATTTCTGACTTTGTTTTGAAGGAAAATGCATTCTTAAAACAGAAACAGTTTATATGTCGCCAAAAACAAAATGATTGCCAAGAAATTTCAAATGTTAAATCCCCCTGACAAAGTAAACTTGTTAAACAAAGACTAAAGTATATCTTTATACTTTCCTAGGAATGATTTTTAAATCAGTGTATGTTAAATAACTTGAACAAGGAGAATAACAATATTACACAAAATGGTCAAATAAGTTATTTAATTTTTCCACACACAAAGAATGGTTACATATGTTCTTAGTGTAAAGGTAAAGATAGTACAAATACCCAAGATATCAGAGCAGAGATAGCTAGTTACATATCTAAATATCCACTCTCACTTTTTCTTTAGAAACAAAACCTGGTTGTGCACAAATGTGTGTGTGTACGTGTGTGTGTGTGTGTGTTCAGGCAATGCATCCAGCTAAAAGGCTAAAATACACAGCCTTCAGTGTATTGAAAGTAGGTATTGTTGCATGGCTAAATTCTGTCAACAGGTGGATGCTTGCTCAAGATAATCTAAGCATATTAGATTCTTATAAGAACACATTTTATATAAAAACACATTGATAGGCTGTGTTAAATGGAGAAAAAAATATACTTCTTCAATCATTAACCAAAAGAAAGATGGAATGGTCACATTAAAATCCAAAAAAGGACTTCCGCCAAGATGGAGGTATAGGTGGATGTGCCGTGCCTTCTCACACAACCAAGTTTAGGGACAACTAAATATTAGCATCAGAAAACACAACCAGAACACAGAAAATTGAACTTTTCGGAAGTCCGTTAACAACAAATTCTTCAGCCCGACCGGTAAGGGGCGAAACCGGCGTCTCCCGAGGGGTTGCACAGGAGGGCTCCGGTCGGACGGACCCAGGCGCGGAATCCAGACGCGCAAATCCAGACTCACGGGTTCCAAACCCAGGATTGGACCTAGTGAGCGACCAAGCAACCCACCGGGTGAGCGACTGCTGAGGAGACAGTGGGGAGGCGGTGCTGCATGTTGACTGTGGTCGCCTATCTGCGCGCAAGCGGACAGGCGAGGGAGTGGGTGGTTGGACCGGGGCCCCAGCGGTCCCCGTGGCAAGCGGCAGTAGAGGGCGCCGCCATTTCCCCGCTCTGACCACGCCCCCACATACAGCGTCACAACCCAGCGACCTGGGAGTCCAAGGCGCCGCTTCTCACATTTAAAGGGCCAGAACAGACCAAAAATGTCGCAGGAAGACCTCAAAGCCCCAGAGATAAATCTAAGCGACGAAGAAATAGCAAAACTCTCAGACGCACAGTTTAAAACACTGGTCATCAGAATCCTCACAGATCTGGTTGATTATACCGACAAATCAGACAAATATATGAAGGCAAAACTAATTGAAATGAATGGAATTGCACAGAAAACCCATAGCGATGAAAAGGAAACTGGGACTCAAATCAATGGAGTGGACCAGAAGAAAGCAAATAATGGCCAAACAGAAAAGAGTCAAGGAGCAAGAATTCAAAGAAATGAGGAGAGTCTTAGGAACCTCCAGGACATCTTTAAACGCTCCAATATCCGAATTATAGGGGTACCAGAAGGGGGAAAGTCACAGCCACCAGTGGAAAAAATATTTGAACCAATAATAAAAGAAAATTTCCCCAATCTGGCAAAGGAAATAGACTTCCAAGAAATCCAAGAAGCTCAGAGAGTACCAAAAAAGTTGGGCTCAAGAAGAAACACACCAAGGCATATCATAATTACATTAGCCAAAATTAAAATGAAGGAGAGAATCCTAGAAGCAGCAAGAGCTAAGGGGACAATCACCTACAAAGGAGTCCCCATCAGACTGTCAGCAGATTTCTCAAAAGAGACCTTCCAGGCAAGAAGGGGCTGGAAAGAAATATTCCAAGTCATGAAATCTAAAGACCTACAACCAAGATTGCTCTATCCAGCAAAACTGTCATTTAGAATGGAAGGACAGATAAGGTGCTTCTCAGATAAGATCAAATTCAAGGAGTTCATCATCACCAAGCCTTTATTATATGAAATGTTAAAGGGACTTATCTAAGAAAAAGAAGTTAAAGAAACATGAACAGTGAAAGAACAACAAGCTCACAGTAATTAACAACCACACCTAAAATGAAAGCAAACTAAAAGAACAGCTAGATCAGGAGTGGAAACATACAAATGAAGATCTCAAGGAGGGTTAGCAACAGGGGAGTGGGAGGAGGAGATGGGGGGAGAAGGTACAGAAAATAAGTAGCATAGACAGTAGATAGAAAATAGATGGGGGGGGCAAGAATAGCATGGGAAATATAGAACCTAAAGGACTTGAGACACATGGACATAAACTAAAGGGGGGTAATGGTAGGGATGGGGGGGCAGGGTGGAGGGGAATCAAGGGGGGAATAGAACAACTGTAACAGCATAATCAATTTAAAAAAATAAATTAAAAAAAATAATCCTTTCAATAAATGTAGCCCATTGTTGAAAAACTGAATATATATGTCAAAAGGAGAACCTTAACCAATACCTCACACCTATAGAAAAATAACTGAAAAATGTTATTGACTTAAATGTAAAATATAACAAATTTTTTGGAAAACAGTAGAAAAAATATTCTGAGTTTGGATGAGGAAAAGAGTATTTAGATATGATACAGAAGCATTATTCATTATGAAATATTTGAGAAATAAAACTCCATCAAAATTATAAACTCTTGGTTTTTGAAACACGCTACTAAAAGAATGAAAAGACAAGCTGAACACTAGGAGAGAAATTTGCAAATTGCATATCCAGCAAAAGATTTCAAGATAGAAAGATAAAAAATTCTCTAAACTCAACAGAAATAAAACAAGTAACTTAATTTAAAAAATAAGCCAGCTATTTGAACATGCTTCACCAAAGAGAAATGCAAATGGCAATAAACACATAAAAAGATCCTCAACATTTTTGGTTATCAATGTAAATTTAAAAATTACAATGAATCCAAATCCAAATCCCAGCAAGTTATTTTTTTCGTTCTTTTTTTGTATGTAGTTGTTGTTCAAGATGCTAAAATCCTCAACAAAATATTGGCAAACCACATCCAGCAATACATTAAAAAATCATATGCCATGCTCAAGTGGGATTCATCCCAGGGATGCAAGGATGGTACAGCATTAGCAAATTGATAAACATAATACATCACATAAACAAAAGCAAAGACAAAAATCACATGATTTTATTAATAGATGTGGGAAAAGCAATTGATAAGGTATAGCACCCATTTATGATAAAACCACTCAGCAAAGTGGGAATAGAGTGAGCACCCCTGAACATAATAAAGGCTATATACAAGAGATCTATAGCCAACATCATAGTCAGTGGGCAAAAACTAAAATCTTTCCCACTAAGATCAAGAACAACACAAGGATGTCCACTTTCACCACTTTTATTTGACATAGTATTTGAAGTTCTAGCCACAGACATCGGTCAAGAAAAAGAAATAAAAGGAATCCAAATTGGAAAGGAGGAAGCAAAACTGTCATTGTGAGCAGGTGACATGATAGTGTACATAGAAACTCTTATAGACTCCACCAAAAAACTACTTAATCTAATAAATGAATTAGGCAAAACAGCAGGATATAAAGTCCAGTAAGTTATTTTGTAGATACCAACAAACTGAGTCTAGCATTTATTTGGGGAGGCAAAGACCCAGAATAGCCAACACAATATTGAAGAAGAGCAAAGTCAGAGAGTATTTAACACTACCTAACTTTCAAACTTACTATAAAGCTAAGGTATTCAACACAGTGTGGTACCTGGTGAAAAAACAGAAAGATATATGGAACAGAATAGAAATCCCAGAAATAAATCCACATAAACATAATCAACTAATCTTTGATGAAGGAACAAAGGCAATACAATGGAGAAGACAGTCTTTTCAGCAAATGGTACTGGAACAACTGGACAGCCATGTGCAAACAAAACAAAATAAGGCAAACAAAGAAACAAAAAACAAATCAAGGACCTTCAAAAAATCCACTCATGGATTGTGGGAATGGGAGTTTGGTTGGCATGGAGGAGGACAAAGGGGGAAAATTGGGACAATTGTAATAAAATAAACAAGAATCTTAAAATCCGCTCAAAATGGATCATAAACCTAAATGTAAAACACAAACTATAAAACTTCTAGAAAATAACATGGAAGAAAATCTAGATGACCTTTGGTATAGTGATGACTTTTTAGATACAACACCAAAGGTAAGAAACCTGAAGGAAATAATTGATAAACAAGACTTCATTAAAATTAAAGGCTTTGCTCTGTAAAATACATTGTTAAGATATAGAGAAAACAAGTCACAAAGTGGAAGAAAATATTTGCAAAAGACATAAAGGATTATTATCCAAAATATACAAAGTACTCTTAAAAGTTAATAATAAGAACACTAACAACCCAGTTTAAAAATCAGCAAAGAAGCTGAACAGACACCCACCAAAATGATATACATGTGGCAAATAAACTTATAAAAATGATCAATACTATATGTCAGTAGAGAAATGTAAATTCAAACAACAATATGATGCTGCTGTACACATAGAAGAATAACCAAAATCCCAAACACTAACACCACCAAATATTATCATTGGTGGAGCAAAAATAACTCTTATTTATTGCTGGTAGGAATGCAAAATGATAGAGCTACTTTGGAAAACAGTTTGTCAGTTCATTACAAAACTAAATATACTTTAGCCATATGATCCAGAAATTGTACGACTTGGTATTTACCCAAATTAGCTGAAAAATTATGTCCACACTAAAACCGGTACACAGATTTTTTTAGCAGCTTCATTTATAATGGCTCAAATTTGAAAGGAACCAGGATGTCCTTCAGTAGGTGAATGGATAAACCATGATACATCCAAGTAATAGAATATTATTTAGCACTTAAAAACGAGCTATCAAGCCTAAACAGAAACAAAGAACTGTAAATGCGTATTGTTAAGTGGAAAAAGCCAATCTGGAAAGGATATATACTGCATAATTCCAATTATATGACATTCTGAAAAAGGAAAAACTATGAAAACAGTAAAAAAAATTAGTGGTTGATCAGAGGCCAGTTTCCTGATTGTAATATTGTCCTATAGTTGTACAAGGTGTTACCATTGGGAGAAACTGGGAGAAGGGTGTTTGGGAGGTCTCTGTATTATCTCTTACAACTCTATGTAAATCTATAATTATTTCAATATATCATTTTTTAAATATTCAGCATTTCTATTCATTATTAAGCACAATAAAACAATGCCTTAGAGCAAAGACAGCCACAAGCTAGAAGATATTTGTTTTACCCACTAAGGATTAGCATACAGAATATATAAAGAGTAAATAACAAATAAAATGTATGTATCAATAATCCAATATAAAAATGGTAAAGACATTTCGTAGAAGATGACAAATGGCTAATATTCATATTAGACTCTGCTGGATCTATGAGTAACTAGTTAAATACTAATTAACATTATAATGATATAAGATACCACAACAACCTGATTATAATTATCTATATATTATGACCCTATCAAATGTTGAAGATATGAAGCCTCACAAGCTTTAATATACTGCTATCGAATATGAAAATTTTTAAGAATCACTTTATGAAACCATTAGATATAACCTAGACATTTTGAACCTGGTACATACTTCATGATCTAGTCATTAGACTCCTGGGTCTCTATGTAGAGAAATTCTTGCTCATTTGTGCAAAGAAACATGTTTGTATTAGCTTTTTTCTCAGGGGCTAAAATTGAAGCCATCCAATGTCCTTTATCAGTGGAATGGAGTGTTAAATAATGGTATGTTCATTCAATGGATTACAGAGGTCAAAATGAGTGAGCCACAAGTGTATATATCTACATGGAGCATAGTAGTGACTGACATAGACAAATGCAGCACAAAATGTACAATATGATCCCAATTTATAAATAGTATAGAAACATGTAGAGGTGGGAAACTTAAAACAAAAAGAAGAGAAAGTGTCATATAAATGTGTATTACAGTTACCATTGGGAAGGGTTGGAGGAGATTTCAATTAAGAGTAGCACTATGAAGACATTCTTAAGGTGAGGGAGAAATGGATACTTATTTTATTATTATATTAGAAATCTACTTGAACATCATATGCCCTCATATAGGTGTAATAGCAAAATTAAAAAATAAAATTATGAGATAAAGTAGTGACTTAAGCTGGTAACCTAAATGAATAGATTCTAATGCAGTGGTTTACTCAAATATTTATAGAAACCAACTGATTAAAGAGAAGAACGCACTTCAGATAAAGTACGGCCGGGCACCTGAGCTTTCGTTTCTGTAAGTGAGCATCTAAACTTGTGTCTGAAACCTTTGTGTGCTACAGCTTCATAATTCTTTAGATTAGGCCTTTAGATTAGGTCTACAAACAGTTCTTATAAGCAATTAAACCATATTATCAAAGTATGAATGTCCCAACATATTGTGCAACCTTAAGCTGTTTAGTTTTATTGATGCAGCTTATATTTTTTCATTTTTCCCTTTTCAGTTGAACCTGTGTCTAGTTCCATAGCTACAATAAGCGGCAACTCAAAGCCAAGAAAAATTGATTATAGACATAATATTCTGAAGATAAAGTTTCAGAGAATACACATTCTACAGCTCACATCTTAAAAGTGTCATAATAGATTAGTGGACATTTCACTGGCAATGACATTCAAAACAGATAGGTTACTGTTCGGGATCTACCCTGGACTCAAACAACATCAGCAATATTTTGCCCCCTATTCTTTTATGACTAGGTCTGTAAGAAATGAAAAATCGTGGTGAAATCTTGAATAGATTATTAAAACAAATAACCAGGAAAAATCATTGCCCTCATAGTACTGTGAAATGCCTTGGTGCTGGACAAGAGACACTCCATTAATGCTGACTAGAACAATGCAGCTTTGAGACTTGGACCACAGAAGCCCTCCCTCATTAAAAGAAGTCCATATGGCTCCAAACCCATCTAAGACCCCCAACTATGTGCTTCCTTCAGCCTCAGATCTTTAATCAACACAGATGCTGAGATTTTAGCCAAGGTGCTTGCCCTGCATCTGAATAAACTGTTCCTGCAATTAATTAACCCAGACCAAGCAGTTTTTGCACTGGTCGCAGATCCTCTGGCAAGCAGAGGAGACCCTCATCCATCATCTCACACCACCAAAACCCCATTTATATCCCATCCTCTGACTCTGAGGAGGCATCTGAGGAGAGAGTAAGCCTCTTTACCTCTCAAACGTTAGCTAGATTTGGTGTAAAATGACTTTTCTGTAATTCTACAAGATTCCATCTCCTTATATGTTATGAAATGGGACTTGTTCCTTATTTTAAGAAACAACCAGAAGTTTCTTCATCTTTTCATTGTTCAATATACCCAAATATTTTTCTAGATAGATGTATACATTGTCATGGATAACAACTAAATATTCATACCGTTAACATCATGTAACCCACACTAGCAAATGAACTTGACTGATTACTGATCCACTTTCCACAATATTGAGGTTTTCCTGAAAACGGTTTTAAACCTAATTGCTGTCAACAGTGTTAAATTTAAAAAGAAAAGAGATTTCTGGGATTCTTCTTCGTGTTTTGATATTATCTTCCCAAATACAGAGTGAAAACGAGACAGAAGTAGATAACATGTTTGAAATTCCTTAATATATTAAAGCATCAAACATTTTTTTCAATTAACAGGTAAAGATTAAGGAAGGATTAGAAAATGTGCATGAGTGTTAATATCAGGGCAGCAAAACAGCGTGGGAAACAGATGGAAGAGTATCAACACCCTCTCCTGTTCCTTTATTGTTAACGGAGCATAAGTTTCATACTCTCCTGCCACTGACTTAAAATTCGCTCCCCTACCCTAATAATTTCAATTCCCAGTCCCCTTGTGGTTTCATTAAGATATCTTTATTAGTATTTATCAGAAAAAGGTTGTTTTTATATTTCCTCTTAAGCTTATTCATCTTTCATTGATAAGGTTATATATAATAAGTATTTGGACTAAGATTTTTTTTATTGCAAGAAATCCTTACCTTCAAGACAAGAAAGGTAGAGAGAAAAACACAATTTAGTAGACACATGTTTAATGAAAAAAATACTTTTATCAAACTAACCTGTTACAAATTTCTGTGGACCCTTGAATTGTACATTGTGATGAGTGACTGTCATGGATGCTGCTGGCCATATTTGTTTAATCAGATAAATAAATTGGGACATTTTCATTGAAGGTCAGAGTACTTACATTCTTCTGCTACATTCCATGTGAAGTGCCAAATCCTTCCAAGCAAATTTTAACATTAAGAAATTCTACATGTTAAAAAAAATACTCCTTCATTGTCATTCTTACTCACAACCTACAGTTAGATTCATTCAAATAAATCAACTAATATCTTATTTCAAGAGTCATCAGGAAGTAAATTTAAACCAAAGCACAATTTAATAAGACAAATGTAATGTAAACACTACCACAGAGTAACAGATAGTTGGACTTAACTCACTAGAATAAATTTTATAACCAGTTTAGAATATGGGGTCAAAATCTGTCTGTGAAAAAAAGAAAAACAAATTTCTCTTGGGTATTTTTTACCATAGTAAATTATGAAAACTATTGAACCCAATATAGTGTTTTTATTCTTTTATAAATATTGGTAGTAATGCTATATAGGATTTATAACCCTCTTATATTTAACACATTGGGATTTACAATACATAAAATCCCTTACAAAGGGTATCATGATTCATATACTAAATGTGTTGAAACTAATTAGAATTGTAGTACAAATAGTAGTGCTTCAAACTTTTTGCATTGCACCTGGTTTGAATTAGATTAGAACAATAGCAATAATGTCATTAAAGATTACCTTAAAATTACATTTAAAAAACTGGGATAATTTAATGAATAATTGTAGAATGAAATTTAAAGGGGAAATTTTTTAATGACAATGTTTTTTCTAAATAGAACCTCAAGAAAAATGCTTTATAACAGAAAAGTTACAAAATAATACAATTTAAGACTTTTAGGTTTCAAATCTATGCCAGAAAAATATGGAAAAAAATGTTTTTCTTAAGCTAGTTGGAAAAATCAACCTTCTTTTTAAAGTGAAACCTATTTAAATTTAATCTGCTTTTAAGAACTAGCAAAATAAATACAATAAGGCATCACTCTAAAGGATAAAAACACAAAGAAACATTGCAACTCCTCAAGTTGCAATTAACACAAAGATTCTGGTTCATTACCTTGTGTGTGTGCACACGCACACATGTCTAGAAAATACTTGCAGTTCAGTCTCTCTGGGAAAGAATGAAGAAAAGCTTCCTACTTAATTCTAAAATTACTAGGTAGGCCATAATTTTCTGGTTTCAATTGCTTGTAATTACTATGATCATTCTACCACTAGTTAGTTTAACACTAGAAATTGTAGTACTGATATAGAGTAATAATGTACAAGTAGCATTTCTTATCATTTAATAAAGATCTCTTTGGAGAAGATCAAAGGGCCTCCATATGAGAAAGACAGGCTTATATGTAAAGATATTCTTGTAGCAATTTTTAACTTAACCCTATAAAATGTCATGTAAATACAAAACAGTTTTACTGAAATTTGTTTTTTAACAAATAAGCTCATATGGTGGTTAACATTACTTGTACTTACACACTGGGTGACTACCAGGCAGATGTATTCTACCAAATGACTGTTGAAAAAATACTCTGGCCATTAGTTTTAGAATTAAAAATTCTTATAGATATGGTTTCCTGTTTTATTTATTTAGCAAAAAATAGTTTCATAAATATTTGCCTGAAGAATGTTATTTTTTATTTAAGGAAATTAACACAAAAAATCATCTGGAATACAGAGAAATCCAAAGATGTGTAAACATAATTTATCTCAGTGTTTAAATTACTGATGTGATTATTTCAATTAACAAAACAGTGATTTTTCTTAGAAATAGGAATGTTAAAATTTCAGAAAATTGTTGATTAAAGATTAAAACTAGTTAACTGCGAAACTTTTTAAAAAGAAATTGTTTTGAGAGCTGGGCGATGAAAAACTTTTGAAAACAGATGATAGTGATGACTGCCCAACAGTGTGAATATAATTAGTGCCATGAACCGCACATTTAAAAATGGGTGGAATGATGAGTTTTATGTTGCATATAGTTTACTACAATTCGTTTTTGAAAGGAAGAAGAGACTGACTGGCTCTGTGACCAGGACTCATCATGCAGGCTTCACTGCCCCAGCTTCCAAGGGGCTCGCTTCCCTCTGCAAAGTCCACTCAGGTGTCCTGTCCCTCAGTTTCCGCCTGGCAGTGGTTGTCTCTTCCACATCCACAGAAGGCTCGTGGGGGAAAATGCAAGGCACTATAAAGAATAAAGTTAGTCTAGAGAAAAACCTGAAAAAGAAAGATGGTATTATATAAAAGATTCATGGTACATTTTGGAAGATATATGATTTTATTTATTTGTTGATGCCAAATTTTTATCAGAAATATGCAAGGGATCATGGAACAGGTAATTGAATCAATGATTTTAGATCAGAGGCTTACTGGTATAGTTCGATCAAATTATTTGATGAAAACTTTCTTCATGTATTCATCCAAAAACCCTAAACAAAGGGAATACGAATACAAACATGAGATCTTTCCTAAATACAATATTCTACGAGGGGAAAGAAAGAATGTGTGATCAGCAGCATTTTGGCCCCATTCTCTTCACACTTTCACATTATGTCCATGAATATATTTCCTTCCATAGAGAAAGGAAACCAAGCTTGTATAATAGAATTAAGGTTGTTAATCAGTTGACCTTAAAATGAAATTGTCCTGGATCATCCAGGCAGGCCTAGTATAATCATATGGACCATTTAAGTGGGACAGGGAGGTAGAAGCATGAGACAGAGAAATGTTTTCAGCATGAGAATTTGTAGCACGAGAGGGCCTCCCAATGCAGACTTTGAAGGCGGACACAGAAAGGCCACAAACAAGCAAGGAATGTTGGTGGTGGTCTCTGGAAGTTAGAAACAGCCCTCACCTTTTGCCAGCAAAAAAATAATAATAATAACTAAATAATTAAATGGGGGAAGGCACTTCAGTCCTACAACCTCAAGAAAATGAATTCTGCCAACGACCTGAATGAGCAAGAAAATAGATTCTTTCTCCTCAAAGTCTGCAGAGGAGAACACAACACAGTTAACAATTTGATTTGAGCCTGGTGAGCTCTGTCCTGGACTTGTGACCTACAGAGTTTTTATTGCAGCACCCCCGACTTTAATAAAACAGAACTGGGTCAGGAAGCCATATAAACTGAATGGGGCCCGGGAAGCATAGTTTAGCAATGTGCTTAGGAGAAATGTAAAATGGATTTGTTGAAGAGCTAGCCAGTCTCTGAAGCATGACTCAATGAAGAAAGAAATCAAATGTATGAACAGGTAATTTTTTAAAAAATGAAATAAATCCAATAATTTTTAAAGTGTTTAATATCACCATGATTCAAAAATGCAAGTTAAATAAAAGTTACAATCTCTCACTTACCAAGTTGGCAACAATGTTTTTTATTATAATATCTGATGTTTGACGAGAAGAAAACAGGACTCTAATACGAGGCTGGAAGAAGATATGCCCTCCTCTGAGGACCGCCTGGCTGTGTGTGTCAAACTCTCCAAAAACGCAGAGCCCGAGGTGCACCGCAATGGCGTCTAAAACTCACTCTGAGGAAAATATTAAATATCACTACAAAATTTTACTCTAGTAATACTTAAAATGGGGAGCATTACTAGACAAATATACATCTGAATCTGTATATTATTTAATTGGGCATATTTTTAAAACTAGCATGTATTATCTGTGTGCTATCTAAATGAAAATATTTTAAAGTATATAAATTTTATCTAGGAATTAAATTTTAGGAATTTAACCCAAGGAAATAGTTAAAGAAGTATGAAAGACTTCCCTAAACATTTTTAAAGCAAGCTCGATGTTCAATAGTAGTTTGGTTAAATAGATATATGTATTTAATAAATAGACACAAATATATTACATCTCTTCAGTGGAATACAACACACTCATTAAAAACAATGTTGTAGTAGTATACTTACTAACATGGAAACTATGAAATATATGTATTATTATTAAGTAAAAAAGGTTATAAAATATGTACAGTGTTGATGATTCTTTGTCTATAGAAGAGAAAATGTACATCTGCATGTATTATAATGTAGCATGTGTCTAGCAAAAGGTCTGAAATGCATTTATATTGTCAAAATAGAATGTGCAGTTATAGGTGTTATTTCTCTTTATTGATTTTTCCTTTTAAATAATATTTATGTAATAACCACATTTTATTTTATAATGTAAAATATAAGAAACAAAAATACACATGAGGAAAAGCTTCTAGAATTCAGTTTCTGAAAACAAAATGTCATCAGTCTAATAACTTTATAATATACAACACACTTTTAAGTCTTTAATATAGAATATTCTATGACAACAGCCTCCAAGCCAATGATCTCCTTTGTCCCAATTCCTTGCATGACATTGGTCCTAGAATTGTGACTGGCCACAGGAATGATCTGGAAGTAATGTAACTGATCTGTACACTTTCAGCTAGAGGGAACAAAGGAGGTCAGTCTGTTTCCATGAAAATGTAAGTTTGTTGTTCAGAAAACATTGCCTACACCTATGTACATGTAGAATAACAGTCCCTGCTACCAAACATTAATTGTATTTAATATGAACGTCTATTTCCAATTTTCCTCACAGAAAGAAAAAGAAAAATTTCCAGTTTACCCTGGTAGGATTGGAAAAGGCATCTAGGAATAAGTCAATCAAACAAGATTTTAAACTCTCACTATGTAATTTGTAGGGAAGGCAAATGAACAAGCAAAAACCCCACGCCTATCATCAAGAATTTGGTTTACAGTCTGGATACAGTAGTTGCTCCTTTGGCATCTCGCACTGATCATCCATATGGTCAAGGACTATGATGTTCAGGTGTGTGATTTCTGAGCTACAGCAGATACGGGAATGACAAAGCGTAGGGTGGGGGGAGTCTGGACAAGGTGATGGTCATCAGAATGAGAAGATCAATCACAGGGAAGGCAGAGTGCTGCGTGGGGTTTCTGCATGGACATAAATTGGCCAGTACGGTGACATGGGGAAAAAAGAAAAACCATTTCCCAGGTGTCAAAAATTCCATACATGTGAAAACATAGTAGAAGGGAAGGAGATAGAAACTTCAAACATGAAGGAACTTTTGCTTATAGTTCAAGATGGTAGTGGCTGCGGTGTTAATTCGTCCTAAGACTGGAGTGAGCTAGGCTTGAAAGACAGAGCCACGTTTGCCTGCACTGTTTGAGTTGTCCTAAATTTCAGCTGAGGTCAGGAGAAAAGGCCTAGGAAGGAGGGGTGGAGGGAGGTATTGTAGAACAGCGTTCCTGAAACAGTAATATAATGGAAATGATATTAGCTAACAACTATAAAGTGTGTACTATGCGCTTAACTTATTCACTCTTCTCAATAGCCAAACGTATGCACTAATATCCCCATGGCTTGCGAGTGGCACAGATGGGATTCGGACTAGGCACTCCAGTCCCAGAGTTCATACTTCGAAGCACTCTTTTTGTCTCTAACCAAAAGGTTCGGAATGAGAGGAAAATGGGGGAGGTTTAGGGGAGGGAGCAACACAGTGGAGTCCCAGAAGCAACGTTTGACGAAACTGGCAAGATCAGGGACACAAACTCGAAAAGGGGTGGGAATCACAAGAGTTGTATGTTCTAGTTTAAAATGTGACTCGATATATACATATATAAAACACTGATTATGACATTACTGATACTTAAAATCTTAAATATTGCTACGTGCATTCACTTCCAAATAGCATTTTCAAAATAACAAATCATTACTGAGTAATCTGTATAGTACACACATACACAAACATACATCAAAGGTTGTGATTTAATATGCTTAAATTTGTTGGATGCATTTTTATAATGTAATTTAAACAAGTATCTCCTAAGAAACTACATCCCTGGAAAACACCATGATGTTCTCCCTTTACTGGCTCTATGCAAGGGAAGAACTAAAATAAAACTGCGAGAAGCGGCCATAAGAAAATCAGCTTCCAAAGTATAAAGCCATAGTTAAATTTTATTTACAAATGTAAATAGATTTGATGTGCTTTGTGTTTAAGCTTTTTAGCATAAAATACAAAGTTGTGTAATACATGTAACTGTAATTTTATGAGTAAAAATGCCAAAATTAGAAAAACTTTGACAAATTTATTTAGTATTTAAAACATTATATTCTTAGAATTTGCTCAAACCATCTCCCATACTATCCATATTATTTATGAATATGAAAATTATTTCTAGAAAACTATGCTTAAAATGATGATGAATCAGCATTTGTCCAAAAAGTACATCAAGTAAAAGAAAAATGAGATGCAAATAACAAAAGAAAAATTGTTGGGAATGAAATTGCACAGATTCTGCCTCAGCTCTTCGTTTCACATTTCTTATGTAGTAGACCTGACCTCTGACAAAGGTTTTAACTAGCAAGCAAATTTAACACTTCAGCTGTTTACCATGCCTTAAATCTGACCATTTTGGAGCTTCTTCCAATGAGCCAGATGAGAAACTACTTAATTAGGATTTTAATTATTTTCTTGCATTCTGGTAGTATCTGGGAGTCACTGAGAAGCAGCTTGTTTCTGCATTTTCTCAGCTGCTAACACCGTTCCCCAAGGCAGCGCTTGTGGGTAAATTCCCAGCTCCAGGGAGCGCCAGAGAGAAGCTGCGCACTGCAGCGCAGGGAGGCGCTCCGCAGGGCCTGCCTGAACTTTAGTCTTAGCCTGAACTCCATTGTCTCAGTGGGATACAACTGTCTCCTTCCAGTAGGATGGAGTTAGTGTGTTTTGGCTTGAGAATCATGTTGTATCTTTGAACTTCGCTGTGTTCCTGCAGTGACTGAGTTCTGAGTAATAAAGTGTGAGTTGGCTGTTGATGATTCTAGCTTTTAAGCAGAATCAGATTTTAAAAAGTGCATGTGTCTGTGAATGTGTTTGTGTGCAGTGCATGTATTTAAATACCAATATTTTCAGCCCACAAATTGATTTTAAAGAGTGAGATAATTAACCTGATTATGAAATTTTAAGATTTAAGAGCAAATAATAAAATCTCCATTAGTGTTTAAGAGTTTCAGAAAACAGAAGGTGGGAGATCAGGCAGACATTTTATCCTTTTGTTATTTCTAAGTCAAATTCACTTGTGGATTACGGTGAATTAGTTTGCGTTCACATAAAAATAAATAGGTTAACTCCTCTGCCTTTGTTATGGTTTGTGATTTGTTCTGGAGCCTCGCTGTAACATTACCCATTAGAAGCCAGACTTTAGTTTGAGGTCCACCTTTAATTCTGTCCAGAATTACTGGGGAAACATCATAACGGTCTCCACTTCATTTCTGTACAGTCCAGCTTGACCTCGGAGAAAGGCAGCATTCTTAAAACAGTCTGCCTAGATTTCCGTCCCTGGTTATTCAGTGCTAATCCAGATACTCCTGTGAAGGGGTTTTGCAGATATAAAATCCTGATCTGATTACAAGAGCCCTTTTAAGAGCAGAGAATTTTCTTTGACTCGTGGCAAAAGTAAAAAATCAGAGAATAACAAAGCTAAGAATTTGACATGTGATTGTTGGCTTTGAACATGGAGCAGCCATGAGGCAAGAATCAGAGCAAAGACAGGCCTCTAGGAACTTGGAATAACCCTTACCAGGGGTCAACCACATGTGGCCCAGGATGGCTATAAATGCGGCCCAACACAAAATTGTAAATTTACTTAAAACATTATGAAATTTTGTGTGTGTATATGTGTGTGTGATTATGTGTTGCATTGTATTTAATGTGTGACCTAAGACAATTTTCCTTCTTCCAGGGTGGTCCAAGGATGCCAAAAGTTTGGACACCCCTGCTAGCATCACGAGAGTCAAGAAAATGTTGGAGACCTCACTCCCTTGATCCAAGGACCTGAATGAGCTTGGAAGCAAATTCTTCCCCTGATGTTCCATTTAAGCACTCAGCATGGCTGACATCTTGTGAGACCATAAACAGAAAACTATGCTGAGCACCATAGGAGGACTTAATACCCACAGACAGAGCTAATACATGGGTGTTATTTTAAAGTGCTAAATTAATGATAATTTGTTATGAAGCAACACAGGACTATTACAATAGTGCTTAAAGAATATTCAGATCAGCAGCTTTTTCTGCCCATTCTGACCTTACTTTATAAGGACTCATTTTATTCACCTGTGACATATTTCTTTTTCTCTGCTCATCCTTGTTTGTACCTCACTTATGTTTATGTCTCTTGGTCCACTCGTTAGTGCTCTTGCTGGCAGATAAGAACAGAGGAGATTGAGGTCAGTATTTACATTGTGTTTTCCAAAGCTGCAAACAGCTGGTGGTATCTATTAACGTGATTTTAGGTGGTTCCCAGTTTCCTGTGATTTTGTTTGGGAGAGCAATAATGACCCCAATAAGCCCTGCATAAAACTTCAATTCCTTCCTTATAGTCCAGGTAAGTAGAGTTACCTTTATGAAACAGCGAATTGTCCCAGTAGTCACTGACTTACCCAGAACATGCGCTGACCTTCAGTTTCTGAGATTTAAGGCACCACAAAAATCACAAAACTAAACTAAAGCAGCATTTTGAAAATGAGTGGATGTGAGACATACATTTGAAACCAGGGTGGAGATTACCGTTTTAGCAAATGTGTTTTCTTTGCACCTTTTCATCTGTTTTATCCAATCCAGAACTTCAAATAGTGGTGCTGAGTTATTATCAGCCAGCCGTGTCCTTCAGAGAAATAGGATCCACTGCATACCCTGCTGGCCTGCTCCGGGAGAGAAAAGGCATGTATGTGCTCCTTCCTTCATTCCACACTTCTCAGGGCAAAGCAACATTGAAAAGCAAGCAGTGCCAGTGGCAAGTGTTTGACATTGTGTTCCATCATGGAAGTGGAATCACTATGGGTGTTATGGAATGAAGTAACTTATTAGGGGGATTAAAAATTACACAACTGTGGGAGCTGGGGAATCTACAGAAGAATGTTACTTCTATATCTGCCTGGAGTCACTAAAGGTCAGTAAGGTCAGTATTTGGGAAGATATATTGGATGTGACTCTGGGGAGAGGAGAAAATTTAGAATCTGAGAGGACAAGTTGAAGCCTGCATATCAGCAATAATGTGTACAAGCTATAGTTACTGGTGCCCTGCCCCAACCTCTAGAATATAAGGGCTTGCTACTTCACTTCTGCCTTCCAAATGTTGTGCAAATTTCCCTGGTCACCATGCCTAACCTGGTGCCACATATGCAAAGAGATTCTGGGAAAAATAGTTCAAACCTCGCTAAACAAACAAGGTATAGAACCATCAGAGCAAGTATAATCCAACTGCTGTCAAAGATCATGGAGCAGTAATAAGCCTAGAAAGAGCCTCCACAATATCTAGTCTTTCTGTATTCTTATCTCCCATGTAGACCAACAATAAAAAATAAAAATCCTATTATGGATTTTCCACATTTATGCCTAATAGCTAGACTGAGACCCTGCTTAGTATTTTCCATCAAATTTTGAAGACTGACCCCAGAGGTAAATGGCAGAATCCTATAGTAGTTCCCAGGTCCTAGAAAACAGCCAGTTCTTCCCAATAATGGTATGACAAACATCTAAAACAAAGGGGAAAAAACCCTCCTGTGGTACATTTACACAATGGAATACTACACAGCAGCAAAAAAAGAAGTAATTCTTACCTTTTGAGATAGCATGGATGGGACTGGAGATTATTGTGCTAAGTGAAATAAGCCAGTCAGTGAAAGACAGATACCATATAATCTTACTTATAAGTGAAATCTAATAAACACAATAAACAAGTTAGCAAAATAGAACCAGAGGCATAGAATCATGCAACAGGTTGAAAGCTGTAAGAGGGGAGGGAGAGGTGGGAACTGATTGAAAGAAGCTGAAGGGATTAGTCAGAGAACATATAGGAAGGACCCGTGGACACGGACAATGGTGTAGGGATTGACCGTGGGACTCGGGGTGAGCAGAGTGGACAAAGAGAGGAAAATTGGGACAACTGTAATAGCACAAATAGTAAGATATTTCAAAAATAACTCTTCTGAATTGGATAAGTAGAGAACAGATAGTGGCAGAATAAAGGTGCTCATACCTGCTGGGGAAAAAAAGGCAAGAGGGAATAAACCAAAGGAACAATTTAAGGAGATATTTTTAAAAATGAAGAATTTCAAATAAAGCTGGGAGAAACCTTGTAGACTATCTTATCATCCTGAGATTTGACCAGATGGAAAGCACCTGAAAATCCATGGTATTCTTACAATATATTATGAAATGCTGATATATTATTTTCATATAAATTGAGGACCATTTTGCTGGAAGAAAAATAAAGCTATACTGCATGTATGCAATATGAAGTCCCAGCTACGACCACGTATGAATAGTGGTTTTCAGACTTCCTCAGATGGAAAGCACCTGGAAGAAATGTCATTCTTTTCAGAATGGCATAAATATTGATAGATTTTTAATACCATGTGAAATGAGAAGTTTTTCT
Source organism: Artibeus jamaicensis (assembly GCF_021234435.1). Classification (NCBI taxonomy): domain Eukaryota; kingdom Metazoa; phylum Chordata; class Mammalia; order Chiroptera; family Phyllostomidae; genus Artibeus; species Artibeus jamaicensis. The sequence goes on along the minus strand of NW_026522030.1, from coordinate 53,894,098 downwards.
TCAAGACGACAGAACTATGTATGTATAATACAAAATCATTACCATGAGCACACATGTCTTCAAAGCTGAAATGATCAATTGTTTCCAAACATTTCAATGTGAAACCATTTACTACTTGTTCATATGCGTTTTTCATCTTCTAATCCAACTAGCCATAAAATCAAAAAAAGATTTACGAAAAAATTCTTAGTAAAGACTCTTAAATTTTGAAAAATATGTTTATTCAGTACCTTTATTTTTTGAGAATTGGGGAAAGCCAGGCTGTTATCCCGTCTGGGGATCTGGAAACTTGAGTCACACAGGTAAAGGGCCCACGTTCCATAGGATCTTGGTTTGAAAACCATTAATATAGACCAAACCCCTTAATATACAGATGAGAAAACTGGCCTAGAGAAATTCTAACTTGCCAAGGGTCATACAAATAATTGGTGACAGACTTGGGGCTAGAAGTCTTGTCTCAATTCCTAATCCTGTGCTTTTTCCAAATTAGCTTGGATCTAATTTAACCACCCGCTGGGATCAGGTGGTTTCCTTAAGCAGGTGCTGGAGCACTAAGAAGAATATATGGAATACCTAGGCAGGCAAGAATATCTGGAATACCTAGTAGTGCACGCAGCCTCAAACTTAAAAACACCCTTCGGAGTGCAGAGAAATCTGGTAGACTTAATGTGAGTGCTAAACTGCATCGCACTGCATTGCACTGCATTCCTTGCCTTCTGAGTTACATAGAAGTCATCGAAGGAATATGAAAATGTGAAACCGTCCATTGGGGAGAGCACTAGGTACATGACAGAAAACATGAGAGAGTATCTAGAAGAAACAGAATAGGTCAGCTTCAAGTAGAGACACCTAACTAAATACAGCCCTGTTAACACCGACGATCTTGCCCCTGACAGAAAACGTCTGCCAACCCCCGTCTCAAGAAGTTGAAATGTTGCAATGTGCACTATTTCCAGCAGAAAAGCAAATAAATTTTATCACAAGCTTTGATGTTGATCATGTGAGAAGTGGCTCCCTGGCTCACTGTGTGAAGGAAGGTCCTGGAACCGTAAGTCCCTAGGACACTGTTGCTTTTGATTGCTGGTTTTTACATACCCCCTACATGCATACTATGCTCTGGCTAGTCACACACACTTTGGATCATCAGAAAAGACTGTGGCATTATTTACATTCTACATTTTCCTAAAAATATTCTTAGTGTGGTCATGAAATAACTACCATGTATCTTCATACTTGTGTTTTGTTCATGTATCTTGGTTGCACATGATTAGTAATGCAAATAATTATGCTCCCATTTTATTTACTAATGATCCTACTGATTATACAACTTTGGGCAAGTTATTGAACTTCTAAGCCTAACTCCTCATCTATAACATGGGCACAATTAAAAAGTCTACTTCACAGGGTTGATGGAAGTAAAAATGAATTAATCCACATAAAGCACTGACTGAAGAACTAGCAATAGCAAGTGTATAATAATTAGTCATTATTATTATTACTATTATTATTTCCCTTTTACCTATGAGGAATATGAGGCTAAGTGATGTACCGAAAGTCACCCTCTAATAACCGGAAGCATTTAATAGGGTGATCACTAGCTGGTGAAAATGAAGGTAATTTAAAAATTTTTTTCTTCTTTGTGCTGCATAGTAGGCATGCAATAGTTCTATAAACAGAAAATAATAAATTTTACAGATGCTATATAAAATGTGAATAATAAAATTGTCACATGTGAACTCCTGCCCTTCTGAAGGACAGAAGTACCCTCTAACTTCTCTCTGACATTGTCACGAGTGTCAGTTCATGGTATATTCTTTCCCATAAGTCAGCCAGGTAAATGCTCTGCTCGCTGCCTGCTGAGCAGCAGGCACCAAGGAACAGACAAGAGTCACACACAGTAAGTATGCTATTCACCCAGCTTTTATTGAATGCAGGTTCACTCAAAGTAGAACATCAACATACATTAATATCCTACTCACACTCTAACAATCTAAGAGAAATATAATACACACACAGAGCAATCAATGTGGGATAATGAACCAGAGTCCCAGAGCCTCAGTCTGCAGGTCCGGGAGACAGTACAGTGGGCAAGGGAGTTGTCAGCATCTTGCAAGGAAGGATCTCCAGAGCCAGGTGAGCTGCAGGGCAGATGAAGTCCTCAGTCCAGCAGGGCAGAGCCTCAGCTCCCGATGCCCAAGGAGATCAGTGTGGTGTGGAGCAGCACTCTGGCGTGAGGAGCTCAGCTGTCTCAGCAGTGCCCTGAAGCCTGCCTCAGTTATACCTTGAAAGTGATGTACTCCACCCTTCTGGGTCTTGTGATAAATGTCTTGGCACCCGGCTGGCAGATGTGGAATTTCCCCAGGAGCCTGTCTATGAATGGTCCTGCTCTGCAGACATGGTTGTTCTGATCACATGTGCAGATATCTTAGGTGTATCTCCTTGCTAGATGTCTTTACCCTGATTTAGGTAGCTTCTCTCTTGAACGAAAGTGTCATGGCTGACTGACCGCCATTTTGGTTGACATGAGTGACTCCACTTTGTTTGTATACTTTATGCTGTCTTGATCTGACCAATGACATTTTACTGGTTCTGCTGTCCACAGGCATCTCAAATGTTGACCCAATCAAGGTCATCTCATTTCATTTTCCTTCAGTCTAATAATAACTAACCATCCCATACGTATTGTAAAAGTAAAGAGTATTATCAAAAATATTATCTCATTTACTCCTCAAAGTAATATTTGGGGCTTATACTATTATTTCTATGATGCCCATTTTATAGATGATACAAAATAGGCTTACAGAAATTCAAGGTAACTGTGATCCCCTACCCTCCCAGGACATTCTGATTTCTACTCAACCACTGGGTTCTGCATCCCTGGATCACCTGTATGTGCTGGTGGTCTGTCCATCCATCACTTCCTAGTGTCTCCTCACTGTGCAGCCATTTAGGTAAGAGAGGTGGTCAAGTTGCACTTCATGTACTGCTGCAACTTTTATAGAAGGAACATTCTGAATATGTATTTCAGAATACATACAAATGTATTTGATGCTGTAAAAAAAGCATTAATACTCTAATGCAGCAATTCCACTCTTAGGGAATTATATTATATCCTTTATGTTAAATAAACCAGATGAACAAAGGTTTACATGAAAGGATGTTCATCACTGTTTCATAACAGCTAAAAATTATAAGCAACTTATATGCAAAACAAAATGCTATTAAGTAAAATATGGCACATTCATATGATGGAATACTATGTAGCCATTAAAATCACATTATAGGAGGCATTTAATAGCATGGAAAATTTTCATCATTTATTATTAAATGAAAAAGCTTACAAAACAATATGGGAAATGTGTTCCCAATTTTATTTTGTTTCTGTGGGCATAGAAAATAGATTGAAAGAATAAAGACTAAAAGGATGACTGTCAGTGACCCTAAATGATGATATTATGAGTAATTTAAATTACTTATTTGTGCCTTTATATTTTACCATTTTTCACAATAAGTGTTATTTTGTAATCAGAAAAAAAGATATGCATAAAAAGAAAAATTGAGTAAAGATGAAAAAAGGCTATTCATTTCATTTATACCCCAAGACAAATTTTAAATGAATCAGCCTTCCTTAACGTAGGCCTAGAAATAATTCCTCCTGCACATGTTCAGAGAGAAAATTTACTTTCACATTAGCCCTTAGCTTTAGTAATGTTTCACTGGATGCATACGATTATCACTAATGCAAGAAGAAAAGTAAAAATCATAGTGGTCAAAATTCAATTTTATTTTATCTTTCATTTTAGGGCTGTACAGTTTTGCTATAAAATGATGCCTTCTACGTGAGTTTTTCAAAACATGAAAACTATTAACTTGGCTGACCAGGATTTTTTGGTCACTTGTTACTCTATATCCCTAGCTAATTGTTACTGATGTTCTGCATTACATAGACTGTAAGACTCCCAGGGGCTGTGTGGAAGAAAACTGTTACTACACGTTTTTGGAAAAAACACTGCTTTGTAATGTATTGACCTTAGTTTCCTTATGTCTTTATGTAATATAATGCTTAACATAGTGCCTATTCATGCCCTATACCTCTTTTGTCCTTGTAGCTTTTCATCTGTTTCTCTCTAGCAGCTGAATATTTGTGTTTTTTAATTACCCATGAATATAATCATCTTCCAAATACAATTTCAATTTACCCTCATCCATCCATTTGTGTTATTCTTCTAATCTTTTTATGTATCATCTGCTAAATTCCTCTTCCAGCTCATTAATGATTTGTTAAACATGGCTAGCCTTCACCAAGCACACCTTCAGACAACTGCTGCATCTAAAACATCACTTGTGTCATTGCTGATCCTTACATGCCTAGAGCCAATTTCAAATACCTGTAACAGTAGTCTTATTCCAGCCAACTTGAATTAACTTCATCAGTAATTCTTTCAGACAGTATATACAAGAATTTACAGTAGCATGATTTTATATAATTGCTACTGTATTTCATTTTCCATTGACTTTGTAACTTTTCTCAGGACAGTTTCCTTTAAACAAACCGTGCTATTGGTGTGTCTAAAGCCAATGCATTCCCCTGCTGCCTAACCCCCTGAGGCCTCCTCAGTCGGAGTCCCTTTCGTTTGTCATCACCGGTCACCTAATTCGGTAAGAACTTATTCTTTGTTGTTCTCTATTTCAACCCTGGTCCTGTCAGTCATGGCATCTACTGCCGCTCCATACCGTGACTGCCAGTGCTGGCTTCTCTACGGTGAAGGCTTGCTTCTCTTCCTCCCTTCCTTCACCAGCAACATCCAAATCAGTCCTCAGAGTCCCTTATTACTTACTCTGTGAAAACTTCCCAAACCACCCACCATTCCTGTTCTGCTACTCTGCATCCACCCCCAATCCCTGCAGAATTAAACACTTTCTCCCTGTGTCCCCAAGCTCCAGATACTGTGATCTAAGCTCATAAAACAGAAGGAGATAAATGGGCAAAATTTAGAATAGCAGATAATGCCAAAATTGTCTACACTTGACTTTGCTCTTCATGAAGTCACTTTAAGAAACACACACAAAAAAAATTATGCTTGGAAACTGACTCAGGACCACATGACAACTGTCTCACTTCCCCTTTCTGCTTCTTGCGTCTCACATGCTGGGGATAAAAAAGAGCTGCATCTTAGACCGATAAAACTCACAGCCTTGGGAAGAATGGCTTTGGCCTTTGTAACTTTCCTATCCTCCGTATATACCCAGTCATGTAAGTTTTGAGTTCAAAGGCATTTTCTCCTGTGTGGCTGAAAGTACCATTCGGAAGTGGGTTTATTTTTTAATTGACCCCTGAATCTGTGCCCAGAATTGTATTATAAATGCTAGAGAAATATTTTTCAAATTATGGGCTAGATTCAATTTAGGATCATAAAACCCATTTGGTGGGATATAACTAGAACTTTTTTTAAAGAAAATGAAATACGATGGAATCAAAAAGAAAACATCAGAGCACATTGCGCATGTGCACACGGGGCCCCAGAGCAAAGTGGGCTGTTCTGTGGGTCACAGTAAAAACAGTGAACATGTTTCTGGCCTCTGATTTGTCTGACGTCTACTTGAAAAGACTAAAACCTGGGAAGATGAAACAATTCTATCACCATACCGAATTCAATTCCGTTTTACACATTTTATAGGTGGATATGGGTTTAAATAACTAAGGAGCTTTCATAGGTGAGTTGGTACCATGGCTGTGCCACTGAAGGTGGGTAAAATTTGGATTCTGTGTAGATAGAGAGAATTTTCTAGAAGAGCCATCAGATCAGCCAATGCTATAGTGGACCAGATAAGACATTTATAGAAAAACTCCAGAGCAAACTTTGCTAAGGTTGATCATATGAGTAAGTGAGTTTTATACATGAACTAAAACAGGACCATCCTGCCCCCTCACCAACTGGCCACGTCGCCCCTGCTCTAAATCGCACTTTGGATCTACTTCTCTCAGTCCCGCGGGCCCGGGGCAATCTCCTCCCGTCTCCTACAGTGTGGCGCGGCGCCTAGCACGCAGCCCTGGCATCTCCCCTTTGCTTTTCTCCGCCTCCCACTTTATGGTTAATGCCATGATGACGGAAGTTGAATCCCGTGTTCACTTTTTTGTTGAGTCTATCTAGCAGAGAGCCAGACACAATCAGCACTCCACAAAGGATAACAAAAGTTACTGTTATTATTTTAGAGTGTCACTAATGTTCTGCTTTTAATAGTAGTTACCACTGGGGAGCTGGGTGGTGAACAAGGATTTTTCTCTTTGCGAGTCTGCATTATTTGAAATTTTTCTAGAAAGCGGTAATAGTTGATCATTTTAAAGCAGTGATGTTTGTTGTTGTCATTTGTCTGTTTGTTTCAAATAAGCCAGGTTGGACTAGAGGTAAAGGAAAGCCTGACAGAAGCCATCCAGTGGGGACTCGTCTCTCTCCTGGGGAAAGGCCCTCCTTGGCCCTCACTGCCTGGGGCACTGTCTCTGCTCCCGAGCTTCTACCTCCATCCAGTGGGTGTTTGGTATTGTGGGCTTTTAAAATTATGTTCAAAATTTTCTCACCCTGAGAAGTATGATAATCTTAAACCAAAAGCATCAGTCTGTCTCCTCCTTGCACACGAGACGGACACGTCTGTGTGAGGTGTGATACAAGTTATCAGTGGTGGAATTAAACTCACCTGCAACTCTGAAATCACAGAATAAAAATAATCAGAAAGAATCATTTAATGGGATAACAATGAAAACAAGATAACATATATAGTCCCTATTTTACAGCAGTGGTTTTTCTTTTAAATCTGTGTTGGAGTCCAAAATCCTCTTGAGAAGTCGAGGTAAGCTCTCCAGGAAAATGTGCGTAAGGACATTCACGCTCAGTTCTGATACAATTTTAGCGAAGACCCCAACCAGCCGTGGGTGCCAGCAGCCAGAGAAACGACCTCCGCCTTTCAGTTTTCATGGTGGTGTTTCCACACATAATCTCACTTGATCCATGTAAACTTCCTACAGTTAGGTCAGGCCAGTTACCACCATTGCAAATGGGGAAACTAGACATTGTAAGTGATTTAAAATGACTTCTTCCCTATCACACAGCTGGTAGCAGAACCCAAACTTGATTACAGAGATATATAATTTCATACTTTTGCCCCTAAAGATATCTAATTCGAACTTACATAAATAAAACATCTACAAAATGCTCTTTTATAACCACATTTTGCAGGAGCTTCCCATGTATATTTTCCTAATGGGAGGACAATGAAGTTGTCAGAGTCCAGCGTCATCACGCACCTCCTCCAGGGTGACTGTGCGCACAGCGCCTGCTCTCCCAGCCCCCGCCGTTTTGGCAGGCCAGAGCAGGAGAGAAGACGGCAGGTCCACCACATGGCAGGCCAGCATCCGCTCTCTGGGCCAGCAGGCCAGTCTGCTAATGGGCTTTTGTATTTTGTAATTAAATAAAGGAGCCATGTAATGCATGCTTATCTCTCCACTTGATGGAATTCTGCTTTCTTGAACTACTTAAGCTATGTATGTCATCAGTAAGTTGCTAATCTATTTAAAAGGCTTGTTGATTTCTGTGGGAGGGGGAGCGTTTATTGCCCTTTGGGGAAAATTTAGAAAATGTGAGAAAAGTCCTTAAAGTACTATTTTCGACTTTTAAAAAGGGAATAGCACGTGCTAATGCTTTGGTTCCCCTCGATTTCTGCCTCCACAGTTCCTGACGCAAGTACCAATATCACTGCATCATTATGACTGATGATCATTTGTGGAGTAAACAAAAAATGGGTCCCAGGATGCACCACTTCCAGAAGATCTTCTGTCTCTAGAGCTGGTTGCCACATTGTAAACATGACAACAAATGAATTGATGATAGCATCTGCTTGATCTGGCTTTTGTCCACATGTCACAACTGTAATGTCGCTAATTGAGACTTTTTAAATTTTCACTAGTCTAGTTTCTTTATTCCCCGCTCTCCAAACTGAGTTTAATTTAATCAATGTTAACTGAAAAGCTGTCAGTTTTAATGGTGCTACATTAAAAAAAACTTTGATGTTTAAGAAACATGCAAACCAAATGTTGTTTTAATCTAAAAGAGTTGGGTTTTCTGGCATCAGAGTAGTATACCAAGATTGTATCTAATGCTTGTTAAAAACTAAGAACTTTCACTTGATGAGATTGTTCAGAGTATCTAGAAGGTGCTTAATAAATATTAACTGATATTCTTGGGGTAATTTTTATGCTAATGAGTAAAGTCAATAAAGTAATAAATGATGGATTTATGCTGAGTGACTTTATCAGTGACTTAATTTATGACATAATGAATTAAGCTAATGATTCATTTAAATTAAAAGTAATTTTTAGGCCCTGACCAGGCAGCTCAGTTGGTTACAGCGTCATCCTGATACACCATAGTCTTGGGTTCAGTCCCCAGTCAGGGCACATGCAAGGAGCAACCAGTGAGTAGATAACAAGTGAAACAACAACTCAGTGTCTCTCTCTCTCTCTGTCACTCACTCTCTCACTCCCTCATTCTCTCTCCCTCATCCCTCTCTCTCTCTCAAATCAGTAAGTTTAAATTTTTCTAAAGCAATTTTTATTTGTAGAGACAAATGATTCATAACTCAATAAGAAATCACTCTCATCTTTTACTAGTACATTTAGTGAAAATTATGAGTCTTACTAAAGGAAAATAGCTAATCTACCTACACTAGAAGAAAAGTCATTAACCTATTAAAAAATTTGCAAGCTGTCTTTGTTTAAGTCAGGTTATTCTATAGTCAAGACAAAATAAAGATAGCTTAGTCATTCCTCCAATACTCATTTATGCAAAAGAGACTCCCAAACTATTTTCATTTATGCTTTGGATAGTTTTTATGTGGCAGTACTTGACTCTTTATTTAATGCTATTAACATCAAATTGGTACATCATCTATCAACTGACATATACATTCAATTTAAAATATAGTTTATGGTTTAATCACAATTGATACATGACTATAGTATTTTAAATACATGCTCTCAAGATTAAGATTAAGATCTCATGTATGTCCATGGTTATCATGAAGCCCAGCTATGCCAGCACACATTGGATGTTCAACAAAAATTTGACTGTGTGTATAGTGATGCATTCATTCCATTGCTGCACTGCTCTCTACAGGAGAGTCATATCCCTTAAGTGTATGGCCAATGTTGCCCTCTAGTGGTTAGCATGCCTAGGTGAGTCCTGGTACATCTGTTCCACTTGAGGTTCCTACTAGAACATTCTTTCCTATTAGTTGTATATGATAGACTGCTAATTTTTTGACAAAGCAGTATCTTTCTAATAGTGTACCAGAAACCTGAAAAAAGTATGCAGGACATGATTTGATGGGAGAACATTGGTTATACACATCTTTGTAATGAGTATCATGTTTTTAATATGCCATGTCACGGTAATCCCTTATTTTGTGCAAAGTCTCTAATCAGATTGAATTGATGTGGTTCAAAGGAGTTTTTGAGGCACGTGGCAAGGGTGCTTAAAAAATCTATTGGAGCTATCGAAATCTATCATATATTTTAACACTGACTTTTCTTATGTAGCTTACAAATTAATGTTTTCACAGTATGAGAGCAGCTCATCTAGAGTTATATTCACTTTCTTTTTTCTGTTTTTAATGTAGAAGGGAGAATGTTCTTTCTCTTTCCACTATATTCGCACTCATAACCAGAGACTAGCATGGCTGTTGTGCAATCACTTCTCTGCACAACCCCAGGACAGGGTGTTTCTGGATCAGAGGCTGAAGGCTCAGCTGAGTGGACAACCAGCCATAACCCCTAAAATATATGGAAATGTAGTTCCTGCTCATGAGGCCACTTTCCTCTCTTGTTGGGAGACTCAAGCACTTCCCTCCCTTTTTCACTTGTCTACTCCACATGGCATACAAATCTAGGTGATTGTTTCACAGCTGAGGTTTATCTGAGCTGATCCCATGCACCGCTTGCGTGGTGGAAGAATGAACTGAATGCATGCCTTTCAGTTGAGCATTTGCTTTCTAAAGAGTCAGGATGAAACCAAAGTTACTCCCTACTCAAAAATTAAAAGGTGAAAGAAAGAGCAAAAGAATACTATTGTCATTAATAAAACTGAGAGCGCTTGCTCATTTACAGGGTACAATACTATTAACAATACTGGCCAGAATTTGGCCCAGAAATACGTCCCTGGCAAGTACTTTGTGCCCTCCAGCTGCACTAGGCACAACTCCGGAGAATCCAATTTGCATTACTCAGCATTAGACCTGGAAAGACCTAGCTCATCCATCACTGGCCAGACACCAGCAGCATTTGAGGTGTAATTTGAAGTTGATGAACATTTGTTGTCTAGGACTATAAGGCTATTTTCTCTTTATGCAAAAGAATCTGCACCTGTCTACCGCAGGCAGGCCAACCGTGGGTAGAACTAATTTGTCTGTAGTGTAGACTTTGCTCTCCACGAAGGCAAGGCCCTGGCCACCCCAGGCCTCTTGACGGGCCTCGTGCATTTATGAGGTGCTTTATCCTCGACATGTTTTCATTTCTCCGCCTCACTGCCCACTACTCGTTCTTCCACTTTCCGGTTTCATTCTCTAACACACTCCCACCAATTTACATCTTGCAATTTTCAGGGACCCTTTACCATCATCAAGCGGTGATGAGTTAATCAAATAACAGAGATGAGTTAATCAAATTAAATATATTCATTTATTACCTAAGTAATTTTGAAAAGCTGCATAAGTCTCTAGCTGAGACAATAACTCTATAGACCTGCAAGGCCCTTAAAGGGTAAATGTTAAAAGTGGAAATTTCAAGTAAAACTTCATGGAGTAGATAATTTTCAGCAAATAAACAGTTTGGACCTTTCAAATAATGCCTGATGTTACTCTACTTAACCATAGCACTGAGAGCTGTAACCACTTAGATTCAACACAAGATTATTCTTGAACATTGGTTAAAATATGTCATATCAAAATTCAAACTAAAATCTAAATGTGACATCACTGTGCATGCAGAATGGCTAAAATGTTCTAAGTCAAATGAGAATTGCTGGAGAGAATGCGAAACACTTGATCTCATGCACTGGAGTGCACATGAGCGCACAACCACTTTAGTTGGTAGAATCTGCTAAAGCAGAACACTATGACCCAATAATTCCAGTCTCAGGGAGATACCTAACTCAAATATCTGTGTTCACCAAGGTGTGTACTAGAGTATGCAGAACAGCATTATTGTAAGGTCCCAAACTGAAACTGCCAACGTGCCCATTGGCAGTAGAAGGGATCAACTGGTGTATATTTACTGTGTGGGATTCTGTGCAGCAATTCCAATGAATGATCTTCAGCCACACACAGTGATTAGGGTGTATCTCAAAAACAATGTTGAAAGACAAAAGAGGATACGTTGCATAATTCTATTTATATAAAAGTACAAAATAAAATGATAAAAAAGAAAAAAGTATAAAACCAGGTAAAACAATTACGCTGTAAAAGGCAGGATCATAATTAAAAGGAAGCACAAGGGGGCTTCCTTGGTGCTGGTTCTAGTCTGTTTCCTGAGGAATGTGTTACTGCTGTGAAAATGTACCAAGTGATTTACTTAATATGTACCTTTCTCTAGGTACATTACATTTCAATCAAAAGTGTTGAAATGTATATTGAGTCTTGTAAAAGTTTAGGAATTAACCCCAAAATAATGAATTTCATGTAATTCCACTATGTGCCTATCAATCACAAATTTTTTTAGAATTATCATCCTATTTATGAGTAATAATTAACCCACATTTCAGATTTCCCAGGATAATTCCAATTTTACATATTTTGTTCTTGATCATATATGCTCTAATTTGGGGTCCAGATAATATAGTCTCTATAATTATTATTCTTATAGCCCAGTGGACAAGACTATGAATATTAACAATCATAAAATTATCAGCTTTATTTTTTTGAATATTTCAAGTCAATTTCTACATGTAGTCTATGCTTGTTTTTACAAAACAGAATTATTCACATATTCTTTCTCTGACATTATTCTAAAAGATGATGATCCAGACAAAGGAAGCCTACAAAAATATAAAAAAATAAATGTTTTAAGAGGAAATGGGAAACATTCCTGGATCAATGCTATTAACAGTTAAAGTGGTAACATCAAGCATCATGCCAAAACAATTAACAGCTAATCATGTCTGGTGTTCCATGGGTTGTCAATGGGAGTTAAGAAAATGATGAATAAAAGTGACAGTTAAAGACCAAAGCCAGTAGATCAGTGTGCTAAAGATAAGACCGCATGTTATCCTTGCACCTGGTCAGATTGAACTTCCTCCAGTCAAATTAACCCCTTACCTCATCATTTCACCCTCCTTAACACCTTTATATTCATACAGTTCTGTCCAAAACTAAATGCAACTCAGCTTGAGAATACAAGCTTTGGAAATTACTGACTTCCACAAGCATTGCTTCAGAGAAACACTTTTATATTTCTATGAGCAAGCTGAAGAAAGACTGCCATTCTCTGTCTGGTTGCATCACTGCTGCATCACTGACTTGAATGTATGCACCAATCACTCAGAAAGTGTTAAAAGACAGACTCTCTTTCAGGAGGTCTGTTTGGTGTATGGCCCAAGAGTCTGCATTTCTGATGCAAGGTCTTGGAAAACTTGAAGGAATCACTCCAGTCGAGGTTATTACACATGATTCATAAGCAGGATTTCAGAAATGTAGACTAGTACTACACACAAGAAGTAAACAAAAGACTGTCACCTTCAATGGCTTTCAGGTCAGGTGTGCAGTGAACAGTGGAATGTTTTAATTGTTAGAAGGACTCCCTGCCAAATCAAACAAAATCATAATGCTGGGGAGACCTTTCTGAACAAACGTGTTCCTAGTGGCACAAGAACATATTAAAATGGTTTGTGCATGTTGTGCTTAATTTTGGATCCAGAGATTAAAGCACAGATAGAGACGCTAAAAAGATATACAGGACTTGTATAATGAGGGAGATTTAAAGCTACTCTATCCCGGACTAAATCAATAACTGGCAACCTAACTGGGCTAGATATTGAGAGAACATGATTTGCTTTTCCCTTTCTCTGTTTTAATGGATTCTCTTGCCATTGGATAATTCTAGCCTTACAGAGTTTATTTTAACAGTTCCCCAAGACAGTACTCCATTTAAGCATATAATGTGTATGTGGAATAATTATAATACCCGAAATCTAAAACCCCTTTTTTTTTCAGGTAACTAAAACAGTTTTAAAAAATGTTTTCCTTATTGGTTACCTTAACAAAACATCCTGCTCTTGATATATAGTGTGTGAATCAGCTGGGCCTGACCAATATTAGTGCTAATGTGTTCAGGGTGGCTATTTGGGAAGGAAATTAGAAGACATTAGTTAAATGATCAAGCAAGGCAAGGGGGACCCCAAGGAACATTGCTGAAGAGGGGGTCATCGGCAACCTCCTCTAATCTGCTTAATACGCACTTTTCAGTCTTTTCTTGAAATCTTTTTTTTTCTAAATTTAAAAAAAATTAATGATGTGAAGAACATAGTAGGAGGGATCACAATACCTGATATCAAACTGTATTACAGGGCCACTGTAATAAAAACTGCCAGGTACTGGCATAAAAACAGACACATGGACCAATGGAACAGAACAGAGAGCCCAGAAATAAACCCAAGTCTCTATGGTCAATTAATATTTGACAAAGGCAGCAACATAAAATAAAGATAGCCTCTTCAACAAATGGTGTTGGGAGAACTGGACAGCTGCATGCAAAACAATGAAACTCAAGCACCAACTTACACCATACACCAAAATTAATTCAAAGTAGATAAAAGACTTAAATATAAGCTGTAACACCATTAAAGTCCTAGAGGAGAACACTGGCAGGAAAATCTCAGATATTTCACGCAGTAGCATTTTTACTGATATGTCCCCTAGAGCAAGTGGCATAAAGGGCCATAAACGGAACCTCATCAAAATAAAAAGTTTCTGCACAGTTAAAGAAAACAGTATTACATTAAAAAGACAACCAACTGTATGGGAAAACATATTTGCCAATGACACCTCAGACAAAGGTTTAATCTCAAAAATATACAAAGAACTTACACGACTCCACTCTAAGAAGACATCTAACCGAGTTAAAAAATGGGAAAAGGACCTGAACAGACACTTCTCCAAGGAGGACATACAGAAAATCCAGAGACACATGAAAAGATGCTCAATATCTCTAGCTATCAGAGAGATGCAAATTAAACCACAATGAGATACCACTTCACACTGGTCAGAATGGCCATCATAAACACAGAACAAACAAGTGTTGGAGAGGATATAAAGAAAAAGGGACCCTAGTGCACTGTTGGTGGGAATGCAGACTGGTACAACCACTGTGGGAAACAGTATGGAATTTTCTCAGGAAACTAAAAATAGATTTTCCTTTTGACCCAGCAATTCCACTGCTGGGGTTATGCCATAAGAACCCTGAAACACCAATCCAAAAGAACCTATATACCCCAATGTTCATAGCAGCACAATTTACAATAGCCAAGAGCTGGAAGCAACCTAGGTGCCCATCAATAAATGAATGGATCAAAAAACCATGGTACATTTACACAATGGAATGCTATGAAGCAGAAAGAAGAAAGGAGATCCTACCCTTTGCGACAGCATGGATGGAACTGGAAAGCATTATGCTGAGTGAAAGAAGCCAGGCAGTGAAAGACAAATACCATATGATCTCACCTTTAACAGGAACCTAAACAACAAAACCAACAAACAAGCAAAATATAACCAAAGATACTGAAATAGAGAACAGGCTGACAGGGACCAGAGGGGAGAGGGGAGGGAATTTCAAAGGAAAAGGGGGAAGGGTTTACAGAAATAAGTATAAAAGACACATGGACAAAAACAAGGAAGGGTGGAAATGGGAGGGAGCAGGGAGAGCTGGGTGAGTGGCCTGGGATGGGAGTAAAAGACAGAAATCTGTACTTGAACAACAACTAAAATTAAAAAAAAACAAATAAAAAATTAATGATGTGAAATGACATGGAAATCATTTCCAGGCCTGATCACTTTTTTCCCCCCTGCAACTTTCATTCCACTTGGCGTGTGTGTTCACGTCTCCGGGCTCGTCTCTCCCTCTCCCTCTTGTCTCCCTCATGCTCTTTCAAATTACTGGGGTGAGTTCATGTGCCCAGATTGTACCAGGAAATTGCTGAAACCAAGGTGTCATCTTGGAAAACTGAGAGTTACAGAGTAATCAAAACAAGCCAATCGCATATATCCATTTATGATTTTTCTTTCCTGTTTACTCTCCAGGCACCAATGGAAAGATTCAGCCCAGACAAAAAGTATTGTTGTAACTAAAACCACTGGTACCACAGCCCCAGCTGGAAGATCGATTTTTGGCCAATGTAACATGTACTTCCCTCCCATAAACACCATGTGTGTGGTCATTGGCTACATGTCCTCTGTAGGCGCCGGATTGCATGGTGTATCAGAGCGTGTGGTAAACTGCCAGGACTCAAATCTCAGCTCTGTCATTACCAACGGGAGGAAGCTGGACACTCTACTTTGTGTTCTTCTGCTCCGGGTCTCCTATTGGCAAGACTAATCATGGCAATGCCTACCTCACGGAGACGTCACTGGGATTAGATGAGTGGACAGACTTTAGCACTTAGAGTGCAGAGAAGCAGGAGGAGAGTGACTGCATTCCAACTCAGAGAAAAATCGCTTAGGGAAAAATTTTGTGTGAGTTTGGCTAAATCAAGTATAGGCATATCGATACTCAATAAAATTATGCTCCCCAAAGAAATTGTGTTAGTAACAGATTTTGTTGCTGAAGAAATGCTAGAGGGACTGTGAAGTGGGGGTGGGGAACTGGAAAACTGCTCTCCGGACCTGAGAAGGGACACAAAGCAGTGACACTGGAAAGTTCTCTGATGGGAGGGGAGAGGATAGACAGACATCAGATGCCTGGAGTCTCAAGCCTTTTCACTCCACTGCTTCCTCCCCTACCTGCTTTCTCCCCAGTTTTGCTGCCAAATATCTGGTCCCCAAAGAAGCACAGAACTCCTCCAGATTAGACATGCCTGTCCAACTCCTTGACCTTGCATAGAGAGATAATTTGGGATGGGAGTCTGAGGTGAGGTGTTTGCAGACACCATGTAAGTAAAAAAAGGGCAATGTCCTACAGTGGAGGAGCAATATAACTGACAGTGGCAGCCAGTTATGGGCTTGTCACATCACTGAGGTTTTCAGCGGGGCTCTGCCAGGACAGGAAGCTTCCCTGCTCATGAACCCCCTGCACTACCATCTGTAATGAGAATGATAACAGTCACCCCATTGTTATGTATATATCTACACGTTTTACTTTATTTCATCTTCAACTCTATGAGGAGTATATTTTTTGTCTATCATAAAAAAGTTAGGACTTAGATATATTGTTAGTTGCCAAAAGTCATATCAGATATAAAATTAAGATTTTTGAACTAGGTATTTCATCATGATTCTTTCATTCTACACAATTTTATAGGTTAAACTAAAGTGTCATTTCTTCTGCAAAGGCTCATATAACCTCCAGAGCTGTCTTGTGCTCCCCTGACTCTCACATCCTTTGCACATTCCTCCTGTGGGTCCTAGAAGGCTGAATCATAATTATTTAAGTACAAGACTATAAACAATTCAGTGGTAGAGACCATGACTTCTCTGGGCCAGTGCTTAGAACAAAACAAATGTTCAATAACTGTTGGTTGAATGAATTACTAGATGAACCATAAAAAAATTACAACCCTCCCTTCAACCCTTTCTCATGGGTTAATACCCTCTTATATCACTGTAGACCTCTACAGAGATACTTGGCAGGCAAATAAAAACTGGCTAATAGATTAAAACTAGTGTATCTAGGGAGGCTGTATTATGTAATAGGTAAAAATCCCAGTTCATTCTCTAACTAGTTCTATGATTGGGAAAAGGTACTTGATTTTTCTAAGACTTCAGTTTCTTTGCTCTGGCCAGTATGAATCTGTTGGTTGGGGAATCATCCTGGAAGCTGAAAGGTCACCTGTTCAATTCCTGGTCAGGGCACATGCCTAGGTTGGAGGTTTAGTCCTTAGTCAGGGCGTGTAAGACAAGCAACCAATCAATGTTTCTCTCCCTCCCTTTCTCTCTCTCTAAAAATAAATAAATATTTTTTTGAAAAAGAAGACTTCAGTTTCCTCATCTGTAATGTACAAATAATAACAATACCTACATTTAGAGTTTTTGTGCAGAATAAAGCTAATGCATGCAGTATGGTTTTAAACTTCTGGGAATTTACTATTTTGAAATGTATTTTTTAAAAGCATTACTTCTGAAAGCAGTGGGCTACTTGAGTGTCTACATTTTTATGTGGTAAACACAGTGGTGTTCATACTTATTCAAGCAGCAGGGCACCTGGCAGTGCAGGTGCTTACTATGAAAACTGGGGTTTATTTAACGTAAAACAAGTGTATAATTTAGAACCAAATCAGATACCATTTCATATTTGATTTTAATATAAGCAAGTGGTAACAAGTGGCCAAGTTTTAACAAACTTAAAATTTTAAATATGTCCATTTGCTTAATTCACGGTAACCTCAGATGGTAAAAGACTTTCATTATTTGAGTGGCAGGAGCAAGTAGGCCGAGCAGGTAGAACACGAAGGAGTGGTCAGTTTGGGGCCTTGATTTTGAACTGAATCGGCACATCACTGATACGGGTTTACTTTGTGACATGGAATTATTCATGCACCTGTGTGTTAAGAGTGTCAGCCACGTGCCACGCACACATGGTGTGAGTCCAGGGCTGCCCTGTGAGCACTGTGGACAAACGGATCGCAGTTCCCTGATCTGCAGGAATCTATAGTCAAAGACGAAGGCATGTTTCAACTGTATGGGAGGGGCCTGGGATGTGTGTGGCCATTTCACACGACTAATGGTGGGAGGAAGGAAAGAGGAAAAGCTTCCTATAGAACATGATGGTTAAGCTGATAATTTACAGAACACTGTGTATTTTGTATTGGTCCATTGCTAAGGGAATAGATAAATAAAATATAGTATGTCTATATAAAGAGAGACTCTATGAGTTTTGAGTGAATGAACTAGATGAAATAAATCAGATCTATGTGTGTAAATAAATCTCTAGAACATAATATTGAATGAGAAAGCAAAGTTACAGAATGATATGTGCATGGTAGAATCATTTGAGTAATTTTAAAAACATACAACACTAGTTTATGCATGCACTCAGGCAGTGAAAGCACAGAGCCATGGATTAAACGTCAGTGTCTATCCAGTGGTGAGTGCGCATGCCTCTGGGAAGGACGGAGAGAAGACTGAGTAAAAAGAGGCTACAGTTGCATCAGTAATATTCCAGTTTAGAAAATAAGTGAAAGAAATATAGAAGGTTAACATTTATTCATTGTGGGTGGTGGGCGCAACATTTGTTACATTATTTTTTTTATTTTTAGATATTGAAAAGCAATTTTCCTAATTTTAAAACAGTATACCCCAAATCAAATTTAGAATTAACATTAGGAAACAGGTCAGTTGCAAGGTAGGAAGTAGACATTATATAAATTATCATCAAAAGTAATTTAGTTTATAGTATTTTTGCTGCTCAGACATAAAATTTTTTGTTTTATATAATCCGGTATCTCTTCATATCTTATATAACAAATATATGGTTATAACACTGAAACTGATAAATTGAAGTTTCATTCTTGTTGCTGGAAGTTATGGGGGTAAAGACGAGGGAAAGAACTAGCACAGAGGAAGACGGAGGCCTCAGAGACTGCAGGGAGGCCTTGGCCTGTGAGTAGCAGCCCCTGAACCCACTGGTAAGTGCTCACTTTGCTAAGCAGTGGACCCTCACTCTACCGATCCCTCCATTCCGAATTATAGCAGGAAAAACATTGGCGATCACCATCAAATACCACTACTCAGGCTAACCTGGGTAGGAGTGTAGATGATTGTATAAACCTCTGTTTAATATATATTATTTTATAAATAATAAGGAATGAATGTTTGCTATTTGAGGCACAAACAGATGTATAAAAATCTACTTTTACATGGAGAAATTATCAGCTACAATTTTGTTAACAAAAATACGCATCATCTTTCACCATAGGGTTAACTGAACAAATCACAGTGAACCAAAACATAGATGAAGCAAATCTCATAGTTAAATTAAAAATTAATTAAAAAGCTAGAATATTGGCACTCAAAAACCATGGAGAGCTCCAGTCAACCCTGATGATATGCAGATAACCATGGTAGGAGTTCCTAATACCTATCCGAGTGCAGGCCAAATTAACGTGCCTCTGCCAGACTTAGTAGTAAAATGCTGAACTAGCCTTCAGCAAGCACTAATAATTTGCTAATTTTAGTTTATAACTGCCAAATATGAAGTTATGAATCTGTTCCATGCCATTCAGATCGAGGAAAAGTTGTATCACTTTTAAATTCCACCTCTGAGTCCAGACGTGCCTGGTTGTCGGAAGCCCAATATCATTGTGGCCGGTGAGGGCTCCCACGGTTCCCGGGGTGCGGCCGGAGGCTCTGGACTCCCGCAGGCAGTCCTGAGCATTTGGGGAATGGCCCACCTTCCGTCCATTAGCGTCGCTGCCGAGTTGTATGCTAAGGCAGACGTTAGTCCGTTTTGAAAAAAAAAAGCAGGTGTCTTCAGTCCTTCAGGCCAAAACTAGATCCCAAATCTAATGCAGTTTCCAGGCAGCCAAGCCTGTTGTGCAGCCTCGCCAGAGGTACCCATCCACCCACCTTACCAGAGAGCAAACCTTACCTGAGCTTCTGCTGGACTCAGCCCCAAGTTTGTCCCTTCCCAGCATCTGCTTTCTCCCTTATCAATCCCTGTAATGGTCTCGAAGCACAAAATCAATTTACTTGTAGGAGTGAGGTAGTGAGTGTATAAGGTGCTAGAAACTTTAGAATAATACTGGAAGTGTGTTTTGTCCTGGGGCAGAGGGTCTGGGAAACTGATGCTTTATTCTTCTTGGGTTACTCTTCAGCAGAAAAACAAAAAAGTTAAATCAACAGACCAAAAAAAGTGTGGTATTTTTTCCTTAAAAGCTCATTTTTCTTACCATGTTTTAGTAACCCTTAATTAGCGTTTGCTGATAAGCAGCACTTACACGTATAAATAAAAGTTTAAGGACACATGCTACTGCACATAAAGATTTGAAGAAACCATTTTTTATTAGTTAAATTAAAAATTAATTTGAGGTCCATGATGATACCACACTTGAGCTGAGGACAATACTTTGAGAAGAATGAGCAGGTAGGAGAGAAGGTCCTATTGGCTGCTTGCTTCCTTCTCCTGTAATTCCCCCTCCACTAGCTGGAGGTGTTGGCTGCATGTTTTCTCCAGGGACAGGGCAGCCAGGCTCCTGCTCTGTCCCCTTACTCAGACTGCTGGCTCCCTGGTTTGCTAAACCTTCACCCCATTTCCACTCTACATCCTCTTACAGGTTCTACTTGCACCTGTCTCCGATTACAGGCAGGGGCAGGGCCTCAGGCTATTTCCAAACACAGGTGTTTGAGGACTAGAGAAGATGGGTTGGATTCATTAGGGAGTGAACGTCTGTCCATACTAACCAAGAAGGTCTAACTAATGTAGCTGGTGTTAAAATCTCAGTCAATAGTGTGCAAAACAGTAACTTAATATTTGTACACATTGTGAGATGGTCACCACAATACTTCTGGTTAACATCTGTCATTTGCACTTTCATTCATTCATTTAACAAATATTTACTGAATCCCAAACAATGTCCAACTTCCAGGGGTAGACACAATGATACACAGAACGATATAGCCCCTGTTGTCATAAAATGCATAGCAGAGTATAATATTTTAATGTCAAACCTCATATAAGATGGAATGAATCAGGGTCCCCTGACTCCCCCAGTCTTCATGACGTAGAATTGAGGTCATGCCATCTAGGAGCCTTGGAAAGTTTTAGGAAAGCTCACTGGAGGCAGGTAGGTATGCTCTGGACCTGTCCCCTTGTCACCTAGTACTGCCTCATGCTTCTGTGACCAGTGATTTCTGGACGAGGTAGTAAGGTAAGTAGCTGCTTGCTTGGTATAAGGTAAACAGTATGTCAATACTTTCAGAGCTGGAGATAGTTTTACTGTTTACCTAAACCAATACCCTAGTTTTACAAATGAGACAACTATAGGTCAAAGAAGGGAAATGGTCTAAGTTCATATCATAAGTTAATGACAGATTCCAGACCAGAGCACAACGTCGATCAAGTCCTCAGAGTTCACACCCCTCCAAGGTCCAGCCCTGTCTGCCTCTCCAGCTTCATCATCCATCGCCCTCCTTTTCTGCCCTACACTCCAGCCAAATCATTCACAGCAGGCTGGGTTGCATCTTCCTCTGGGTTGCTCAGTGCAACTTTCAGGAAGGCTCTAGCTTGCAGGAAACAGAAGTACGTTCATGTTACCTTCAGAAATGAGGACTTTAGTATTTATTAATAGAGCCGTGGAAATTCAGGGGAAATAAAGCCAATTCAGAAAGAGTGGAACTGAGAGGTAGGTTTTGCATCCTGGGGGCCTTAGTAGGAACCTGTGAAATTGGACTTAAATATTCTGCCATTAACATGACCTGAGTCCTCTCTGCATCCATCCCCTCCCTACTCACTAATAACAGACTTTCTCACCCTCTATTCATCTGGCTTACTCATAATTTCTGCTCACCTGGTAGTCCAAATCATTGTTCTTCCAGCATTTTCCTATGGTATGACCATTCATTCAGCCTCAGCTCTAATGCATCATTCTCTTGGTGGGTCCCAGTCTTTTAGGAAAAGTTTCCTTGTATGTTCTAGGTTAATAACAGAGCTCAGAAAACCCCCAGTGTCACTACTAGTACTTGGCTGCTAATAGTTTCAGCTGTACCTGCAGAGCACAGCCTTTCTCACACCGGCAAGAATCTGGTTTCTGATGCTGCTCCAGTCATCTTAGCTCTAGAGGCTCCGCAAAACAGAACACCAGATTCAGCGTTTTTCTAATGATTAATAAGCTTTTGTTGTCATAAAAGTGATAAATGCATATACATTTAAGAATTGGTAAATCAAAGTACTATAAAGTGGAAAATAAGTCACATAAATTCATATTTCCTCGTCCAGCAATAGGCCACCAGCAACAGACACACACAACACCCACACAGATCTATAGTAATTTTGAACAAAATTGGAATTGCATTATATATATTAATTTCACTCAATATTACATCAAGGGCCTGTTCCTACGACACTGTGTGTCTCTAGCAATCCACTTTCTATGGTAGTATAGTATTCCATCCTGTGGGTACCAATGTATGTTTGCTATTGTCAAGCACTTGAGATCTTTACATTTTCCTCTGTTACAGATAATGATTCGTGAATTGATTTGTACATAAGTAATTGGGCACATTTATAATTATTTCCTTAAAATGAATTGTTGAAAAAGAATTACTAGAAAAACACTGTAAAAATATTTTAAATGATTAACACACATTCTCAAATGACCACACCGGAGAGTTGTATGCGCCCTTCAGTATGGGATTCTTGTAAAAAATGGATATTATTCCCTTTTGTAATGCCTTGTCATTTTAATAGGCAAATTTTAGTATCATATTAATTAATTTTCATTCATTTAATTCCTAATGAGCTTCAGCATATTTTGTTGGCCATATGCAGTTCTTTTGTGAATTGCCTATTTACATTCATTGCCAGTTTTTAGTTGAGGTTTTTGTTTTCTTTTTTATTGATTTGTAAGAACTTGCTAAAAGCTAAGAATATAAGAAGTAAAACTGTCTCTGTTTGCAGGTAAGATAATTTTGTATACAGAAGTACTAAGGCCTCTACTCAGAAATGATTTGAACCAATGAATAAGTTCTGCAAGTTGTATGCATAAGATAATTATTCAAAAATCGATTGAAAAATAAAATTAAGAATTAGTAATTCAATTTAAAGTAGTACCAAAAATGTAATATTTAGAAATAAATTTAACAAATAAAATGTAAGACTTGTAGTCAGCAAACTATAAAAAAGGAAAAAGGACTCATGGACATGGACAACAGTGTGGTGATTACAGGGGTGAGGGGACTTAAAAAAAGGACTAATACTAATGGAAAAATACAATAAAAATAAAAAATAATATACTTTCCACAAAAATTGAAGAAAACTAAGGAATAATTAAATAAATGGGAAGACATCTCATATTTATGAATTGAAAGACTTAATGTTGTTAAGTTGGTAATTTTCCCAAAATTGATCCACAGATTCATCATAATGCTTTTCAAAATCCCAGCTTCATGCATTGACAAGTATATACTAAAATTCATATGGAAAAAGTCAGGGGACCTGGAATAGCCAAAACGATATTAAAAAGAACAGAAATTTCCCGATTTCAAAGTCACTGCAAAGCTTCAGTAATTAAGATAGTGTGGTGCTGGAATGAGACTAGACAAATAAATGAGTGGAATATAGTTAGGAGTCCAGAAATGAATCATTACATTTACTGTTGGTTGGCATTTGACAGAAATGCCCAGATAATTCAATGGTGAAAGAGTAATCACTTCAAAGAATGGTGCTGGAACAAGTGAGTATCTATCTACATGAAAAAGAATTAATACCATGTACAAAAATTAACTCAAAATGGATCAGAGAATTAGCTATCAGATGCAGCAAGTCCACTTGAGTATATACCCAAAAGATGTAAAAAACATATATCCACAAAAAACTTCCACAATATTTTGAGATGAATGATCATGTCAATACTATTCCTAAAAGCCAAATAGTAAGAAAAAAAGTCCAACTAGTTGAATGAATAAATAAAATGAGGTGTATCCACATAATGAAATATTACTCAGCCATAAAAACGAAAGAGATACTAATTCATGCTACTGCATAGATGAACCTTGAAAAGAGTATTTTAAGTGAAAGAAGGTAGATGTAAAAGCCCACTTATTGTATGATTCCACTGATATGAAGTATCCAGAATAGGCAAATCCACACAGATAAAAAGTAGATTTGTGACTCTGGCTACTGTGGCTCAGTTGGTTGGGTGTCATCCCATAAACTGAAAGGTTGTGGGTTCAATTCACAATCGGGGCACATACCTAGGTTGCTTGTTTGGTCCCCAGTCTGGACACATACGAGAGGCAACCAATCGATGTTTCTCTTTTACTTTGATATTTCTTTTCCTCTCTTTCCCCCTCCCTTCCCTTCTCTCTAAAATCAATAAGCATGTCATCGGGTGAGGATTAAAAAAAGAAGAAAGAAGGTAGATTTGTGGTTACCAGGTGCTAGAGGAGCAGTGACTGCCACAAGTATGCCGATTCTTTTGGGGGCGATGAAAATGTCTGGAACGAGAGAGCGCTGACAGTTGTACAACTTGGTGAACATACAAAAAAGTGAATTGTATATTTTAAAATGGTAAATTTTATGGTATACCAATTATATTTCAATTGAGAAAATAGAAACCAAGTATTGATAGATGGTATGACATGGATAAAATATTCGTAAAACATTTAAAAATATTATGCTAAGTGAAATAAGCCAGTAACAAAAGACCATTTTTTGTGTGATTCCGTTTATCTGAAATGTGCTCAGTGGGCAAATACATAGATTCAGAAAGTGGAAACCCCCTAACACTGAGAGGATCAGAAGGAGTGGGACTTCTAATGGGTACAAATGTTTCTTTTTGAGGTGATAAAATATTCTAAAATTAATTGTAGTGATGATTGTAGAATCCTCTGAACATACAACAAAAACATTAATTATACACTTTATGTGGGCGAATTGTATGATGTGTGAGTTATATACCAATATGTCGAAAGTAGTTAAGTATATAAACCATTTGAGTATCATACACTTTGCAAATATATTTTTTTCATTTATCTTAAGCCTAGCTTCTGTCTATGAGTTTTGTTGAGCACAGGAAAATTAAATATTCATGTGGTAAAATTTCTTATTTTTTTCCTTTATTTTTTCCTTTCCATGCTAAGAAAGACCATCCTATCATCATAATCAGGTAAAAATTTATTTTCTTAGGTCTCTTTCAATTGGACTTTTTTTTACATTTAACTAATTCATTTGGAGGTGGTTTACATATTTTTGCAACTATTTCAAGGGCCTTTACAAGATGGTATTCTTAACTTCAGTTTTTCTTTCCTTTTTTTTTTAATATTGGGAAACCAAGATGACCGGTAGTGACAGTGCCCCCAATCCAGCCTTATTTCTTATTCTTTCTCTGCTTTGTGTTCAGATTGGAATATGGCTTTAGCTGCTGTGATAAATCAGGAACCGTCTCCCCTCTACCCTCCCTCCACCTCCAAATCAAACTTGGCAAATTATATTGTTGGATATGTTACTTGTTGAGTTGACTTCAGAGCTGTAATCTGGAAGTTCGTCTAATTGGCCTGATTAGTTTTGGTCTTGTGGTCATGAAAGAACCAAGAAAGAAGTCTGAAATATCAGATACATTCATCAGCCAAGATAGGGAGGTGTTGATGGCTTCCCTTTCATGTAAATCCAAATGGCTGTGGCATGTTTGGCTCATATTCTTTTGATTTGCGATTTAATTTTTACAAACTGTAGGAAGAAAACTGTTGCCAGTGTTATGGTTTGGAGAGCTGGCTTTTCTATCCAAAGGCACAGAAAATGTAGTATAATGACTCGGCTCAGATAATGAGGCAGGAGGAAAGAAAAAAAAAAAAGGTTGGCAAAAGAATATGTCCCCTTTCTGCCATTTCGTGCAAAATCAGGCATACATAGCAAAGAATGAGATTAAAAATCTGCTCTTTGTTCTTCTCCCCAAAGGCTTCCCCAGTCTTTAGTGGGCCTTGTATTGCTTTTTATCCTTTCTTTGAAGACATTTAGCCTAAAGGACACTACCTGAGGGGCATTTACTGTACCTGAGATAACTCTGCCAACTCAAACTTGGTAATATTTAGAGTCTTGCTTATCTCCTTTTATGTCTTTTTCTGGATACAGGATTCCCCTCATCTATGAGGCCATTAGGACCTGGGGTATCACTCAAATAACACACTGACTCTCTGCCTTAGCAAATGTCTCCGGAAATGGACCTGAGCTTCACACCTTCCTCATCTCTTCCCAGACTCTGTTCTGGCTCACCATTCAGCTCAAACTGTCTTTTCATAAGTGACCAGTTACATCTTGGTCAGAAATCAGATGGCTTCTCCTTAGTTTTCACCCTCCTCTCCTAGTGAGTAAAACTGACCCTTGCCGTGGCCTTCTTTGTGGAATCCTCCTCTTCCCTATCTCATGGATGCTTTGTATTCCTTGGGTCAGCATGATGGGGCAGTTAAGAGTACGGGCCCTCAAGTCAAACCTTGTTTCTACCAATTAGGAGTCATGATCCTAACTTCTCATAACTTTTGCCCCTCTGTGTAAAATAAAGAGAATAACTGTGTCCAACTCGTAGAATTATGAGTACTAAGTGAGTTAATATCCTCGAAGAGCTATGGCTACCACCTGATTTATCTACATTTATAGAGTACTATTATTTTCCTACCCTTTAATGCCTTTTCATTGGGCTCTTTACACTCCTTTCTGTGGTTCCTTCAGACTCGTGAGTGTATGCATGTTCTTGGACCTCTTCTTTTTCCCCTGTTTTGTGGAGAAAAATCTCACTGGGTAAGATCCTCTTAAAGTATTACTCAGATCCCCTCAACCCCACTTTCACCTCAAGCTAGTGCTGTGGTGAACCAGTCCTTGAAGACTTCAACCAGCTTCTCACCGGTGCAACTCAGCACCTCACTGTGGGTCTCTGCTAGCTCTTGCTTCCTGCCATGGGCCATCTGCAGGAAACTTGCAATACAATCATGCAGGCAAATACACATTTTTGAGGCCATCCGTGTCCAAGAGAAGACAAAGGGCAATGGATCAACACGTCCATCTCCCTTTCAGTCCTTAGGTGAATGGTTCTGAACCTCATTTCACACAGCCGCTCACAAGTTCCCAGGACAAAAACACCAATCACCCTCGGCAGTAAAGTTTGACAGTGGGTCCTTGAGTTAGCTTTCCTTCCTTCCCTGTTTTCACTCCCTTCTATTTCCTGCTCCAGGGATCAAATTTCCTGCTGTAAACCTTTTTCTCAGGTTCTTTTGGGGAAAACCAGGCTAAGACACTCGTTTATTAAGTCAAGTAATACTTCACTTCAAGGATTATTTCTGTGTGTAGTTTCCTCTCTAAAGTAGAGAGAGACTTCAATGAATTTTTGGCATAAGATCGCTCTTTTGGAGGAAATGGGGGTCACTGGAATACGTCTTGGTTACGTAAATGAAAAGGACAGGACGTAGCTGCTCTTGGTCCTGGGAGAAGCTGAAGAGTATCCTTCTCTGAGCACTGATGTTTGGTGTCCTAAATTTCTGCATATATATTCCTATTCACTTCAGACAGTTTCTCTGAGTTTCCTTTGCCTCTGTTTTGTTTTGAGAAGATAGGTTTGTTATTTATTGGGAGGTGGTTTTCGTTTGTTTGCTTAGGATGGAGATGAGGAGTCAGGAAGAGAAATGTTTGGGTATATGGCATCATGAGAAGGATGATTTAAAGAAGATGAGAAATGAAAAGAAGAAATACAAGAAGCAGCTTTTCTGTGAAACTTTATGGGACCAGTAAGGATAAAGTTGTTTGAGAATGGAAGACAAAAATTGACAAGAGGTTGGAGACTGGGTTCTTGTCCCCTCCTTTTTTCCCTACCTCCACACTCACCCAGGACAATTTGGACACCCCAGAAGTAGTGGCTTTGGCAGCATCAGAGAGCCAGACTTGCCTCAGACACCACTGTTTCCTGACGAACAGCAGAGGTGGTGCCTTTTGGGGGGCAACTCAGGGCCTCGACATCAGTTGAGGGAGCCAAGCTGGAGTGAGTACAGCATATAAAAGGGAAGACTGGTTTGTGGGCACATATTAGACATTCTTTGAGGAATCTCAGAATTTATTGGGGCATATTTAGGTTGCATATTTACCCTTCAAATCCTTTTGGCTTTCCCTATCTTCAGAGCCTTCATTTATTTTTTAAATTAATTTGAGAGAGAGATGAACCCTGACTGAGGATCAGACAACCTTGGTATATTGGGACACTGCTCTAACCAGTTAAGCTACCTGGCCAGGGCTTATCTAAAGAACCTTTAGAAATTTGTTCCCACCAGCCACAGCTTTGATGACCGGCTATGAGTCCATGCCATGAAACCCATGAGGTTTCACCTCATGCCATACCTCCCACTTTTTGCCTGGTGCTCCAGGGCATCCTTATTTGCATTGTATCTTCAGAGGCCATGTAAGGGAGTCATTATTCCATAGTGCATGCCTTAACATTTGCGAAATGGAGCCAGAGAATGAATTAATCTCACTTCTTCCCCCTGGGTGCTCCTGAGAACTAGTCATTGTTATAGATTCTTGGAAGACTGAGTAACCAATCACCCTTGATACCAAGGGGTGGCAATGTCATCAACCCACTCTTATGTCAGCTCCTCTCCTTTGTTGCCTCACTCCCCTTTTCCCTCATCCTTTTTTACCTGGCGTTGTAGTCACTGACAAAGAAGTAGGGCACAAGCATTTTCCTTAGGCTGTGCTCTCTGAGGAATGAAGAATAAGATAGGGTGCAGCTGTCATTGGGCAATGAATCAGTGCGGTCAGGACCAGCGTAACTTGGGATATTAAAATTTAAGATTACCTCATTGCGTGCTTCTCTGTCTATTGAGGTCAGGTAATTCAAGTTGCATCTTCTTCACTAAATCAAAATATGGAATCCTAAATGCTCCCACATGCAAGTCTCGTCTTTTCTGCATACTAGAGGTGTCCTCCTGGACGTCTCTCACTCCCTACTGACTCAGGACAGGGTGGGCATCAGCAGGTTGATGGATGCAAGTATGTGAAACACAGAGACTTTTCTTGTAGTATTACTTATTTGTATTATCTGTCTTATTATTGTAGTTATTATTTTATATCCTTACTTATGATTTGTCATTACCTTTAGGTAATGATGGATGGTAATGTAACCTACTTTGCTCATCCCTGTATTTCTACAACTGATGTCATACTTTGGGTTGCTTAACCTTCCCACAGACTGAAGAAATGATTAATGTTGTATGTTTCCTGGTTCAGTTATCATTTGTGTCCTAATCATTGTCCTAATCTACCAGACTAGAAAACTTAAAGTAAACTTTAATTCTCCTTCTCTAGAATACTCCACAGCTTATTGTTCTCCGCACCTCTTCTACTGGCCCCTTATTCCCTGTCTTTGCTGGATGAGGCTGTTATCATTTACTTTTCGTATTGTGACAGTCCCCTAACTGGTTCCCTGCTTCAGTCTTTCTTCTCTAGGGTCCATCTTGTCACACCCTCCAAACCCACTGCTGTACAGCAGGTCAAATAACGTTGGTTCATTCAAAGTTGTTGCATTATAATATCGATTAAACATCAAAGGAACTTTACTCTTGTTTACATAAACTAGCCTATGGTAAAGTTGGTTTTGCTATACATTGTTTTGCCACAGTTCCAAGAACCATCAGTATTATTGCGGACTTAAGTGTATTCATTCATGCACCAAAAGCTCCACAAAGTTACCCCTGAAACTTCCTTAGACATTTTGCCTTGTGAAGCACTGTAGAAAGTATTTTTTTCCAAACACACTAACAAGCAAATGTAAGTGCATTTATTTTATATCTCCCAGTAAGTCCAGCAAGCTGGTTGTTCTTGCATTAGAACAGATTGTTGTGCTCAGATTAAACACACTCTGGAGTGGTTGATTTGGGTTTAAGGACCATGCTGTATGAAATATGCATGTCTTAAAAACAATGGACACCCCCAGTGAGGTGACATGCTTGCAACATGAGAATCACTTGAGATCTGAGAGAGCTGAGGAAAAGAAACCTTCCCAATGCACCCACTCTCACTCCCTGGACATGATGCCTCCAGCAGGGAAGGGTAGGCAGAGCTAGCTGCTCCCTTGAAATTGTCCTCCCTTGCTCTCTCTCTCATTTTGCAGAGCCTTGGCTAATTGGGATAAGGTAAATGCACATGTAGTGTGACATCCATAGACCCACTGAGGTGAACTGCATGTAGTGGGCAGTCAGTGAAAGAATACACATGACAATACATTGAATCGAAAACTTGATTGTGGTCCTGGTTCTAGCATAGAAAACAGTGTGGTTTTGGAAAGTCATTTCACCATACTATAACTAAATTTACTAATTCATAAAAGTACGTGACTAATTTATTTATCCCAGGTCACTTCGTCCTGCCTGTGCACAGGCACACACATGCTCTGTATTACTAAGTACGTTTGTATAAACAATTTTGCACTAGGCTACATTAGAATATTTTAATAAATTGTTTATTACTGAACGCACATTAATTAACCTTAGGAATGGTTGCACAGGTGTGTTTTTTAGTCTTTTTTGATTATAAAACCAAAAGAATCCTTCCGTAAGTGACCACTAACACCACCTCTTGGTGTTGGGCAGCATTAACAAGCTTCTGCTCAACAGGTAGATTTGAATGGATGTACGGCAACTTGTGGAATCTAAGACAACCTGCCATCAAGACAAACAAATATTTTAAGAATTAGGAAAGCAAAATGTGTGTTTCCAACTAACAAGTAACACTACACCTTCTTGTCATTTAAGATGTTCATTCTATACTCATTGAAAAAGCATTTTCACTCTTAGACCAGTTTTTAAAGTCACATGTGAGTTTTCTGCACAACAGAGGAAAAATGTAAGTGAAATAGATTGGTTAAAGTCTTCCTAAATATGCTGTACATTCAATGGCTGAGTCTTCTGAATTACCTTCCTGCTCAGAATTGTTATTTTCCACATTTTCCCATAAATTCTGTCCTTTGTATGGCAACAGCATTAGTTGCAGCATTTCTTAGCAGAATGTATATCAAAGAATTAAATCTCCAGTCTTGGGTTGTTAAGTCTGCTTTGCAATTAAGTAGCATTAGCTCAGGGTTTTTTAAAATATATTTTATTGATTATGCCATTACAGTTGTTCTATTTCCCCCCTTCATTCCCCTCCACCCTGCACACCCCTCCATCACCATTTCCCCCCTTTAGTTTATGACCACGTGTCTCGAGTTCTTTAGATTCTATATTTCCCATACTATTCTTGCCCTCCCCCTATCTATTTTCTACCTACCATCCATGCTACTTATTTTCTGTACCTTCTCCCCCTTCTCCTTCTCCCACTCCCCTGTTGCTAACCCTCCATGTGATCTTCATTTCTATGGTTCTGCTCCTGATCTAGCTGTCCTCTTAGTTTGCTTTTGTTTTAGGTGTGGTTGTTAATAACTGAGTTTGCTGACCTTTCACTGTTCATCTTTTTTATCTTCTTTTTCTTAGGTAAGTCCCTTTAACATTTCATATAATAAGGGTTTGGTGATGATGAACTCCTTGAACTTGATCTTATCTGAGAAGCACTTTATCTGCCCTTCCATTCTAAATGAAAGCTTTGCTGGATAGAGTAACCTTGGATGTAGGTCTTTGGATTTCATGACTTGGAATGCTTCTTTCCAGCCCCTTCTTGCCTGTAAGGTCTCTTTTGAGAAATCCACTGCCAGTCTGATGGGAAGTCCTTTGTAGGTGACTGTCCCCTTATCTCTTGCTGCTTCTAGGATACTCTCCTTCATTTTAATCTTGGCTAATGTAATTATGATGTGCCTTGGTGTGTTCCTCCTTGGGTCCAACTTCTTTGGGAGTCTCTGAGCTTCCTGGATTTCCTGGAAGTCTATTTCCTTTGTCAGATTGGGGAAGTTCTCTTTTATTATTCAGCTTTGGAGATACTGCTCCACGTACATTTGGTGCATCACCTCCTCAGCCGGTCCCTGTCACTGTCTAGCTGCTAAGAGTTTCAAAATATTCCACTGTCTTCTATGTTTGTAATTTTCCTCCATACCTCCACACCCACATTGCAGTTTTGATGCTGGCACTTTTTATGTTTACACATACACAATGGTAGTAAACTGAGACAACAGTTCTTTTAAGTCACTATTGATCGTAAAGTACATCTGATTTCAAAAACATCAAAATCTGCGGTAGAGAGGAAGGGAGTTTTAGAACTGGTGAAATTTGTCAATTGCAAGGTCACAGACAGAGGAGTTTCTGCCTCAGAATTCTGGGTTTAAAGAGGAGAAAACTACCGTCTCAGAGAGAACAGGTAATTTGCCTAAGGTCACATACTCCCAAATGATCCCAAAGCAACCTCTACAATGTCACACTGCCTCTCCTCAGAATCCCAGCCAGTCTGCTGGTCAGTTTTTACCCTGAAACAACTCTCCATCCCCTGTTCTTGTACCTTAGTAGGGTCATCAGTTGTCACCAACCACATCAGTGACTGGTCATCACCTCCGCAGTGACCTCAGTGGGTGCTGTTGCTGTTTCTCCCTGTGTCTTTGCAGCCTCCTGTATTTATTAGCATAGAGACCTTCAGTCTCCAAGAAACCAGATGAAACAAATAACATCACATAGCCAAAATTAAGACGTTTTTACCAGAGAAGAATGAAACACAGCCGTTCCAATTGACCAAAGATTTGGCAACATGTTTTATGGATTTCATTGTGCGCCACTCGAACTGTTGGCAACCAATGAAACCAAGTGCAAAATTCCAATTATTGCCTCATTTTTACCTAACCTCTACATTTTTTTCTGGTTTCCCCCTAATTGTAATACTTTCATTATACATCTGAAAATCTGGTCTAGATTTAAGTATTTCCAAATAACATCAGGGGTTTCTGTTAACTTGCTATACTTTTGTATAACTTGATCATGGTTGGCAAACTTTGTGTGCTAGCTCTGCCAGTGCTGGTTGGTCCTCACCCACTGGCGGTCTGCAGTACGTGAGAGGCCACCTTTCAGGAGCATCTATTGCGTGTTTCCTGTGTACACTCAGCAACACACGTGACAAGAATAAGACTCCCACCCTAATGCCAACAAGGAAATATTCTTTGTTGTTTAACATGCTATAGGCCTCAAGCCTCTGTTTTAACAATTGTAGTGATGGATAGAAGGGTAGGAAGCACAGAGTAGATCAACATATAGAGGAAAAACCATCAAGCTGCTCCAGGAGAAAAAAATATGCAAAGGGAGAGAAAAAGGAAGAGATTATGCACCGCTAGCAAGCTAACAAGTGCTAACAAGCTACTGCTAGAACAGGGCACTTAAAGTGGAGAACACTGTATCAATAATGAGAGTTTTTAGAACATTCCCAGTAGTGTGAGATGTAATTCCTTCCCTTTGCTGAATCTTTAAAAATACTTCAGTAGAGACACTATTTTTCAAGACTTCAGAGGATTCAGATTTACATTTTCTTTGGAAGGAATGCTTTACTTAAAAAAAAAAAAAAGACTGAGAACAAGAGATAGAAGGTCCTTGTTTATGTTACAACACAGACCCTCATGATTCTTCTGCCTGTTTTCTGATGTCACATTCAATTGAGGACTTCCAAACCCTAGCTAGCACCGTGACTCTCCATTCTGGAATTAATAAAGATGAATGACTGCCCACACCCAGGTCTGTCTTCTTTTCTAAAGCCAGCCAACAAATCTCCCATGTTAAAAACAGGGGTAGTGAGAGGAAACAGATATGGAGTCAGAGCAAAAACATTAAACAATCTCTGTGCACCGTCCTCTGAACAGTGCAGGTTGGAGGCTGCAACCCTCCCCTGACTTCAGTGATCCCTCTCAATAAAATTCCAGCAGAGGCAAGAGTGCCTGCAGTTCTCTGTGCTTTCCTTAAATTGTAGGGAAAATAGGAGCTCAGATGGAACGTCTATTATAAATATTAGACAAGCCAAACATATTAACAATAAAGTTCTCAAATATTTTGCCAACCTCATTTTTTCAGGGGTTAGTTTAACACTCCTCTCTCTTACCCTGTGATATTATTGTAAGTGCTAAGTAACACTTTATTACATAAATATGGCCTGCCAGGTCTAATTGCTATGTGCAAAATTTGCTAAATCACAAAGTAAGGGTACATATGAAGCTGCTTATAGAAAATTGCAAAGTATTTAAGTGATGGGAAGAGAATGTTATGATTGGCAGAAATATACATTTACTCTACCTAAAATTGAGAAGGCTATGTAAACAAAGTCAAGTTTCCATACACAAATGATCTTTCCCCCAAATTTTGTAAGTAACACCAAAAATGAAAAGAATAGCCGTGAAAAGTGATCCTTGTGAGACAATGTATGACATTGGCATAATATAACATGTAAATATCATTTTTTGTTCGACCACAGGAAAACACAGCCCTAAGAGAGTCTGATTTTGAACTTTGTTCTTCATTTATCAATGCACCGTCTGTAGTGAAACTTTAAAACAGTGACTAAAGCATGGAAATAATTATGTTTGAAATGACAGTCATTACCAATCTCAGAGGGCCAAATTCTCCTTCCTAATACCTGGAAATCTCTATTTTCCTTAGAAATTCACAGATACTTAGGCTCCTAAATGGTGGCATTAGTTCAACAATATGCCAGGGGCAAATGAGAGAGCATTGCATTCACGGAATCTTCCTACAGGCATTTGTGTGCATTTTTAGAGAGCACCGAACTGCTCTTAAGGAAAGACGGCAACATTCACAGTTACGCCATTCCGAGGATTAGCCTGGCTTTCACCCCAGAGTTCCTATGTGTCTCTAAGATATATATCTTTGTATTTTAACCCACAAAACAATTTTACTTCCAGTCACACTATCTTCAGATGCCTAGGCTAGGGCCTTTTATGCTGAGATTTGCACACACCCTTGCAAACCACAACTTCCAAGTTTGGTTTTTTGTTGTTTTTTTCTCCTGCCAAATGTCTCCCAGACATTGAGAAACCACCACTACTTGCTTGGTCTCTACTTGTTGGGAAAATAATCCATCCCTAGGAATTTCCTTGAAAGGGTTGTTCCTTCATACGGGGTCAATTAAGTATGTGTTGCTTCCAAAAGAGACATCGATCCACTGGTGAGACAATGGTTTCTCTAGTGGTAGCCAAACAACTCGGGGAAGCTTGTGAACACTAGTGCCCTGTGCTTGGGTTGGGTAGGTAAGACCATCAGCACTGGCTTGTCTCCAGGAAGGATATGGGAGGTCACATAGTTAACATTATTGAATCAAAGGCCTGATGGTGAGAATTTCTAAATAATGGTATGATTAAGTATGTCACCTAACATTTATGAGCACAAGATTAAGCATAGGGGATTCTTATCGATGACATTACAATTGGCTTTCATCACAATCGACTATTAAAATTTGATTTTCAGAAAAGTGAAGTAATTTGCATAAAGTTACATGACTGGTAAGTAATAGGCCCAGGGTTTAAACCCAGATTATTGTTTCAGTAGGAGGGAAATTTTATATATGTATATATAAATTTTTATATATGTTATACATATATATACCTATACATGT
The DNA here is from genome assembly GCF_021234435.1 of Artibeus jamaicensis. NCBI lineage: Eukaryota > Metazoa > Chordata > Mammalia > Chiroptera > Phyllostomidae > Artibeus > Artibeus jamaicensis. The sequence continues at coordinate 53,858,634 of NW_026522030.1, read as the reverse complement.
ACATATACACATAATTTTTCATAAAAACAATTACTGAAATATTTCCATTTTTAAGTACCAAATCAGTTATGAATTCCACTTAGCTCAGAATTTATGTCATTCCATGTGTTTCTGCTATAATTCTTTTCTTTTTTTTTAAAAGGCTAAAAGTCAAATTTAACATGAAAATCATCATTACTTATGATACTGCTGAGAGGCAGGGTTTTTTTCTTTTTTCTAAAATAAAAGGAGACCGTACCTATGAAGCTGCTGGTAATCCTATACCGACCTTTGGTGAATAGGCAGTTCCTCACGCACAGGTATCGATTCGGTGTCATTTGTCTTTTCAGAACAGTCAGTTTCTGCTCTCTTCCAGGTACTGAAGTGAATACCAAGGAATTCAAAATACTTAGTGAATACTGAGGAATATAAAAATTACATGTTTCTAGGAATCTCAGCTTAGACAGTATACAGATGGCATTTCAATGCTGTGGGGGAAAGAATGGATACTTTAACAAATAATATTTGTACAATTGGCTATCCATCTAAAAGAAAATTTAAACACCTACTTCATTTTATATGCACACCAAAACAAATGAAAAAATCCCATTCAATTACAGATGTAAATGCAAACACAACTATAAGATATTAGAAGAAAAGTTAGAATATTTTATATAGTGCAGGGTCAAGGAAACTTTTTTAAGCAACTCAAAGAACTAAGAAGCCATAATAGAAAAAATAGATTTGTCTATGTGAAAATTGAAATTATTGTGTGAAAAAGTAAAGCTTGTATAAAATCCAATGATAAATGGTAAGCTGGGAGAAAATATTTGTTATGTATATGTTATATATCATAAAACATACAGCTATTTTATAGACAAAGAAAGCACTTATGAATTAGTCATAAAAAGACAATCTAACAGAAACCTGGAAGTTAATAATTAGGAAATTTATAAAATAGTAAGTGCAAATAGACAATATCATATAATAATATCCTCAACCTGATCATGGATATTGTAAAATACTTGGAGGTCATGGACAGATAAGATCCCTATCTTTGAGGAACATAACTGCATGAAAACTCCAGCTGACTCTGCACCCAGGAAAGCTGAGCGCCCCATGCAGATACACGGCTGAGACACGCAGGTGCCGACAAGCTCCTGCCTGTGACACACACAGAACTCCGGCCAGTCGCTGGCTGCAGGATTTCCCACTGAAGGAAGGGTAATAAACAAGTTGGGTGGTGGGCACACAGGTGTTTAAAATAATGCCTTTAACATCACATGTGTATTATAGATTTTCTTTTGCATATGTGGTATATTTTAACAGTTAAGAAATTAAAAATGAGGCATTTTTACCCTTTAATAATGAGTAATACAGATGAATATTACTAATTGCTGATGAGTACGAGAATCGCGACAATCTTTTTACAAAGTAATGTAACATCATCTATTAAATTCAAAGTACACATAATATTGACTCAGCAATGTCACACTAGAAATCCATCCTGAACACATGAAAGCATTAATACAGGAGGCTGGGTGTGTGTGTGCTTGGGCACGTGTATCGGGTTATTACTGCATCTTCCACAGTGGCCAGAACCTGGAATCAACTTGAATATGCCCTAATAGGGAAAAGGGTGGAATCAATTATGGTATATCCATAGTATGTAGTATTATCTGGCTATTAAAATACTAAATGACAGTTTTATATGTTAATCTGGAAAGCTTTCCATTATATATTAAGTGGGGAGAAATTACAGAGAATGATAAATACAATCATCTCATTTCCTTAAAGAAATAGGAAAACTCCTACATATTTTCTTAAATTTTTATTTTTTTTAAATTGTTGTTCAGTTACAGTTGTCCTCATTTTTGCCCCATTACTCTCCCCTTCCCTCCCCTCCCCTCCCTGATCTTACACATTCAATCCCCTCCATTGTCTTTTGTCCATGTGTCCTTAATATAGGTTCCCTGACTCCTCCCCTTCTTTCCCCCATTGTCCACCTCCCCATCCCCTCTGGTCACTGTAAGTTTGTTCTTTATTTCAGTGTCTCTGGTTATATTTTGCTTGGTTGTTTGTTTTGTTGATTAGGTTCCACTTATAGGTGAGATCATATGGTATTCGTCTTTCACTGACTGGCTTATTTCACTTAGCATAATGCTCCCTAGTTCCATCCATGCTGCCTCGAATGGTAGGAGTTCCTTATTACTTTCTGCTGCATAGTATTCCATGCATAATATTTTCCATGAGCACAGAGAAATGGGTTGAAGGATATATATATATATATATATATATATATATATATATATATATATATATATCCTTCCTAGTATATATATATATATATACTAACCTGTTAACTGTGTTTATTTCCATAGTGGTTGGAATGAGAGAGGTAGTAAGAGAAATGATTAACATTTCTTTTTTTAAATTTTTATTTACTGATATTTTTAGAAAGAGAGAGAGACATCAGTTTGTTGTTCCACTTATACATTCATTAGTTGATTCTTGTATGTATCCTGACAGGGGATCACATTTGCAAACTTGATGTATGGGGACAATGTTCTAACCAACTGAGCTACCTGGGCAGGACAGATAAATGCTTCTTTATATACCTCTGAATTGTTTGACTTAAACTAGTATGTACTGTTTATAATTTAGAAAATTGTAGGTAAATTTTTTAATTATTTGTTAGTTACACACCTTTTTTCTCTTTCTTAAGCCCATTATCAAAGGAGGGTAAAGGGGGTAAAATACATGGTGGCAGAGGAAACTAGGTTTCAAGTGGCGAAAACACAAAAGAGAATACAGATGTATTATAAAGTTGTACACCTGAAACCATGTAATGTTATTAACCAATATTACCTCTATAAATTTAATTTAAAATGTTAAACAATAAATTTCAAGAGACGCCAACCCTTTGGACTAAAATGTTTCATATTCCTGAAAGGTGCTCCATTGTTTCTGCAAAATGGGAATGGGATGTGGGAAAAGCCTGAAGGAACTGGATGGTCGAGAGCAACTTTGTTATGTTATTGGAAAAGCTGGGAATTCCTAGGACATCAGAAACACCTCTGTCATAATATCATTCCAAAATCATTTTTCAAAGCCCAATTTAAGAAAATCTGGTTAAACTAAATAGCCCAGCATTACGTTAGTCAGACATTCTAATCTATGAAAAAACTCTTATTCCAGCCCTTGAACTGAAAATCCTTCATTTTCCTGCTATGTTAAGTGACAGTTTCAAAGGAGCTTCACAGAGGAAGTCCCAACGACTCCACATCCCATGCTGTTGTGCCTACCTTGGAGAGTCGCCCTTTGTGAAGCCATCCTTCCTCTGCCTACCCTCAGTGAAACCACCACACATGGGACAGCAGGTAAGAGGAGTCCTCAGCTCTTCCCCATGATGAGTAGAAGTCATCTGCCTTTGGTGGATCATTTTGCATCCAGTCTCCCATTTGGGTCACATTGGACAGATCAGAGCATGAAGAAAATCCCACATCTGTGAACTATTTGCCATAATTTGCTTGCTTTTCTTATAATTAAAGCCACAGACCATACAAATCAATCTCAATAACTCAAAATCCTAATTATTTTGGTTTTACAGTTTCAATTGATTATTTTTGAGTCATGTACTGTTTGAGAATTTACATCCACTGATTCCCATTCTTACACTCATTCCCCAATACAAGAAAGGCTTTCCAACACAAGCTCCAGGCACTTTCCTAAACATTGGTAATATAATAATTAACAAGACAGACGTGGCCCCTTCCCCCTGGGTTTTCAGCTCAGATGGTGAGGATTGACTGAAAGGAAAATGATAACACGGAACGACAAGGCCCCTTGAAGCCAACACAGCTGTCCCAGAGTGGAACTGCAGGAAGCCGAGAGCTCTTCCCACTCCAATTTCTCAGAATAGTGTAAAAACAACACTAAGTTTTCTAATTTTGAATATGAACATTAGTATTTCAAAAGCTCTATGGTTTGATCTGTTAGTCAAAAGTACTAAATTAAATACCAATATTGGTAAAGATCCAAGTTCTGGTTTGAATTTCTTAACCTAATATTGGCAGTCAGGATTTGAATTTTCTGACCTGATTTCAGAAATAAAAGCATGCACAGGATGAATTTGTATATAAATGAAATAAAATGTTAACATGAAAGTACAGTATAGACCATTTTAAGTATTGGGTCATATACTGAAGTAGAAAAGTAGTATACCAAAAGGGTGAATTTTTAAAAATGTTATTAATAAAAAATATCTACATTATGAAAAACCATGCTTCATTGCACACAAAAATAAATTGACTAATTCCTTCCATCTTGAGGTGTGAGCATTGTATTACTAACCCTTTTAAAATAAGAATTTATACCTTACATAATTGTAACCTGATCTTTTTTTATTTCTTCTCCGGCACTTTACCTACTTACAGATGGCCTTCGTAGCAATAATATTTATATTACTTAGGCCTACGCCATGGTTTTCAAATGAATTTTCTTTTTGCTTTGGGAGTTGTCCATGTTGGTTTTTCTGAGAAACTCCCTAGTTTGAAGGTCAAGGACTAAAAAAATAATAAAGCCAAACAAAAATATCAGATGTTTTTCTGTGTTATTCTAATTATTCTTACTTTGGATCCAGTGACATTTTAAGATAATATTTATCAACTGGTCCTCCCAAGAGTTAATGATAAGAATGACAACAGCTGACATTTACTGAATGCTAAACATGTGCTTGGTACTGTTCAATAAGCTTGGTATGCATTGTCAGATTTATCTTCCTAACAGTCTATGAGGAAGGTAATTATATAATCTTCCTTTTACAGATGGGTAACTTGAGACAAAGAAAGGTTAGGCAACTTTTCCAAAGATCTTGGTGAATGATGAGTAAAGCTACAACACGAAACCAAGTAATTTAATATCAGAGTCTATGATCTCTTCTCCTTTTCTAGTAAACTCTGTATTAAACTGTAACATGGAGAAAGGAACACAAATGATGAGTGTACAGCCCAGTGAATTATCACAAAGTAAATTCAGCTGAGAAGCACTGTCCAGAAGCCCTTCTCTGTGCCCCCTTCCAGTTATGATTTCCTTCCCAGAGGCAACAACCATTCTGAATCCTAACACCATAGCTTAGTTTTGCTTCTTTATGAACTCTATACAATGGGAGCATATATTATTTTCTCTTTTGGATCTGTCTTATTTCACCCAACATTACAATTGTAAAAGTCATCCATGTCATTGCATAGAGAAGTTTGAATAGTCATTTTATTTTTATTGCTGTGTAGTATTCTAATGTATGACTATACCACAATTTATCCATTTTATTGCTGAGGGACATTTAAGCAGTTTCGAGGTTGGTTTTGGGGCTATTAAAAAGAATTCCACTGTGAAGATTCTTATTATTTTTTTTGTGAAGTGGTGATAAACGTGTGTGTGTATTATATGTGTGTACATATATATTATGTCTATACGTGTACGTAAATATATATACATATAATCAGTTGCAGGGTTATAGGGCATGTGTATTCTAACTTTAACTGAAAACTTCAAACAATTTGCAAAGCATTAGTACCAATTTACACTTTCACCAGCAGTGTATGAGATTTTCAATAATTCTACAGCTCATCAACAGTTGACATTGTCTGTTTCTCTATTTTTTACTGTTCTTCTAGATTTATAATAATACCTTATTATGGTTTTACTTTTCATTTCTCTGATAACTAACAATGTTGAGCAAATCATCGAATACCTGTTCAAGTCTTTTGCCCATTTTTCTATTAGGTTGTTCATTTTTTGCTCATTGATTTTTTGAAATATTCATATATTCTGAACATAATATTTTGTCAGAAATATGTACATGTTGCAATGATCATCATATCTTACTTCACTTTGCCTTTTCATTCTTGCAATGATGTCTTGATAAGCAGAAGTGCTTATATTTTTACCCACCATACTATATTGCTTCAATTCTGAAAAGGGAAAGTAATTTTTAGTGTCATCATAATAATGGATATTTTAAAAGTCTTCTTTCTAATTGACATTTTAAAGTTGTGTTAAGAAATAGTATGGAAAATGGAGAAACCCATGGACATGAACTAAGGTGGGGGAATGCTGGTGGGAAGGGGTAGGGTACAGGGTAGAGGGGAATAATGGGGAGAAAAGATGGGACAACTGTAATAGCATAAGCAATAAAATGTATTTAAAAATAAGCCCTGGCTGGTGTAGCTCAGTGGATTGAGCTCCGGCCTGCAAATCAGACAATTGCGGTTTGATTCCCAGTCAGGGCACATGCCTGGTTTGCAGGCTGGTTCCCTGCAGGCCAGTTCCCAGCAGGGGACACGCAAGAGTCAACCATACATTGATGTTTCTCTCCCTCTCTCCTTCCCTTCCCCTCTAAAGGTAAATAAATAAAATCTTTAAAAAATGTATTTAAAAATAAATATAAAAATACAATGTTTCTCTAGTGTTGCTTAATAACTCATGATTGATTACTTATAATTGAGCAGACTATCTGTAATGATAAAGCTGGACTTTATATCATCTAGAACTTCTGTCAACAATTATGTGCTTTGATTTGTTTGGTTATAAAGATATAAACATAATATCACCCAGGAAAACCTTTCCTCAAAAATCACACTGGTACAGAAAACAGCCATAGTTGCAAGAGGAGGGAGTGAGGGGAGGGAAAAGGGATGAAGCTGCTCAAAAACTTTGGGTGTAAGTCCTAGGGATATAACATACAGCATGGTGACTGTAGTTAACAATACTGTATGATATATTTGAAAGTTGCTAAGAAAGTAGATTTTTAAAGTTCTTATTAAGAAAAAAACTATAATTGTGTGAGGTAAAGGATAGTGACTTATTGTGATCATCATTTTATAATGTACACATATATAAAATTTATGGTGAAGAATCACAGTTGCAATGATCCTTGATGAAGAAAAAAATTTTCAAAAAACATTTAGGGAGACTTCTGGTCAGGATGGAGGCATATGCAGATACACTGTACCTTCTTGCACAACCAGAAGAAGGACAGTAACAATTTAAAAACAAAAACAACCAGAACTGAGAGAAAATCAAACTGTATGGAAGTCCAACAACCAAGGAGTTAAAGAAGACACATTCATCCAGACCGGTAGGAGGGGCAGAGATGAACAGCCAGGCAGAGAGGACTCATGGTAAGGTGATGGCTGGAGGACCAAGTGAGGTGGCGGCTGGTGGAGCAGGTGGTTCCACATTCACAAGCAGATAAACTGGGAGGAACAACTGGGGAACAAGACAGACCACACAACCCAGGGTTCCAGCACAGGGAAATAAAGCCTCAAACATCTGATTGAAAATACTTTTGGCAGTTGAGGTGGCAGTGGGAGAAACTCTCAGCCTCACAGGAGAGTTCAGTTGGAGAGACCCACAGGCTCCTAGAACATACACAAGCCCACCAACCAGGGAATCAGCACCAGAAAGGCCCAATTTGCTTGTGGGTAGTGGGGGAAGTGACTGAAATCCATCAGAGAGTGGAGCAAGCGCCATTGTTCCCTTCCCCACACACAGTGTCACAAAGCAGCAAAGTGGGTTACCCTGCTCTGGTGAACACCTAAGGCTCTGCCCCTTACTATGTAACAGGCTTGTCAAGACAAAAAAAAAGGCCCAAATGAAAGAACAGATCAAAGCTCCAAAAAATTACAACTAAGTGATGAAGAGATAGCCAACCTATCAGATGCACAGTTCAAAACACTGGTAATCAGGATGCTCACAGAATTGGTTGAATTTGGTTGCAAATTAGATGAAAAAAATCAAGGCTATACTAAGTGAAATAAAGGAAAATGTATACGGAACCAACAGTGATGGGAAGGAAACTGGGACTCAAGAGTGTGGATCAGAAGAAAGAAATAAACATCCAACCAGAAAAGAATGAAGAAACAAGAATTTTAAAAAATGAGGAGAGGCTTAGGAACCTCCAGGACATCTTTAAGCATTCCAACATTGAAATGTGGCACTACCGGAAAGAGAAAAGGAAGGGCAACAAATTGAAAACTTATTTGAACAAATAATAAAGGAGAAGTTCCCTAATCTGGCAAAGAAAATAGACTTCCAGGAAGTGCAGGAAGCTCAGAGAATCCCAAAGGAGTTGGACCCAAAGAGGAACACACCAAGGCACATCAAAATTACACTACCCAAAATGAAAAATTAGGAGAGAATCTTAGAAGCAAGCAGCAAGAGAAAAAAAGACAGTTATCTACAAAGGAGTTCCCATCAGACTGTCAGCTGATTTCTCAAAAGAGACCTTATAGGCAAGAAGGGGCTGGAAAGAAGTATTTGAAGTCATGAGAGGCAAGGACCTACATCCAATATTGCTCTATGCAGCAAAGCTTTTATTTAGAATTAAAGGACAGATAAAGTGTTTCTCAGATGAGGTCAAGTTGAAGGAGTTCATCAACACCAAGCCCTTATTATATGAAATATTAAAGGGATTTATCTAATAAAAAGATATGAACAGTAAAATGACAGTAAACTCATTATTAACAACCACACCTAAAACAAAAAACAAAAGCAAACTAAGCAAACATCTAGAACAGAACAGAACCACAGAAATGGAGATCATGGGGAGGGTTATCAGTGGGGGAGTGGGAAGGGAAGAGAGGGAGAAAAAGGAGCAGAGAATAAGTAGCATAAATGGTAGGTGGAAAATAGACAGGGGGGGTAAGAATAGTATAGGAAATGTAGAAGCCAAAGAACTTATTTGTCCCATGGACATGATCCATGGGACATGGGCATGAACTATGGACATGAACTAAAGGGAGAAATGTGGGTGGGAGTGGGTGTGCAGAGCAGAGGGGAGTGAAGCAGGGGAATGGGAAAACTGTAATAGCATAATCAATAAAATATATTTTAAAAAATTTAAATGACTTTTCAAATGGGTTCCACCATTATTAAGGTGGGAGTGTGAATGGATAACCAAACTGAGTAGTTTTTTCAGATCAATCTTAGATGATATACAATTGATCTGGCTAATTATACTCTCTAGCTGTTTAGTTGGCTTGTTTCTGATATTTTTCCCACGGAAAGGGCTTAACTTTATTTTTCGGTTAGGCCTTTAAGCAATGAGGCTTCTATATTGCTTGTGTTTGTTTGGTTTTTATTGTTTTTACTTTTACTCCTCTGAGGGTTTTTGTTTGTGTCTTAAAGTTTCTAAAAGCGGTAGAATTGTTATTTGATTAATTTGACAGTATAGATAGTGACACATATATAAATGTATTTCCAAAAACATGATTTATTAAAGGAAGTAACATTTATTTGAAATTGAAAATAAAAGCTTATTTTTAAACATATTTCATTGATTATGCCATTACATTTGTTCTATTTTCCCCTTCATTCCCCTTCATTCCCCTCCACCCTGCACACCCCTCCTCCACCATACTCCCCCTTTAGTTTATGTCCACGTGTCTCAGGTTCTTTAGATTTTATATTTCCCCTACTATTCTTGCCCTCCCCCTATCTATTTTCTACCTACCATCTATGCTACTTATTTTCTGTACCTTCTCCCCCCTTCTCCTCCTCCCACTCCCCTGTTGCTAACCCTCCATGTGATCTCCATTTCTATGGTTCTGCTCCTGATCTAGCTGTCCTCTTAGTTTTCTTTTGTTTTAGGTGTGGTTGTTAATAACTGTGAGTTTGCTGACCTTTCACTGTTCATCTTTTTTATCTTCTTTTTCTTAGGTAAGTCCCTTTAACATTTCATATAATAAGGGCTCAGTGATGATGAACTCCTTGAACTTGACCTTATCTGAGAAGCACTTCATCTGCCCTTCCATTCTAAATGGAAGCTTTGCTGGATAGAACAATCTTGGTTGTAGGTCTTTGGATTTCATGACTTGGAATATTTCTTTCCAGCCCCTTCTTGCCTGTAAGGTCTCTTTTGAGAAATCAGCTGACAGTCTGATGGGAACTCCTTTGCAGATGACTGTCCCCTTATCTCTTGCTGCTTCTAGGATTCTCTCCTTTATTTTAATCTTGGCTAATATAATTATGATGTGCCTTGGTGTGTTCCTTCTTGGGTCTGACTTCTTTGGGAGTCTCTGAGCTTCCTGGATTTCCTGGAAGTCTATTTCCTTTGCCAGATTGGGGAAGTTCTCCCTTATTATTTGTTCAAATAAGTGTTCTACTTGCTCTTTCTCTTCCCCTTCTGGGACCCCCTACAATTAGGATGTTGGAATGTTTAAAGATGTCCTGGAGGTTCCTAAGCCTCTCCTCATTTTTTGAATTCTTGTTTCTTCATATTTTTCTGTTTGGTCATTTTTTTCTTCCTTCTGGTCCACTTCCTTGATTTGAGTCCCAGTTTCCTTTCCATCACTATTGCTTTCCTGTGCATTTCTCTTCATTTCAATTAGTTCAGCCTTCATTTGTTCCTCGAATTTGTGACTAAAATCAACCAGTTCTGTGAGCATCCTGATCAACAGTGTTTTGAACTGTGCATCTGATAGGTTAGCAATTTCTTGTTTGCTTAGATTTATGGGCTCTGGGCTTTGAGCCCTGGGGTCACCCAGGTCGCTGTGTTGTGACGCTGTATGTGGGGGCGGGGTCAGAGAGGGGCAATGGTGGTTTGCTCTGCTGCTTCCCTCCACTGGGCCCTGCATGGTCTGTCTCACTGTTCGCTCCTTCACTGGTTTATCTGCCCATGAATGTGTGACTGTAGTCAGCCTTGCACCCCCACTGGGCCTGCCCATTGCTGCCTCATGCCTGGGATCCACCAATGGCTGCCTGCACGCCTGGATCCGCCTGGTGGATGTTTCCTACCCGACCCTGCTCTGCTGCTGGCTCCTCCCCTCTTACCAGCCTTGCTGAAAGGTTTGTTGTTGTTGGACTTTCACATAATTCAATTTTCTGTGTTTTCGCTGCATTTTTGTTACTAAAACTTTGTCGTCTTTAAACTCAGTTGTGCGAGGAAGCACAATGTTTCCACCTACGCCTCCATCTTGGCCAGAAGTCCCCAAAATAAAAGCTTATTTGCAGACTTTAGTGTCTACCCTGTTTTCAGTGTACCCTATCTTCTTAAGTAAAATTGCTTTGTATATAATAAGTAAATTCCTTTTACTTATTAAAGCAATGATCATTTTTTGCATGTACTTTATGAAGTAAATGCTTCCTCTCATAGTAGATAAACTCTGAAATCTCAATAGCTTAATACAGCAATTTTCAACCAGTATGCCACAAGAGTTTTTAAAACATGCAATACCTGACTGTTTAGTCAGGGGCACATTCTTTTTTCTTTGACTGTCAAGTAAAAAAAAAATGACAACAGCCAACACAACAATAGCTGTCCAGTGTGAATGAATAAAAATTATACCTATTTTTTGTCAGATTGGCAAAAAATAGAATAGTTTTTGGTATGCCACAGAATTTTAGTAATTAGTTTATGTGTGCCATGAGATGAAAAAGGTTGAAAATTGCTGACTTGATATAATAGAAGTCTATGCTGGTAGTTCTGTGTGTAAAAAGGGGAGGAAACACTTTCCATTCCATAAGATCTATCTTATGTCTTTCTATCTCTTAAGTCTTAAGAGACTTAAGCTGACAGAAGCTCTGCTGCCTTCAACACATGTGAATGGCCCAAGGCTAGTCAGAATGTGGGGTAACGAAAGAGTGGAGAGCACAGTGGGAGATTTTATCAGTCAGGCCCACAAGTGATGTGAATCATTTCCATCCACACTTCATTGGCCTGAACTCAATCTCATGTTTCCACCTACAAGCAAGGGGGCTGGGAAATGAGGTTCCTGTAATAATTCTACTTCACGTATGGGGAGCCTGAACCTTTAATGGACAGCCAACCATTTACAACTTCCATCATCACTAAATTGGACACAGAGAGGTGCAACTCTAAGACAGGAAGGGGCATTTTTTGGAGATGGACCTTTGCCGTTCAAAGAGGTTCAGATTGTCCAGTGAAATTATTTCTAATTTCTTCTGTCTTAACCTTTCCATGGCTTGTTTTTCCTGTCAGTTTTTAACCTCAGAGTCCCTATGAATTTTATAGATCAGAGATTCCTGCTTATCATTTTCCCAGAGAATAATCCCTGCTCATCACCTTCTGGCCACTCCCACTCTAGGGCAGGTCTCCATCTTCCTTCCAGCTTTCTGATCCCCCGCCTTTTCTGGTCCCCAAACACTGACAATCCACAGCAGCCAGCCTGCAGTTCAGGGCATTAAGCTTCACTGGGCCCATCACCTTTCTGTTTTGCTATTGGGCTAGTTCATTTTCTCTCCTCAGACAGCAGATGAGGGAAGTAGAGGGGCATTTAAGGAGCTAATGCGTGCTTAGCACTTCAGATAGAAATTGTTCCCTTATAACAACGTCTCAGCCAGCTTTTAATAGACGTTTTTGCCTTGGGTAGTATTTTTCGAGGGCTGATTGCTAAACTAACATTCTAGAAAAATCTCTAAATTTATGTTACCTTTCATAGTACATTCTTACAGTTAACTGCAATGGTCAAAGTCTAAGCTAGGCAGTATCTTATGCTTCATTGGTCAGATTTGCTCTTATCTCTACTCTTATGTCTGCTCTAACTAAATGCATGTCTCTACTGCTCTCACCTGGAGGCCTTGGATTTCTCACATCTAAAGACTTAACTTCGGCCTCAGAAAGGCCGAAGTTATACAGTCACACTGTATCAAGTGTGACTATAAAGCAGGGATTAGCAATTTACAGCCCATGGCCAGTGTTTGTAAATAAAGTTGGGTTGGAACACAGCCATGTCCGTTTTACACAGAGAGTCTGTGGCTGCTTTCACATTACGATAGCAGAGTTGGGGGCTGTGACAAAGACCACTCAAAGCTCAAAATACTTACTATTTGGCCCTTTACAGAAAGTTTGTTGGCCCTTTCTCTACAGAGACCACTTCCTATGGACTTGACACATTGCCAGGACTTTGAATAAGTAGTATTTTACATATAGAGGTTAAGGGAGATGCACAGAAATGTTTTTGTTAAAAAGAGCAGATAAATGAAAGAGTGATATGTGTGAGAACAATAACCTGCTTTGCTTTGTTGGAGCATAAAACCCAGGGAAATGGATGGGAGAGGAGCAGCGGAGGCAGGTAGGGAGGGGCCAGGCCAAAAAGGCCCTTAACAACTTCAGGTTAAGCAAGATAGAGTTCCCTTCCATAAGGTAGTATTTCTCAAAGTATTTTCAGTCAATGTTGATAGATTTTATGGAAGAATAAGTGAGAAAGTGCCTGTGGCTTACAATATTTGGAAACCAACATTCCATAATTGCTGCAGGACTTCTCAGAGCCTTTAAACTTTTTTGGCTAATTTCCTCCCAGAACTAGTACTCTCCAAAACACTTTGGAGAGTCTTGCTTGAATAATAGGCGGCCAATGGAAGGATTTAGGCTGTAGGCAGATGTGACCAGACTTGTGTTTTAGAATTGCTTTGGCAGTTGTATGAGGAATGGGTTGTCAGGAAGGAAGACCAGATGCAGAGAGACAAGATAAGAAGCTAGTGCAACAGTCCAGGGGAGAGGTGATGGGGAATAATGTATTATTTCCCAACACTTATTCGTGTGGCATGTCTGTTATTTAAAAAAAAAAGTAACAGTCTTAGCTTGTATAGAGGTTTCCTGACTGAAAGTTCCCTCAGGATCAAGATCCTCTGATTGCCAGGCACTATCAAAAGTCTGCAGTTTAGATTGTTTGCCTTAGGTCTCATCCCCAGCCACTCCATGCATCCAGACCTGACACCTGGTTCCGATTTTCAGTTCTTGCAGATCACTTGGGTTATCACTGCTTTGGGGTCTCTGGCCACTTTCTTTTTGCCTATAGCTTCTTAACTCCCTGGTGTCTGCCTTGCTCCATTCCCTTGCCTTCCAGGACCTGGGCTGCCTGCTCAAGAGCTGGTCCTGCCACCTTATTTGTGTGTGCCTACCTGCCCTTCCAGTGTCACTACCCTGTTTGATGACAACCCAGAACCATTGCCCCACAGTGAGCTCCACCCTACTTCCCTGGCCCATGTGCTTCCTGAGGTCAGTCAGCCTGTGCCTCTTCTACCTTCCACACCAGGTTTTACCATATGCAGAAAATCCATTTCTTAATCACCTGCTGCTGCTTTCTGCCTGGAACAGCTAATGTTGCTTCAATTCACTGAGCCAAAAATTTGACAATAAAGACAAAATCAAATTCTACCTGATACTTTTTTCCCCGGGGGTTTCCAAGACTTCTTTATACTTCCCCTCAGGCTTCCCTTGTACTCAGTGGCTTTGCCTTTTCCAAAATTTCTGCTCAGAAACAGATTTGGGGGTAAACCCTCTTGAAAATGACTGTGCCCACACTTTATTCTGCCCTTGTCCCTTACCACATGTGAGGAATGCTATCCTGTATTTTTACCTTTATGAGGAGAGAAAGAAAGGATGAGTCAAGGCGTCTCAGAAAACCAGACTGGGATTGGGACTCTTGAGGAGAATCTGATTCTCCTCCAGTCTGGCCATTATGACTCCTCTTTTATTTCTGCCATGTGGCCTGAAGGCACTCCTGTCACAGGGCTATTCAACCTTGTCCAGTTAACCTTGTTATTCCATGCAGAGCACACGCTGTCCCAGGAGTGGTCCAGTTGGGAGGGGCCAGAGAGGTGCTAAGCCAAGAGATTCCAGGGAGAGCAGAGGCCGCTCGGCAAGAAGGGGTGTTAAGAGCCTTGGTCAGAAGCCGGCTGGCTTGGAGGAGCACAGAGCGGTTTGGCTGGAAGGTAATGGACACCCTTTGTCCTGCAGAGACTACCAGATCCCGCCTCTGGACTCAGCAGAGATCAAGCTTGGGTGTGTTTCAGCCGCATGCCTTCTTCAGTACCCCTACAGTCCCTGGCTGTGGTCTGGTCCTTTGCTGGGCCAAACTATGTGATTTCTTTCGGTGAGCTGGCAGCCACACGCTATGAGCTGGACTGAACAGTGTATGTCCCTGTTCCCTTGCCTTGTTATTTTACAACTAAACAATCAGCATATTTCTGTGAAAGCCTTTCTCCTTTCCTGAGTTCTGAACCACTATTCATTCAGGAACACATTTTAAACCTTGTCCTAATGAATGTCAGACACATGTTTGGGAGAAGAAAAAGGATGGCTCTGTGAAGGAACAGCTACCTCTAAGTGATAAAAGATGTGAATGGGCTCCCAAAGTACTTTCTCCTAATTATTCCACTTCTGAGAGACTGGACTGTTAAGACCCAAGCTAGCTCTAGAAACATTTGAAGCTTCGTGTTTCCATCTGGCCAGGAGGATGCTGAGCTTACAGAATTCTTAGCCAACTCAGACTTTTCTTTAGAACTGAGACTTGGGAGGGCATTTCTTTTTTTTTTTTCTTTCTTTCTTTCCAGAAAAGCAACAACAGTCAGTGTCAGATAATTCTTTTCAGGGAGTGTGGTCTTCTGTTAATTCAATTCTTAAAACCCTGGGTAAAAAAAGTAGACTGATCTCTAAAAAGTCAATCAAAGGTGATAGAAACCACATTGAAGGGGAAGGCTGTTCCTCTGAGTTCTTCTGATTTCACTTACCAGTCTCTCGTGTATATGTGGATGGAAATAAGAATTTCAAAGGTCAATCTTCTAAAAGTACTATAACAACTAACTATATTTACGTTCTCTAAATTTCTCTCAAGATGGGAGAAGCAAGTAATATTTTAGTTGTATTTTGGCAGATCACAGAACATTTGCATGGTCTGCCCAAATTATTAATAATGATTTAATGGAAATGAAGAGAGAGAGGCAGACACAGAAACAGATGGAAGCGAGAAAGGAAGGGAAGGAGGAGGGGGAAGGAGAGGAGGGAGGAAAAAAAGTAAGTAAAAAAAGAAAGAGAGAGACATTAACTTGTGTGGAAAGTAGGTGAGGCTCTCCAATAACATGCACGGCTCTCCGTACCTCAAGTCTTCTGAAAATGGGAAGTCAGAGAAGAAAGGAACAAGAGCATTGGGAGGGTGATCAATAGCCTCCCAGAAAGTAAAGAATCCAAACGTTATTCCTTTTTCTTTCTATGTTCTTTCCCAGGGCTTAGAGCTGGATGAGGAAAGGATTTCATATAGTTACCTCTGGTCATTTCCTGGGAACATACAAAAGTTGGAATCCTGCACATTCCCATGTTCAAGTAAGTCATTGTTAGTGTGCTGGTCATCTGGAAAAGACTGTCGTTTACCACTACCTCTCTTCAGCCCGAACACCCGTGTTTCAAGCCATTGTCTCTTTCTTTCCCTTTTTCCCCATTCCACACCCATTTACTCAGAGGGTTTATAGCAGTAGATGTCTTCCAATCATTTTAGTATTTGTTTATAAACTCCAATTCCTTCTTATCTGCCTTGAAAAATGTCTTGAGCTGTAAAGTGGGTTCTAAGTATTTTTTCCATCTAGATTTCCTTATTTCTAGATTCAAGGTATTGTGATCCCTTGCTAATATCATTTCACATTTTACTGACAATTTTCATTCCAGTGACCACTGGGCAATTACGATGTTTATCACTTATAAAGTGTGACCCACCCCTCCTTCCTGCCTGATTTAATTTGATGTGATCAGTAGATGGTACATGCTACATGGCATGCTTTGGTATAGGAGACTAGAAAAGCAATAAATAATGGGATTAAAGAAAAGTTTGGGACTATTCGTCATTTCAGTCTTTCTCAAGATACTGAAAAACTTCTGTAGGATAGGAACACTGATACTCCTGTACACTGCCCACTGAAATCTAGCAACATCTCCAAATAGAAGTCAATAATCCAAATGCAAAACTTGTCTTAGAGTTTCCTCCATATTATTACTTTTAAATGATTACAGGTTGAACAGAATAGTTACTGTGCCATTTTGTCCTCAGTAAAAGACTTAAACATGTATATTTTCTCCCTGTGTGTTCATGTCCCAAAAAAAGCAAAAATGTGTAGATTAGCAATTCCCTATTAAATTCTGTAATAATTTGGCACCACACATGAAAGATGAATAATTAAAATTGTTAACCTACACAAAGGTACATTACACATTACAAATATTATCAGAAAATCATCCACCTGGAAGACACATGGATAGATGTGTTGGGTACGTGAGTGTGTGTTTAAATAGCACCACAAAAAAATTCTTTAAAAAGGAATAATCATAACAATATACAGGAATTTCCTGAATTCTTAATAGATCCAAAAAATTTAAATGTTGCCATTTATTGTGCAAAAGCAATAAGTTCATTGACCTGCAAGATTCATTTGAAGGTTTTCTCAAAGACTGGACATTCCATAAAAACTAAATGTGGGCAATACATGTTCTAATAGTCCATAGTGATAGAATTTCAATGGTTAGAAAACTTTTACAAATGTTAACTGACTAATCTTCACAACAATTCTGTAGGAGGCAAATAATTTTAATGGTTTCATTTTACCAATGGAATCTGAGTCAGAGAGAGATTAAATGACATGCCAAAGGCTGCAATTAGACAAAGTGTTAGAATGAGGATTAGGACACAAATGATTCTGATTTTCAGTTCTCATTATAAATCACAGAAGCAAGATAAAATACATGATAACGGTTATTTTTTTTTGACAAATGAGATCTCATGAACCTAAAACTTCTAATGCAAGCAATTTTGATATTGCCAATAATAAATGTCTATATTAAGTAAATCACATAATTCATCTCATATCTGTGTTGAAAATAAATCTTCTAGTAAAAAATGTAATTCAAAAATCAGAAATTAGTATATGACTAACACAATCAGTTCTCAGGATGGTGATTGTGGTGGTTGCCCTGAATAGACACAGTCTACTGTGCCCTATGCTATAAACTCATGATATCCACACTTTTCAGGGGTAAGAACCTACCAGGTTCTGTCCAGGTACCGATATAATGAGTGACCTCAGGCTCCCATCATGAGCTTTTCTTTGTTTATTACTACCTCTAGTCTGAATCAGCTAAACTAATTTGAGCAAAGAAGGAAATGAAAAAAATGGGGGAAAGAGAGAGAGAAAAAGAGAGAACATTTTAAAATGATCATGCTTGTGTAACATTTGGAAGTTTTATTCTATGCATCTATACTAGTCTGGGTTCTTCAGAGAAACAGAACCAATAGTAATACAGTTTCAACAACATGGGCTTAAACTGCATGAGTCCATCCATGAGGTTTTTTTTTTACAAGCATACAGTCAGCCTTCTGTATCACTGGGTTTTGCATCCACGGAGGTCCAGCTGTATGCACTGATTTATGCCATTTTATAAAAGGGATTGAGCATCCATGGGTTGGGCTTCCACAGGAGTCCTGGAAGCAATCTTCTGCAGATACTGAGGAACAACTGGAGTTAAGTTTTCTGGGAGTCAAAAGTTATATGTGGATTTTCAACTGTGAGAGGTTGGTTCCCTCACCCCTGCATTGTTCAAGGGTCAGCTGTATAAATAATATAAAGAGATTTATTATAAGGAATTTGCTCACACAGTTGCAGAGGCTGAGCAGTCCTATGATATGCAGTCAGCAAGTTGTAGACCCAGGAGACCAATGATGTAGTTGTAGTCTCAGTTCCAAGGCCTAAAAACCAGGAGGGCCGATGACATAAACTCCAGCTCAAGTCCAAATCCAAAGTTGGGAGAAAACCAATGTCTCAGGTCAAAGACCATCAGGAGAGAGTGAATTTTCCCTCCCCCCATGTTTTTGTTCTGCTCAGGCCTCCAATGGACTGGATGAGGCCCACCCACACTGGGGAGGGCCATCTGCTTTTCTCAGTCTATAGATTCACATGTTAATCTCTTGCAGAAACACCCTCACAAACCTACTCTTAACAATGTTTAACCAAATATCAGGACACAACATAGTGCAATCAAGTTGACACATAAAATGAATGATCACAGCATCTTTTCCAACTCAGATAATATCAGGCAACAAAGACTAGAAGAGCTAATACTCAACTTTTGAAGTTAATAAATTTATTCTTCAAATGTAACTAATAATGCATAATGTTTACTATGTACAGGCAACATTCTAAGTACTTTATTAATATTAACTCCATCCCTATAACAACTCCATGAGACAGGCACTATTATTAACATCCCTATTTTCACAGCTGAGGAAACTGAGGCAGAGAAGCTTCCAGATCCTAAAACAGTGTGTAGTAAAGCCCGGATTCAATCCCAGCAAGTCTGGCTCCAAACTCCATGCTCCTAACCACTGCATTATAACTTGAAATTCATGGCAGAGCATGGTTTGAGAGGAAACTTTTGGAGACCCAACAGGCACAACCCTGAATAACTCTGAGCACATAATTAATGCTATACGCAGTAAATTTAGGGGAAAATGATGCAATGATGATCGAAGTATGAGATTTGTGATGCCCCCCACCAAAATTTTGTATTGCCCATGCAGAATGGAGATCCAAGCAAAGGAAGACTGTGCTTCACTTCCTGAGTGGAACCTGAGTAAGCATGAAGCCTCTGGTTGCTTCACTCCCACACCCTTGGCCAGTACAAAAACCAGAGAAAGTAAAAATGGGGCCTGGTGAGCACGTCAGAGCAGCATGGGCATGATAAAGCTCCCCCAAGTTTCCCACTGCCCAGGAACAACAGAGGTGGGCAATCAGACATTTCTGTACTTCCTTGCCTCCCACCCTACAAGGGGTGAAAAGGATAAGCTCAGGGGAACTGCAAGCAGCCTTGCAGTCTTGCCAGGAGTGTGGACTGGAAATGTAAGTCCAGAGGAGAAAAAGGCTATCTTGAGGATGTCAGCAGGGGTGCGTACTATGCCCAGAGACCAGTGAGTGCCACTGTGAATAAAGGATCATTTGTGAAGACCACTAGTCTCCTCCTAGCTCATGAACACCATGGTACGACTTAGAGTCTCAGAACTTGGAGGTAACCCAAGGAAAAAAGGGTGGGAAAAAAATCATGAACTGGCTGAATAAATGATTGACTGAATTAACCTGAGTTAAATAAGACTGAAATTAAGTTTAGTTAGAGGAAAAGAAGTTACTTTTATTTTTTTGCACAGCTGATTTTGCAGCCTCAGACTTGTACTTCCTCAGCTATAAAGAAATAAAAACTTGTTTACCTTTGCAACCATACTCTCTCTCTAAAGGCCAAAGGAAAATCTCCAAAATTGTTTTGAGAAATAACATCGTTATTGGACTAAGTATATGGCTTCCCAAAGGGATTACTTTATAGAGCAATGCTCCTTTCTATAAGTGCTCATTCTGTTCTATTTCTTTAAAATGTTAGTCTCATTAGCTCCAACCAATACTCATACTACAGACCCGGTCCTAAAAATGATTGAAAGTAGTTTAGTGATGGTTGCTGTCCATTAATTCGAATAAAATTGCTAGATTTGAGGCTAAGATGGAAAAAATTTAAGATTTTGTGAAGTCAGGATCTAAGTCAGCTTTGAGTTTGGCTACTACTCAAGCCAAAGCTTTGAAGCTTTTTGACATAGTGAAACAACATTATGATGAAGGATCAAAGGATGAAAAATCCAATGCAAATAAGAGTTGGTTTATGCATTTTAAAGGTAGTGATGCCTTACATAACATCAGGGAGCAAGATGAAGCCGGGAGTGCTGAGGTGGCAGATCCAGAGAGTAAACTTTCTGTTTGGGAGACAGCAAAAGCACTTTGTACCCTAATACTTGCGCTAGCCACAGGTCATAAGGGATGAGAACAAGAGAGTAACAAAGCTGTTGTTGCTGAATTCATTTATTTAAAATTCATCAAATAATCCTGATCTCTCAAAACTGTGCTTAATGTTGCTTGTGAAAATTTTCATAAGAAAATATTTTCAAATGGTGATTAGGTATTTTCTTAACTCCTGATTTGTTAAAAAGTAGTACCATAAAATATGGCCTAAGGTCATTTCTACTGTGCCATTGTTATAATGTGAAAAAAATACATTTGTTTGGTTTACATGACTTTTCCTTATAGGAACTTCTGGCAGAAATGTAACTCATTATAAGTTTAAGGAATATTTCTAAGAGCTGGCACACTAAAACACAATTAAAGGATCAGTCTTTTAGAAATACATGTTTTCAGGGAAATTAGTCATTAAAACAGATGATGTAAACCAAATATTATAATTGTTGATGTTCAAAACTCTGTAAATTTAATAGATTTACTTTTGAAAAATTCAGGCTACTCCCTATGACTTTAAACAGATGTATTAAAGAAAGTTCTAGGACTACTTCTTTAATACTATCCAATTATATTTCTCTTAAGCAATCTACATGAGTTACGGAATATCTATGAGCCTTCAATTTGTTTTTTATTAGCATGTGTTGCTTTAAATCAGACCTTTCAAATTATTCATATAAGGTTTTTTTATTTAATATTCAAAATGCTAGAACATACACATTGAACCACAGATAGGAATGTAATTCATCCTATGAAGCATTCCTTATAACACTTAAGTGGTTTATTAAACTCATCTGATCTTATATTGGATAAATTCTACCCTTGACATCAAGACATGTGTATGATACATTTATCATGTTTATGATTCCTCTAAATTACATAAACCATTTCTTCTGGGAATTGCTAAGAATTCTATCCTGAAGTTAAAATACACCAAGTATCCAAATATTTCTCTTAAATATGAGTTAGACTACCACACAGAATTATTTTAGTGGTCTCAGTTCCATCCCTGGTGGACAGTAGTACATAGAAAGAGAAACCACCTCACATAATTTGGCACTGTTTAGAACCAGCAGCTCTGATCAGGACGAGCTCGTAATGAGCCCAGAGAGACAGAATGGCCTCTTATTAGAAGGAGCACTGTCTCTCTCAGGCAAGGCTGAGGTTGGAAACTCTGGGAGGATCAAGCTGCAGCTGCTGGCTTCCTTTTTGACTTGGGAAAGGTAGAGGTCTTATTGGGACCAAGCTACCCACTTACTTCACAAAGGGAGAACTGATTATGACAGGAGAATGAAAGGAAAGAGCTTTTTGTCAGTATAACCTAATGAAGTTTATCATTTGGGGGGACAGTAAGTGACAACCTTCATTTCTGTTTAGATAAGGTAGGTCCTAGAGCTGGAGAATAGGGAAATAAAATGTGATAGCTCAGGAAGGAACTTGACCTCAGTTTAGTTACAACATTGATAAACGCATGGCTAGTTTATCATTTAACTCTACTCCCACCGAGATTTTACACTTATTTAAAATAAACACACACATGCTTCATTTTAATAAAAGAGCAAGCTAGGTAATTGCAATGAAGGAGAAAAGCTTCTTGTCTAAGATTATTAATCAGGAACAGATTTTCTACTGAGAGAAAGGATATTAAAGCAAAAAGATCAAGGGATCAGTCAGCTTTGGGATCAGTCACACCTGGGTTTGAGCCCCAGACCCTGGGTAGGAAGCCCTCTGAATCGCAAAGTTCTCCTTTGTAACACGGAGTCAATATTACCCACCTCACAGAACTGCTCAGAGATGAAGTGAGCGAATGCAGGAGACCCTGCACAATGCCCGACACAGAGAAAATAACTGAAGTATAAGGTCATTTTCTACACTTGGGCTAGAACTCAGGACATGAGTGAATTTGGACAGAAAGGCTATTACATTACTACTTTCACTCACCTTTAACTGAAAATTAGCATTTCTTAAATGATGCATGTAAACAATATTAGCATGCATAGTACCTGTGATCTTGACACTAATAGAAACCATAGGTATTTTTATAACACAGTACAGCTACTTCGGATACTTCAAAATTATTATTTACATTCATCCCTATTTTGAAATTATGGTAATTACTAGACCCGCTGCTGGGTCTTGTTATTTAATGCATTAATGAAGAGGCACAAGAGCCACACTACCTCATACGATTGTTCTCAATATTTTGACAGCTATATTTCAGTAACTGGTTTTTTTGTGACATTATCTACTTTACTTTATTCTCTTAAAAATGCTTTAGGTGAGAATTTAAAACATTCTGAAAAGAAGTCTAGAGGTTACCAAACTGCCGATGGGTTTGCTCTGCCATCTGCTAGTGGCGTTACAGTTGGCCACCAAAAGTGGACAAAGCTTCCGTGGCTTGGGGTGGTGAGTAGGTGTGACCATTTTTCAGATGGATCTAATTTGGGCTGTTTTCTGCAAAAGTGATCAGTTTGGACTTGCAGTTGATATTGGTTGATACTCAGCTGTTACTCATTTGATGAGACTTTTCCTTGAAATGCAGAATGAAAGGCACCCCTTATATTTCATCGTTTGTTGATCGCAAGCAAACTGGAGACAAGGTCGTGTCCAGGTTCCTGACAGTTACTGTCACATTCACATGTCCCGAGGGTCTTAGAGACTCATTAGGATTTTATGACACCAATTTGTTGGCTTTATTTGTGACAAAGGTACTGTGAAATAGATAAGAATCAGTGACTTGTGAATCTTGTCTCCCAGACATTGAAAATAAGAAGTGAATTCAACCATTAGCTGGTTAATATTTTCTTAAATTTCACCATTTCTGAAACATGCCAAAATATGCCTATTTGCAACAGCTGGAAAGTTATACTGCAACTAAAATTACATTTCTTGGCTTTCTATGGAGTGCTTTTTCTCTGAGAGCTCAGGAATAGTCTAACCAGTGATTCTTTTAAAAATCTATGCCAATAATCCAACCAGAAATATCACCAGTTTTTATGACAGAAAAAAAATATGTTTTACAATGCTACTCTTCTTTAGTATACATTTGTGGCATATTTCTTACTCTAATATGTGGGCAAAGTACATGAAAAATAAATGTCAGCATTATAATTTATGATGTGGCATATGTGAGTGTGAATCTATTTTTCTTGGTTTAGTACATATAAAGACAGGTTTCATTCCTTTTCATATATAGCCTTACAAATAAATAAGACAACATAATATGTGTTAATATTCTACTTATAGCAGCATTTATTTCAAAAGGAGATAGAATTTGACTAATGTTCAGTGCAAACTGGTTTTAAAGGGCACCAGCAATGTCCTTTAAAGTATTGTTGAAACAAATGTGTCATTGACTATATGCATCTGTCCTCACTTTTCAAAGTATCTCTGAGGGGCATAGTTTTTTAATCCAAAAGATCTTTTCTCATCTTCTTTTAATTGTTCCCTTCAATATTTACTCTGAGCTGTAGGAAAGTAGATTCCCACAAAATGCATTTCCTAGTCTGGCTTTCAATGTAACCTTTATTTTTGCCACAACTTGGTCTACTTTGTACATCAAAGTAGAGAAAGACTTCATTGAGTACTTTATTCTAAAAGAAGGCACTTTATGTCAGTAATATAATTCAGATGGAGTCCTCTCTTTGCAGGAGTGGCATAATAGAGGTTGGGCAAAATTTTCCTTTCTGTCTTATTCAAGTATTCTGTCTACTACAGAATAGAAATTCTAGATATTCAACTTCTGCAACAATTTGATCCTTTTTTTGCCAATACAAATCACCACACGGTGTTCAATGTCTCCTGTGCTCTGTGTTTATTCACAGATTTATTTATTAACTGAACATCAAAAAAATTTGCTGTACCTAGATGAGTAATTGAATTGATTGCAGCTCCACCCTTGGGAAGATTTTCCCTCTTCACTTCATTTTCTTTCAAGAAAACCACTGAATGTGGCCATAATATAGCTACCACTCATTTTTGGCTTCCACCCATATACCAAGTTAGCTCATCTGTAAATCAAACTCAGCTTTGTTATTCCTCCTTACGGTGTACAAAATACAGCTTTACATCCTCCCTGTACAAATATAGATGTGATTAGCAGAGAAGTCCTGGTGTGACTGTGGTGGGTGACAAGGGGATCTGAGCTTCCTGCCCAAGCAGTTTGTCTGAACTGTGTCATTTCCAGCTTAAGATGGACTGTTGCTGCTGCTGAGCCAATCAGACTTCATGACTTGGTGGTTCTGGTAGAACACAGCCAATACTGGGCAGCTGTAGGCGCATAGTCAATTGGTATCCTATGGTCAAGTGTTTTATCTTTACCAGGGTCTGTTAATCAAAAGATATACTCTACGGCATATAATTCTCTGCTGTAGAAGACATGGCCTTGTTCAAAAAATCCCAGGGACCTCCATTACAATTCTCACACAGGGGTTTGTCGTCTCTCACCAGCTTATTTCTAGTGGCCTCGGTGAGTGGTGTGTCCTCTGGGCTCTCTTATTGACAATAATTATCTAGTAAGCCTTTTATGACATAATACATCTGTTCTAGCTTGACTGTTTCCACTAGACTCTGTATTCCTTCCTGTATCATGTGCTGAGACAACTCAGGCATTTTCATTCCACTAAGTGTTGACTAGCACTTCCTCTACACTTCTATGAGCCATGCATGCTAGCAGTGAATTTGTCCTATTCCCTGGGGTCCTTGCCAGCATGTTAAACCTTGTATCTCAAATCCAATTAACTCTTGGTTAATAGGTCATATGTTCTGGCTTCTTGGTCAAACACCTTTAATATCCAATCCATTGGCACTTTCCTTGCCAATGCTGGTATAAGCTATCTAGTTCTTACCACTTTTTCAGTGTATAATCTTCTTCCTCTCTTAACGAGCCTAACATCCCTGACTGGTGATGCTGGAACTCAACTCTAGTTTTTGACTTGACAGCCAGACCTGGTGGAAGCAACTCCTGAAGGGAACACCTGTTGCATTTCAGAAACAAGTTCTTAACATGTCAGTAAATAAGGGAATCGAAATACTATGGCACATTTACACAATGGAATACTACTCAGCAGAAAAAAATAAGGAACTCTTACCCTTCACGACAGCATGGATTGATCTAGAGAGCATTATGCTGAGTGAAATAAGCCTGGTGGTGATCTCACATATAAGTGGAACTTATCAACAAAACAAATGAGCAAAATAGAACCAAAGACATGAAAATAAAGAACAAACTGATGGTAACCAGAGGAGAGAGAGGAGGGGGATAACAGGTGAAGGAAGTGGAAGAGGCAAATCTAGGAACATGAATAAAGGACACATGGGCATGGACAATGGCAGGGGATCGACTGGGGGGGGGGGGCAGGGCAGGGGAGAGCCAGGGGAAAAAGATGCAATACCTACAACTGAACAACAATAAAAAATGATAAAAATAGAAGTTTTTTTATCATAAACAAAAAAGAAAAAAGTTTTTGTCATGTTTTCTAATGTGTTGCCTGGGAAGATGGAGCACCTATTCAATCTCTGAAGGTCCAGGGTGGTCTGCAGAACCAACATCCTCAGGGTCATTCATCCAGAAGTCCCTATCCAATGTTTTGAGGCCCAGCTTTTCTTGATCAGGGGCCTGACTTTAACAGAACAGGCCTGGTTTGGCTGAACATTCAAACATTAAATATGTCTCAGAGCCCTGGGACTCTATCAGATCTCACATCTGCCACTCAGCTATGTAAGCTATGCTGTTGAGGACTTCTGGCTCTCCCTCTTAGCCCTTAACCTTGTTAACAGCCCTCATCATCTCGTTATCCCTCTGCAGGGTGACAAAACAATTTAGTAGTATCTAGTCAACTCTACTGCCATTGTGGGCATTGCCCATTCCTCTTCCCACTTTTTGTCAAAGGCAGAAAGCTTTGTACCTTCATTAGTGTTCCTCTTTACCAAGGCACTTTTGCAGCTCACCATCAGTGAAATCTTTACCAATGGGCCACCACTTTGTGCTAGGGATTATCTGCAACCCACATGTCACTCAGAATGATTTTTTTGGCCAGGTGGTGAGTGAGCAGTCTTCAATCCCCATCTTGCTGCCTGTTTTGTCAGATAACTCAGGATACCATTTGTTAATTCAGGTCCTCTGAAAAGCAGGCACAGAGGATTACTGTGCAGAAGATGCCTGTAAGGGGTAGAAGGGAGGGAACTAGACCTGGAGAGCCTGGGACCAAGGTGCACAGTCTAACTCCTGTGAATGAGAGAGGTGGGAATGGCTGGGCAGGCAGAGCTACAAATTGTAAGATAGTTTCACTGGAGCCACTGGGGCTCCTCTGGCTTTTTTTAGAATTGACTTATTCTGTACGTTTAAGGTCTTCAGTGTGATGATTAAATACATGCACATATTGTGAAGGATTTACCACAATAAGATTAGTTAACACACCCTCACCGTACCCAATTACCTCTTGGTCATTGTTGTTATAGTTAGAACAACAAAGCTCTGTTCTAGAGCAACTGTCAAGGATACAGTACAGTATGGTTATCTAGAGCCATCCACCTCCTTGGAACTCATTAGTTTTATAACTGGTACTTTATATCCTTTGACTAAACATCTCCCCATTTCTCCCACGCCTTAGCCCCTGGAAACCACCATTTCTCTCTGCTTCTATAATTTTGTAGAGTAAGCCTTTGTATTTGTTACAGGAATGAGCTTGCTGTGCTCATTCGCTGAGGGGAGCAGTTCTTGAGAAGTGTAGTCTTAGTTCTAATGTGGGGTGGATCCAGAAGTGCAGCAATGGACCATCAGTCAAAAATGGTCCCCAGAACCAGAGTTTGGCATGACGCATTTTCCTGGCTGCTATGTCAGGGACTTGTGCTCCTGTCCTTCTGAGCACTTAGTTACTGTCTTCTTCACCAGATTATAAACATCATGAGAGCACATGCTGTTTTGCTCACCATTGTATTTCCAGGTCCTAGCTTAATGCCTGGCTCATACTGATTCTCAAATCCTTTTTTAATGGCTGATAAAAGATATGCTACTCCAAAACATATCTTTGTTACTTTGCTTTCAAAACAAGGAGATGTTGTACTACCTGAAACAGAGGATATTGCCACCAAGCAGTGGGTATTCCCACCAACATCACAGTGTATCTTGGGCCTAGAAACCTGAAAAGGGTGAGAATGCACCCACAAGCCACCTTCGAGCCAACGGTGGAGGTAGGACTTGTTTCCAGAACTGCAGTCTTGTGTCCCTGCACAGGCTCCCTTTGGAGCATCACCCCCTTCTCCTTTCTTCCTTCTTACACCCTCTTGCTTTTATTACCAGTCAAAATCTTCTCTACAGAAATGTAAATGATTTGTAGCTAAACAGAAAATGGAAAATGAACTGAAACCTCTAAAATAGAACTTTCTAACATGGTGGGGCTATGGAGGTAGAAATAGATATGTATTTGGAGAGAAAGCAAAATCATGGTAGTATACTCGATTACTGTCTGTGTTACTGTATGAGTCCCTGCAATCCCAAAGGAGGCTATTAACTCAGCAGTCTAATCACATTTTCTGGTCTAAGACACAAACTTTCAATATAGGAAAGGGATCCTATGCAATACTTGCACTAGCAGTAAGAAGAGATCCACATTTTTTTTAAAGCTTATGGAAATGAACCAAGACCAAGAGCTATAGGATATCACTCTGAATCTGCTGACGAAGCTCAGTTTTAAACAAGTTTCTTACCTAGGATGCTACAGTCGCTGACTGGTCCCCAGCAGCAACAAACCCATAGTGCACGTTATCTATTGCAGCGCTGACAATGGAAATGCACGTCAAGACAAGGATTATATACACATCTCTATTAGTGCACATAACATGTTGCTTTGAAATTATTTGTTTATGGCTTTGTTTCTCTCAAAAGGAGGAATTTCTCAAAGGCAAGGTACCAACTTACACATATTTATGGCTCCAGGGGCTAGGCTAGAGCCTGGTATGTAAGAGGCTCTTAGTAATTATTAATGAGTGAATAATAGAATGAATAATTATTATAGAGAAAGATCTCAGATGAGGACCTCACAGCCCAAAATATAGTTGTCCAGAGTGTCAGAAGTGTGTAAATAATTCATTCAGATTCCTCCTTGACCCTCCCAAAGTACATAATTCATTACCATCTCCCCCCATCCATTTTCTATTTGGTAGGACCAGCTTTGGTGTTAGGTAATACATATGTAATAGAAATTCTAATTACCAGTTAGACTCATCTGCTTATTATGATACTAGTCTTTTATTAAAACTAGATTTTACTTTACCATGCTCTTGGCTATAAAATAGAGCTCTTTTACTTTCTACCAATTCTATTGGCACTCCTTTTTAATTCCAATACTGCTCTGGGATCAACAATGCAATAAGACATAATTATGTTTTAAGATCCATGAATTGGTTGTGAAAATGCAGGTATTTTCTCTCTAGGTAGTTTGCTCCAGGAAATACACTGAGAAGTATATTTTTATCTTGATGTATGGGGATTTACATAGAAACATACCCCTTAGACTTAGAGGCAGCATGTTGTAGAAATGCCGGAACAAATACCACCCATCACCACTTTATTATGTTCACAATGTACTCTATTATCATCAGTATGTGGGTATAAATCCTCATAAGAAACCTCCCAGTATTAAAAACCATAATTATAACATGTATTTATTCCAAACATATGTACCACCGTTTCAAACTACCCACCAGCTGAATATATTTTGCAGCTTTCAAACTTTGACTGGTGCGAAGATGGCTTTTATGAATGTGATTTATGACAATTTAGGTGCCGAAAACCATCGTAATTACAAGTACTGTAAATGTTTTCTCTCTGCTTAAGTAGCCTCGCTGAGGAGGACAGCCTTCATTTCCTGTGGGCTGGGCCTTTTGGCTCCAGCCTGCCCCGCAGCCAACAAGCTGCTCTGTTCCCAGTTCTGTTTCACCAGTAAAAGATTAACAAAAACTTTTCAGCGCTCAGTTTTCTTTTCCCTCTGGAGCTATCCATTTTCCCATCTCCAAAGAGGGCAGCCTCTCCTAACATATGTTGGAAATTGTTGTTCGACTTCACAGAGTATACAAACACAAGACTTTTCCCCGTTCGCTGTGCCAGAGCAGACGTTTCAATGGAATATTTCATTATAATCAGAGCCTTTGTGCCAGAAAATAGGCTTTTCAAATGAAATTCATGATTTTTTTTTTACCACGTGGTATCTGGGGTTTCTACAAAGCACAAGAGACTTGACTTTTGGTATAAAAAGTTTAAACTTTTAACCTACCTGGATTTGAACAGGATAATAAATTGTTAAGTAATGACTTTTTGCCAAATGTTAATAATCTTCATAAAAAGTAAAACCAGAGAGTTGTGGAAAGGCTATGATACTCGGCACCTTCCATGTCGTTGATTGAAAGCTGCACTCTGTTTTCGGGAGGGCTCCGATGAAGCGCCACGTCTTAAAAAAAAGGGGAAAAAAATTAAGCGACTCATCCTGGGTTACAAAGGGAGTCTATAGGAAGACCAATGAGAAAACCCAGGATTCCTGATTTCCAGTTTCATGTTGTAGTCTAAAAAACCCACAAACACTGCTCTTGTAAATTATACTGTCATCAGTACTTTCCTTATTACTCTTTGTTTTCAGTAGCTATAAACTCAGTAGTTTAAAAAATGGCTTTGGGACAAAATTTAGCCAAAAATATCTCTAGCTTAGAGTCAATTATTTCCAAAAGACAATAAAAGAATCTGTAATTCAGCTACTTTGAGGGTATAGACGTGCCAAAATCCAAAGTTCATTTGCTTCTTGGTATGTCTTTGAATTTATAGGGAGATTAGCCATAGGACTAATTAATGTGTTAATTACTGATTTTTGGTTTCATTACCAAACCAACACAAAAGGAGAAGCCTAATCTAAAAATACACAGTCATTGCTATCAGATAATAACTTGGTCTTGAGATAGCAGCTTTATTCCTAAGTTACTGCATAAGTGAATATAGAGAGATTTGCATATGGACTTTCCATGGAGACTTCCTGTACATCTAAAATACAGAGAAGCACGACAGGAAAGACTTGGAATCTGCCGGAGTGCTAGGCTTTTCCTTCCCTCAACTCTCAGAGCTCTGCCTGTAGGTCCGATAGCTTTGTGAATCAAATCTTAGCCACCAAATAAGGCAACTCATAAATGTTTCTGGTGGTATAGAATGTTACACTATAGCACTTTACTCTACAAACATTTCTTTGCATTTGTTTAAATAGCTAAAGGGCCATTCATCTAAAGTCAATAGAGGGACAGGAATAACATGGAAAATGACAGCTACTGAAGAGCAGCCACAGCCTGTTGTCGAATAGAAAATGAACACAGAATGTAGTCTGATCTACTATACAGTTTGCAATTCCTTGAAGGAGTGTTTCTGGCAATAAGTGATTCACAGATGATGCAAATCAGAAGCCCCTTTGGCTTTTGCTGCTGTCCTTATGAAATTTCGAATGTGACAAGTTGGCTAGGTTAAACCCAAATGTTAAAAAGCCCATGGAATTTTCCCCCCTCCTTGGTATTTTACTATACACTCAAAAATTTATTATGTGCATGTATTATTTTTTATTGTGGAATTACCTCTACTTAAAAATGAAAAATTAGAGTGGTATTAAAATCAACATTATATATCAAAGAACAATTATAATTTTAGTGTGGAAGAGATTGCTAGACTAAGAATATTTCAAACTAACAAACGTGCACTTCATTAATACCCTCTCTATAGAGAAAACAAATGCTAACCATAATTTTTTAGTTTATTCAGTCACAATGAATATTGAGAGGAGCTTGCTTCTGGTAGAATATAAACCCCAGTGACTTTTCCAACTGAGAATTCAATCATTTCATAATATTTTCTATGTATTATGCACTTGAATTCCAGTTCCTCCACGGATTTATCACAATCACTTGAAACATTCTGAACATCTTAAAAATTGTATTTTTCTCCATTTAAACACGAGACAGTTAATTCTCACAGGCTAAGTATAAGTTAATGCTTTCCAAAAATTCCACACTGTCTAGGAAAGGGGTCTGGTGTAAAGATAAGAAAACATCTGGAGATGCTTGGAGGCCAGCAAGATGGCAGAGGAATGAATAGAAGCCAAACTAACCTCTTCCCAGGAACAATCTGGAATTATAACTAAATTGTGGAGAAATCACCCAGAAAGAAACAACTGAACAATAGTGACAGAGAAGCCTTGTAACACCCAACAGACAAAAGAATCACTTTCAGCACAACCTGTTTGGTAAGGAGCATGGTGTAGATTCAAGAAGACTGGCTGGGCATCCACAGGCAGCAGCACCAGAAGGATAATTAAGCAGTAGGTTGGATCCCCCTGAGAAGAATGGGGTCTAAAGCTGGGATTCCCAGCCTAGAACACCAGAGCTCGAAAAGTACATAGATAAGAACAGGCAGCAAAAGGCAGAAGGGTTGCTCTCTGCCAGAGACAGACAGCTGGAGGTGCAAAGAGCCATTTAAAGGGCCAATGCACAAATTCATTCATAGCTATTTACCTGAAGCTCCGGCAAAGGCAGGGGCAGAGTAGGCTAGAGACACCTGAGAAGAGACTGGGGATGGAAGCTTTGGGGAAAAGCTGAGACAATAGCCACTGGGATCCAAGTGCTGAGTCATCCCTATATGGCAGCAGCCATCCTATTCAGGCAGACCACTCTCCTCCAAGCTGCAGCAGCCTGAGGGGGAAACAATAGCCTCAACTTCAGGAGGGATTCTGCTCCACCCTATGGGGCTTAAGCCTCATGGCTGACTACAGAGTGACTAGATTAACAACTGAAGGAAACAGCCACAGTGGATCCCTGGCAGTCTCAGAGCAGGCTCCCTAAGGTCAGACAGGGTCAACATCTGACATCGCCAGAGGCAAATCCATAAAGAAAAAACAGTGGTAAATAATAAAGGCTATCGAGATGAAATCCACTGTGGTCTTCTCCATGATTTGTGATATTTTCTATTCTGCATAGCTTTCTAACATTCCTTTCAGGTCCATCAAGTTTGTGCATATTAAGTCACTAGAATGTATACTATAGTTTATTTCCTTCCTTTCTTATAATAATCTTAATCTCTTTATACCCTTAATAACACTGGCTCATTTGCAGTTGACAGTGGGATTGTGGGCAGGAGATATATTTGCGGATGTGGGTTTTTCCCCTGGACTTTGTGGTTTTGTTCTGGCAGCACCTGCACAACAGCATACAAGATGTCATGGCAGAATAACCCTTAGTCAACAAGCTCGAGGGAAGGACTCACTAAATAATGACTCAACAATAATCAAAACCCAATTACATCCAAAGAGTCAACATAAATAGTATAAAGGGAATCCCAGGAGCATCAAGTTCTGGAGATCAAGGAGACGTCACCACTGAATCTCACAGGTCTCCTATCATAGAAGTTCACACCACAAACTCAAGAAGTGAAACCACATTAATTTAAAAAGCAGAGACAAATAAGAAGAGTCTTACAAACGATGGGAAGACAAAGAAACAAACCTCAAATAAAAGGAAAGGAGGGATCCTCAGAAAGAATGCTAAATGAAATAGAGACAATTCAAATATCAAATATTGAGTCCAAAACAATGGTTATAAAGAAGCTCAATGAGCTCACTGATAATTACCAAAAATAACAGGAAAACTATGAGGAACTCACTACAAACAATGTAAACATGAAAAAGGAAAAGGAAACTATCAACAAGCGCCAAGAGGAAATGAAGAATACAATTTCTGAGTTGAAGAACACAATAGAAGAAATCAAAAGCAGGCTAGACAAAGCATAAGATTGAATCAGTGAGCTAGAGGACAAAAAAAAAAAAAACTCCCAGAAAGAGTAAAAAAAGGAAAAAAACCCTCAAAAACAATGAAGAGGGGTTGTGGAAACTGCAAGACAATATGGAACATAATAATATCCAAATAACAGAGATACCAGAAAGAGAAGAAGAAGAAGAAGGGATAGAAAACCTGTTTGAAAAAGTAATGATGGGAAACTTTCCTAATTTGATGAGAGAAAGTCACACGAATCCAGGAAGCACAGAGAGTCCCAATCAAGAGGAACTCAAAGAGGCCCACTTCAAGACACATCATAATTAAAATGGCAAAATTCCAAGATAAAGAGAGAATCTTAAAGGTAGCAAGGGACAAACAGGAAGTAACATACAAGGAACCCCTATTAAGACTAACAGCTGACTTATCAATGGAAATGCTCCAAGCCAGAAGGGAATGGCAAGGAATATTTCAAGTAATGAAAAACAAAGGACTGCATCCAAGACTACTCTATTCAGCAAGCCTGTCAATTAAAATGGCAGGCAAAATAAGGAGCTTCCCAGACAAAAGAAGCCTCAAAGAATACATCTCCACCAAACCAACACTGCAAGATATGCTAAAGGTACTACTTTAAGAAAAGGAAGAAAAAGAGTGAAAGAGAAACACAGGTACAAAGGGAGTAAAATGTCAATGAATAAGTACCTATCAATAATAATCTTTAATGTAAATGGATTAAATGCTCTAATCAAAAGACATAGAGTATCTGAATGGATAAGAAAACATAACCCACACATATGCTGCCTATAAAGACCCACCTCAGAACAAAGACCCACGCAGACTGAAAGTGAAGGGTTGGAAAAAATATTCCAAGCAAATGGACAGGAAAAAAGAGTAGGAGTAGCAATACTCATATCAGACTAAAAGGACTCCAAAACAAAGGCCATAAAAAGAGACATAGAAGGATATTTTGTAATATTCAAGAAAAGAATCCACCAAGAAGACACAAACATTATAAACATATATGCACTCAACATAGGTGCACCCAAATATATAAGGACAATCTTTGAGAACTTCAAGAAAGATATGGACAGCAACACACTTATACTACAGGATTTTAAAACCCCACAGTCAGAAATGGATAGAATAGATCTTCCAAACAAAACAACCACAAGGATATTGTGGCATTGAACAATGCCCTAATCAAGTGGACTTAACTGTATGTATATATATATATAGATATAGATATAGATATAGATATATATAACCTTTCATCCAAAGAAGCTAAATACACATTTTTTTTCAAATGAACATGGAACATTTTTAAAGATAGACCACATGATAGGACACAAAACAAGTTTCAACAAATTCAATAAAATTGAAATCACATCAAGCATTTTTTCTCACAACAAGGCCCTGAAATTAGAAACCAACCTAAAGGAAAAAACTCAAAAACACTCAAATTAATGGAGATTGAATAGCATACTGTTGAACAATGAATGGGTTAAGAAAGAGATCAAGGAAGAAATAAAAAAGTTTCTGTGAACAAATGAAAATGAACTCACAAAAGTCCGAAACTTAAGGGATGCTGTGAAGGCAGTCCTGAGAGGAAAGTTTATAGCAATATAGGCCTACCTAAAAAAGATAGAAACATTTCAAATAAACTACCTAACTATACATCTACAAGAACTGGAGAACAACAACACACATACCCAGAGCAAGTAGAAAGAAGGCAATAATGAAGAGCAGAGCAGAATTAAATGACACAGACACTGAAAGAACAATTCTGAAGATCAATAAATTCAGGAGCTGGTTCTTTGAAAAATAAACAAAATCAACAAGTCTTTAAGCAGACTTATCAAGAAAAAAGAGAAAGGACACAAATAAACATAATCAGAAGTAAAAGAGGAGAGATTACCACAGAAATACAAAGGATTGTAAGAAATTACTATGAAGACCTGGCTGGCGTAGCTCAGTGGATTGAGCACGGGCCTGCGAACCAGAGTATCGCGGTTCGATTCCCAGTCAGGGCACATGCCTGGGTTGCAGGCCAGTTCCCCAGCAGGGGACGCACGAGAGGCAACCACACATTGATGTTTCTCTCCCACTCTTTCTCCTTCTCTTCCCCTCTCTCTAAAAATAAATAAAGAAAATATATTTTTTTTAAAAAAAGAAATTACTATGAAGAGCTATATATCACAAAATTTGAAAACCTAGGTGAAATGAACAAATTTCTAGAAAAATATAGTCTTCTAAGACTCAACCAAGAAGAAGCAGAAAGCCTGAACAGACTGATAACACCTGATAGAATTGAAGCAGTAATCAAAAAACTCCTGACACACAAATGGCCTGAACCAGATGATTTCACAGGAGAATTTTACAAAACACTGAAGGAAGAGCTATACCTTATTCTTCATAGACTATTCCAAAAAACCCAAGAAAAGGGGAAAGATTCTCAAACTCTTTATGAAGCCAGCATTGTCCTGATTTCAAAACCACATAAAGACACAACAGAGAAAGAAAACCACAGGCCAATATTGCTGATGAACATAGACACTAATATCCTCAACAAAATATTGGCAAACCACATCCAACAATACATTAAAGATTATACACCATGATTAAGTGGGATTCATTCCAGGGATGCAAGGGTGGTACAATATCTGTAAATCAATAAACACAACACATTGCATAAACAAAAAGAAAGACAAATATCACGTGATCATATCAATAGATGCAGAAAAGCATTTGGTAAGGTACAGCACCCATTTATGATCAAAACACTTAGCAAAGTGAGACCAGAGGGAGACCAAAGTGTGACCATACCTCAATATAATAAAGGCCATATATGAGAAACCTACAGCCAACATCATACTCTATGGGCAAAAACTAAAACTTTCCCACTAAGATCAGGAACTAAACAAGGCTGTCCACTTTCACTACTTCTACTGAACATGGAATTGGAAGACCTTGTCACAGCAATAAGACAAGAAAAAAAATAAAAGGCATCCAAATTGGAAAGGAGGAAGCAAAACTGTCATTGTTTGCAGATGACATGATAGTGTACATAGAAAACCCTATAGACTTCACCAAAAAACTATTTGATCTAAAAGTGAATTTGGCAAAGCAGCAGGATACAAAATCAGTATTCAGAATTGAAGGCATTTTTGTACACGAACAGTCAAATATAAGAAATAGGAATCAGGAAAAAAAACCCATTTGATAAAGCAACAAAAAAAAATTAAGTACCTAGGAATAAACCTAACCAAAGAGGTAAAGACCTATACTCAGAAAACTACACAACACTGAAGAAAGAAATTAAGAAAGACACAAAGAAATGAAAGCATGTACCATGTTCATGGACTGGGAGAATTAACATAATCAAAATGTCCATACTACTCAAAGCAATTCATAGATTGAATGCAATCCCTATTAAAGTACCAGTGACATATTTCACAGATATAGAACAAATGATTAAAAATTTATATGGAACCACAAACAACCCTGAATAGCCTCAACAATTTTGGGAAAGAAGAATAAAGTAGGAGAGATCACAATACCTGATAAATCAAAGTATATTACAAGGCCACGGTAATCAGAAAAATCTGATTCTGTTACCGGTACTGGCATAAGAACAGACACATAGATCAATGGAATAGAATACAGAGCCCAGAAATAAGTGCAAGTCTGTATGGTCAATTAATATTAGAAAAAGGGGGAAGAAGCCTAAAGTGGAGCAAAAATAGCTTCTTCAACAAGTGGTGTTGGGAGATCTGGAAAGCTACATGTAAAAAAATGAAGGAGGAGATAATGGGGGGAAAGGAGGAAAGGTTGTCAAGGAACATGCATAAAGGACGCATGGACAAAGTCAAATGGGTGTAGGATCAAGGATGGGAGATGGGGATGGCTGGGGTTGGGGGGAGTGGTGGTGGTGAAACAGAGACAACTGTACTTGAAAGACAATAAAAAATTTTTTAATGTGAATTATAAAAAATAGATTCAGTAAGCTTCACATGTTTATACTTATATGTATAACAATGAGTAGATATTCACTTAACTAATCTTTTCTCTAAAATCAGTAGAGGAATAGGAAAAAATAACCACCACTGAATTAAGAGCCATGAACAAGCAAGTTGGTGCATAGAAAATTAAAACAGCATGCAGTCTGATCACAGTCTGTAATTCCTTAAAGTATATACTCTCTTTTATACTTATATTCACACACACACACACACACACACACACACACACCCAACATTCTTCCCAATAACTATTTAGAATGGAAATGCTCAAATGTAGGGGCACTATTTATTTAGGGTACAGGAAAGGAAGAACACTAAAGAGTTTATGTAGGGTGTCCTTCTTCCCCCATTCCCACCTTTATTCTCCACATCAGACTCATCTCTTCTAGTCAGCCAAATCCCTCACTGCAATAGGGCTCTGAACATGCTTTCTCTTTCCTCTTTTACTTCTCTAATCATTCTGATGCACTATATCAGGATTATGACAGCACAAGTTGTGGGTGATGTCTGCACATTAAGCAAGGTGTGTATTGCTAACAGAAGCCACTTTCTGACTTTTTTCCCCACTACATGGAATTTGTGGGTTTCTTTCTTAGGATCCCTGATATCCCCATTATAAGCATTACAATTTGAGCTAATGCTAGAAATACAATACTTACAGATGCATGCGTTTCTCAATAACTGTTGGACATTAGCTCCCACATTTGTGGGAGACAGCAACAAGTCTCAGGATACCCTTCACAAAAAGGGTCAATATGGTGAAGTTAAGTTCCTTCTGATGTGCTCATATCTTTTCCCACTTGGCAAATAGTGGAACCTCAATAAATGTCTGTCAAATACATGGCTCAGTAAATAAATTTTACTATTGTGTCAAGATTACAAAATACCGTTGAGCAAAAGAGACTGGAAAAATGTTTGTTATGGAAAATTTTTGAGAATTACTTTGGTTTAAAAGTAGTACGTGGTAAGGTAATTTGAGACTGGTAAATGGACCAGCTGGACCAAGCTTAAGGAATTGAAAATTTTGTAAGCATGAATATTATGTAGAAAATATTATTGCATGTTTTTATTGTTTCTCATTTTATTCTGCATACTTAGTATTTATTAATATTTTAGTATTACCATTAATATTATTTGAGATAGTGTTTCCAGTGAGTCATATCTACAGTTGACCAGTGGAGATAAAGGAAAAGCAAAGTAATTTAATTCAAACTTGATTTAATGCCAGCTTTACTGGAACTCATCAATTCCTTACTATTAAATGAGGTATGTCTATAAAAATTATTAGTCCTATAGACTTTTTAAATCATATACAACTTACTTCCAGGAAATAAGAACTTTGGTATAGTATTGCCAAATTAAGTAGTCATAGGTATACGACTTTTGAAAACTAGATTATAAAATGAACCTCAGGTACATATAGTCTCAAACTCTAATTTGATAAATACACCTTAAGAGGTTAACAATGGTTTCTGACCAGCCAAAGTAAAACTCAAGTTTTCCTAGTTTCTAGCCTGGTATATATTTTTATCCTTTTAAGGTATCCCCATCATGATCACAATTTATACTTTTTTTCCCTAAATGTTTTAAAAGCTAAGCTATTGTGTTTGTAAACAGCTGAATTGTTGAAATAAAGTGAGCATGATTCAGATATCTCATGCAGTAATCTAGTAAGTTTTGTTATTATTTTAATGACTTGCAGGCACCTTTTGTGAAAAACTTTTGAATTGGCAGAAAAAACAATTCAAGGTCAAGAGTGAATGCACAGATGAATCCATACTTGGCTCTATGACAAAACTGTTAACAGTACATAGTGTGTGTGTGTGTGGCAGGGAGGATTTTATAGTTCTCACTCAGTTCACTCATTCATTAATTAAAATGGTTTATCAAAGGCCAACTATGGTTGGCACTGAGCTAAGCACCGAGGATGCTATGGTGAGCACATGTACTTTGGTGCTTGCCCTCAACAAACTTAAAGTCTAATTAGAGAAGACCAATGATAAAGAGGAAAACAAATGACTGAAAATGAAAATTAAAGTTGAGAAATTTGTTTTGATGGTTGTGAACAGGATGCTGTGACTGGGAACACAAAGAAGACCAACTGAGACATTTATCTAAATAAATCACACCAGTATATTTTCAAATGGTACAAAAGCTAACAAAGCAAAATAGAAGGTTTTATGGGAGAACTGGGCCTATGTCAGGCATCAGGGAGATCTCTCCCAGGGGACACGATGTTTTAATTCCATTCTGAAGGATGAATAGGTGATGCCAAAGAGGAGGGAGTGTGTTGGTAGGAGAACTTGCAGTCAGAAGGAAAAGCACAGACACTGGGCCTACATAAAGAAGGGATGA
Source organism: Artibeus jamaicensis (assembly GCF_021234435.1). Classification (NCBI taxonomy): domain Eukaryota; kingdom Metazoa; phylum Chordata; class Mammalia; order Chiroptera; family Phyllostomidae; genus Artibeus; species Artibeus jamaicensis. The sequence continues at coordinate 53,818,882 of NW_026522030.1, read as the reverse complement.
AGTATATAAACAACTGGAAAAGGCCAGTGCAATTGGAAACCAGGAAACCTAGAAGGAGTCCAAAGGAGAGTGAACAGGATGAAGTGAGGGGCACTTCATATGTGGTCTTTTGGAAGGAGGAAATGTCAGCGCGTTAGTAACACTGGCCCTGTCCGTTTTATATGGTGCATAACAAATTACCTCAACCTTGGTGTCTTAAACAATATCCCATTTATTGGCTCACAGTTCTGTAGGTCAGAAGTCCAGCATGGCTCAGCTGGGTTCTCTGCTCAGAATCTCACAAGGCTAGAATCAAGGTGGCTAGGAGACTCTGGGGAGAATTCCCCTCCAAGTTTATTCAGATTGTTGGCAGAATCTACCTACTTGTGTTTGTAGGTCTGAGATTCCCCATTTCCTTGCTGTCAGCCAGATGTCACTATCAGCTCCTCCAGGCCAGCAGATTCCTTCTTATGTGGGTTCCTCCATCTTTAAAGCAACAATGGTTTACAAAGTCCTTCTTATACCCTGAATCTCTGAGACTTCTTCTACCAGATAGAAGGATTTATGTGATTAAATTAGTCACACTCAGATAATCTTCCTTTTTTAAAGTATGTTTTATTGATTATGCTATTACAGTTTTCCAAACTTTCTCCCCTTTATCCCCCCTCCATCCGGCATGCCCCAACACTCCAGCATCCCCCCACCTTAGTTCATGTCCATGGATCATACATATAAGTTCTTTGAGTCCTTTGTTTACTGTACCATTTTTTTATCTCTCCCCACCTATTTATGCCTACCAATTATGCTTCTTCTTCCCTGTACCTTTTCTCCTCTAGTCCTCCCTTCCCCCTCTTCACTGAAATCCCTCCATGTGATGTGCATTTCTCTGATTCTGTTCCTGTTCTGTTGTTTGCTTAATTTTTGTTTTTGTGTTTTTCTTTTTAGTTTCATTTGTTGATAGTTATGAGTTTACTGTCATTTTACTGTTCATATTTTTTATCTTTTTCTTAGATAAGTTCCTTTAACATTTCATACAATAATGGTTTGGTAATGATGCACTCCTTTAACTTGACCTTATCTGGGAAGCACTTTATCTGCCCTTCCAGTCTAAATGAAAGCTTTGTAGGACAGAGTAATCTTGGATGTAGGGCCTTGCCTTTCATGACTTGGAATACTTCTTGCCAGTCTCTTCTTGTCTGCAAAGGTTCTTTTGAGAAATCAGCTGATAGTATTCTGGGAACTCCTTTGTAGGTAACTGTCTCCTTTTCTCTTGCTTCTTTTAAGATTCTCTCTTTATCTTTAATCTTGGGTAACTTAATGATGATGTGCCTTAGTGTGGTCCTCTTTGAGTCCAACTTCTTTGGGACTCTCTGGGCTTCCTGGACTTTCTGGAAGTCTATTTCTATTGACAGTTTCGGGCAGTTTTTCTTCATTATTTGTTCAAATAAGTTTTCAATTTTTTTCTTTTCCTTCTGGCACTCCTATAATTCAGATATTGGAACATTTCAGGTTGTCCCAGAGGTTCCTAAGTCTCCCTTCATTTTTTTGAATTCTTGTTTCTTCATTCTTTTCTGGGTGGATGTTTATTTCTTCTGTTTATTCCAAATCTTTGATTTGAGTCCTGGTTTCTTTCCTGTCACTGTTGGTTCTCTGAATATTTTGCCTTATTTTATTTTGGGTATCTTCCATTTCTTCTTTCATTTTGTGACCAAGCTCAATCAGTTCTGTGAGCATTTTGATTACCAGGGATTTAAATTCTCCATCAGTAGGTTGGCTATCTCCTCATCACTTAGCTTTCTGTTCTGGAGTTTTGCTCTGTTCTTTCATTTGGGCCATGTTTCTTTGTCTCAGCACACCTGTTAAGTTGTAAGGGGGCAGGTCCTTAGGTATTCACCAGGGTGGGGCAACCCTCCTTGCGTATGATACCTGTGGGGGAGGGGCTGCACAGAGGGAACAGTGCCGCTTGCTTGCTGCACTGTAGCCCCACTTTCGAACTCTCCTGTGAGACTGGAAGTTTCTCTCACCTCGGCAACTGCCGGAATCCACAAACAGCTCTGAGTCTCAGTTTCCCATTCCCCCAGCCCCTCCCTCACTCTCCATAGCCTCGTGGAGGTTTTTTACCAGTCTGGTTGTTGCGGTTGACTGTTTCTTTAATTCCTTGGTTGCCAGAGCTCCACGCAGTTTGATTTTTTGGCACTTCTGGTTGTTTGTTGATTATAGATTGATTTTTATCCTCCTTTTGGCTGTTCGAGGAAGCAAAGGGTTTCTACCTTTACCCTCATCTTGTCCGGAACTCAATAATCTTCCTCTTAAGATTAACTGATTAGAAACCTTAATTATATCTATAAACTCTCTTTTCCCATGAAACATATAATTTTGTTAGTAACACAAGAGGGCAAAATTCATAGGGCCTTCTGAAATTCAGACTATCACAGGCTCTCAAACTATGCCTTATAACTCTGACACCACTATTAACAATCTCCAGAACTTGGGTTTAAAAATCAATAAGAAAACATTTCACTTAAATAACACATTAAACCAGATGAACCTAACAGAAGTTTATGGAGCATTCCATCCAACAGCAAAAACAGAATATACATTCTTCTCAAGTGTGTGTGAAATATTTTCCAAGATAGACCATATGTTAGGCTACAAAACAAGTCTTGATACATTTAATAAATCCAAAACAAGGTCAAGTGCCTTTTTCTGACCACAATGGTATGAAAATAAAAATCAATTGCAAGAAGAAACCTGGAAAATTCACAAAAATGTGTAGATTAAACAACATGTTACCGAAGAACCAGTGGGTCAAAGAAGAGATCTAAAAAGAAATAAAGAAAACATCTTGAGTCCAATGAATGAAGAAACAACCAAAACTTATGGAACAGAGCAAAAGCAGTTCTAATAGGGAAGTTCATAGTGATAAACAACTACCTTGAGAGAAAAGAGAGAAGTCAAATAAACAACCTGACTTTATACCTCATGAACTAGAAAAAGAAGAAAAAACTTAGCCCAAAGTTAGTGGAAGTAAAGAAATAACATGGCCTGGCTGGTGTGACTCAGTGGATTCAACGCCAGCCTGTGAACCAAAGGACCACTAGTCCAATTCCCAGTCAGGGCATTTGCCTGGGTTGTGAGCCAGGTCCCTGGCTGGGGGTGTGCAAGAAGCAACCAATCAATGTATCTCTCACACACTGATGTTTCTCTCTCTCTTTCTCCCTCCCTTCTCATCTCGCTAAAAATAAATAAATAAAATCTTCAAAAAAATAAATAAAAATGATCAGAGCTGAAGGAAATGAAATAGAGAATGAAAACACAATAGTAAAAATCAAGGGAACTTAGATCTGCTTTTTCTTTTTAAAGAGAAGCAAACTTTTAGGTAGCTTTACCAAGAAAAAAAAGGAGAACACATAAACAAAATTATAAGTGAAAGAGGAGACATTACACCTGATAGCACAGATATACAAAGGATCATATAAAACTGATACACGGCCAACCCTGTATGGGTTGTATATTACCAACCCTGATGTTTCCTCCTTCCAAAAGACCACATATGAAGTGTCCCTCACTTCATCCTGTTCACTCTCCTTTGGGCTCCTTCTGGCTTCCCTGGTTTCCAGCTGCACTGCCTTTGGCAGTTGTTTATATACTTCATTCCTAATATGAACAATTATATGACAATAAATTGGACACCTAGAAAAAATGGACAAATTTCTAGAAACATGGAACCTATGAAGATTGAATCATGAAGAAATGTAAAATATGAGCAAATTATTAGTAAGGATATTGAATCAGTAATTCAAACTTTCTAACAAACAAACCAGGATCTGATGGCTTCACTGGAGAATTCTATCAAACATTTAAAGAAAAATTAATACTGATCTTTCTTAAACTCTTCTTTAATTAAAAAATAGAAGAGAAAACACTTCCAAAGGCAGTTTACAAAAGCAGTATTACCTGCTGTCAAAACCATGAAAAAAATTACAGGCCAATATCCTGATGAACATAGATGCAAAAATTCTCAACAAAATATTAGAAAACTGAATTCAACTATGCATTAAAAGGATCATACACAATGATCAAGTGAGATTTATTTCAGGGATACAAGGATGGTTCCACATTCACAAATCGATTAATATGATATACCACATTAACAAAATGAAAATTATGTAATCATCTCAATAGTTACAGAAAAAACAACTATTGACAAAATCCAACATCTATTCATATTAAAAACTGTCGACAAAGTGGGTATAGAGGGAACATACCTCAGCATAATAGGGGCCATATATGACAAGCCCACCAAGAAAACCATACATGACAGTGAAAAGCTTAAAGCATTTCTTCTAAGATTAGGAACAAAACAAGGATGCTCACTCTTGCCACTTTTATTCAACCCAGTACAAAAGTCCCAGCCAATTTGGAAAGAAAAAGAAATAAAAGGAGGCAAATCAGAAAGGAAGAGTAAAATGTTTCTACTTACAGCTGACATCATATTAGATATAGAAAACTCCAAATACTCCATCAAAAAACAATTGGAACTAATAAATTTAGCAAAGTTGCTGGATACAAAATCAATTTACAAAAATCAATTGCATTTCTGTACACTAACAATGAATTATCTGAAAATGAAATAAAGAAAACAATCCCATTTACAATTGCATCAAAAAAATACATAGGAATAAATTTGACCAAGGTTGTGAAAGATCTTTATACTGCAAAATGTAAAATATTGAGGAAAGAAATTAATGAACACACAAATAAATGGGAAAACATTCTACGTTTATAAACTGAAAGTATTAACGTTGCTAAAATCTCCCTGCTGCCCAGAGTGACCTCCAAGTCCACTACGATCCCCATCAAAATTCCAATGACATTTTTCTTAAAAGTCTAACGAACAATCCCAAAATTTGTATGGAACAACAAAAGACCCAAAATAGCTAAGGCAATTTTGAAAAAGAACACATCTGGAGGCATCATACTTTCTGATTTCAAACTATAGTTTGAATCAGTACAAAACTGTATGATAAATCAATGGAACAAAATAGAGCCCAGAAATAAACTCATACATAATGACCAATAAATTTACAGCAAAGAATCCAAGAATATACATGAGGAAAATATAAACTTTTTAATAAATGGTATTGAGAAAGCTGGACAGCCATATGCAAAAAGTGAGGGAACTATTTCTTTAGCTTATACCATATACAAAAATCAACCCAAATTACTAAAGCCTTAAACATAAAACATAACCTCATAAAATTTCTAGAAGAAAATATAGGGAGTTAACTCCTTGACATTGGTCTTGGTGATGATTTTTGGGATTTGACATTTTTAAAAACTGCATTATATATTTGAAAGTTGCTGAGAGAGAAGATCTTAAAATTTCCCATCACAAGAAAAAAAATTGTATGATGTGTGATGTGTTTTAACTACTAATTGTGATAATCATTGTGCAATATATGCACACATCGAATCATTATGTTGTACCCCTCAAACTAATACAAAGCTGTATATCAGCGATATCGGACCAAAAAGAAAAAGACAATACAACAGAGCCAGAGATTCTGAATCCTTCTAAAAGATACTCCAGAAAAGTGCAAAATAAGAAAATGGGAGGGAGGAAATAATCTAAAACCATAGTAAAAGATTATTTTCTTGAATTGGAGAAAACATAGAGAATCCCAGCTGCCAAGGCTGACTAGGCTCCAATTTGCACCTTTGTTAGAAGACATTCCTAGACAAACAGCTCCTGAAGCATAAATACCAGCAAAGCTTCCTACCTAAAAATTTAAACTATGCCCATTCAGAAATGTAGTTTTAAAAAAACCTCCAAAATTTTAATGATTTCCATAATTTAAAAACTGGAGTGAATATTTTGGAAGTAAAATATTTCATTTTGAAGCAGTATTTATCCGAAGTACAGCAAGTTGACAGCGGATCAAGAAATAGAGTTTGAGAAGCAATAGTGTAGTGAAATCTTGACTCCAGCATAATTTGAGGACTGCTTGTAAGATCCTTCGGACATGGTCCCCAGGAATATCTCTTCAGTGAGCAAAACTCACTAATCATTTATAAATTCCTTTATGTTAAACACTGATAATTCCCAGTGTTTGCCTTTAAAATATAAATATTGTACTATATTGCTGGCAGGATTACACATTAAAACCCCCACTTTTAATTAAATGAGTATCTCAAACCCCACTACACCATGAGAGCTTTCAATTAAAAAAAACCCACAGGACCAGGACAGATGTACAGAAGATGAAGCATCAGCATGAAGCAGAAAAACACTAGACCAAGAGATCCTGGGTTAAAGTTACCATATGCAACTTACTGACTATGCTCACTACTTTTTTGAGACTTACTACAAAGTATCTTTTGCTTTCCTACAAAGATAGAATAATGGTGTCCACCTTACAGAAATTTGGAAGATTAACTGAGATAAGATGTGCAATGCCAGGCACTTAACAATGTCACTTAACAGACACCTGGCAATTCAGTTAACAGTAATTGATGACAGTGAGCTGACTACTAATTTTATTTGGGGTCAGGCCTGAAAGCTTTAAAATCTCCTATTATTTGTAATGTATTCTAAATAAGTGTCCTAAACACTTAGCCAGAATTCCCAAAATACAATCATCAATCCTGTTAACTACTCCTTAAGTAAACATTTTCTGCTAATTCTTACTGTTTTAAATGTTGTAACTGCCTAAAGTGCTAAGACTCTTTTTTCAGAGATATTATGGTTACAGAAAAATTCAACTCTAGGCTCGAAAATTTTCTCTGAAGTTCATTCAGAGAAAGAAAACCATACCAAAGATAGAGTGCTCTAATTTAGTCACATCCTGGGGGTAAACCAGCTAAATCTGGGGTAGGGCACAATGGGAAGAAGAAATTCAAAATCCCTTTAATGAGAGCACTTTAGGTGCAAAGCAAGGAAATACCTCAGGTACCTGTATTTGACCATATTCTCTCTACTCCATCTTCCAAATCTGACCATTGAGAATATTTTTATTCTTCCAAAGTAGTATTGTGAGCAAAATTGGTGAGCCAAATGAAACACTTGAGAAGAATGATATTGAAGAGAGGTGTTCGAAAAATGAATTCAAGTTACTATCCTATTTTCTACATTAGTACTTTGCTTTTCTAATTTTCCAATTATCTTCATGGGAGTTTGATTAAGTTCATGAATGCATGTCTGATTTTTCAGTGTCCAAACATTATTATTTTAAATAGCTCTGATGTATTAATAAGGTTTCTTCTATTAATTCTCATGTTGCATGTTAGCTATTAGATTTTTTAAATATTTTATTTATTTATTTATTTATTTATTTATTTATTTATTTATTTATTTATAGAGGGGAAGGAGAGAGGAAGAGAAACATCAATGTATGGTTGCCTCTCGTGTGTCCCCTGCTGGAAACTGGCCTGCAGGGGAGCAGTCTGCAACCCAGCCATGTGCCCTGACTGGGAATCGAACTGTGATCCTCTGGTTTGCAGGCCCGTGCTCTATCCACTGAGCTACACCAGCCAGGGCTCCTATTAGTAGATTTTTAAATGACCTTTTCTACTGCTCACAGATTTGTTGACATTATTGAGGGGCAATAGTTTCAGATGACAACTTGTGTTCTTATTAGAAGAATCTTTTAAAAATCTTCTAAAAGCATACACTTTATTAGAGAATATATATTAAAATTGTGCTCATTTTTATCTTTTCCTTTTTATATTCCACAAATGCAACAGTGACTCAAAGTATATAATTTTATTATAAATACTTTCAGAAATATAACTTCTCATGAGACATTAGTAGAAGGGAGAGGGGAGGGGATCTCAGGGGAAAAGGAGAAGGGTTTACAGGAACAAGTATAAAGGACACGTGGACAAAAACTAGGGGGAGTGGAAATGGGATGGGGGGGAAGCCTGGGTGGGTGGGGTAGGATGGGAGTAAAAGACAGAAAACTGTACTTGAACAACAATTAAAAAATAAATTTAAAAGATTTAAAAATATATATATATAAAAGAGATATTAGTTATATAAGCAAAAGATACCCTTTGCAGAAGAGGTGTTTCAGCTAAATGTGGAAGGACAAGCTTGATCATCAGGAGGACAGGTTGGGGAAGGATATTCCTGAAGAAGAAAGAGTATTTGTAAAGGAACCATGAAACTATTGTACTAGTTGTGTTTGGGGAACTACCAGAAATAGAAAGCATGTGTGTGTGGTGGTGGAGAGATGGGAGGGTGAGAGACCAGGTCTTTGTGACTGAAGTGTACTAGAGTGAGAAGAGGAAACTGAGAGTAGAATCTAGGCACAGAGTTATCTACATATAGTAGTTACCTAACATACAGAGATCAGAGGAAGAACAGGACCTGGTGAAACAGACCCAGGGAAGGGCAGCAGTCAGTTGTAGGGCTCAGGGTTTGTTTTGTGTTTTTTTTAACCTCTTATTTCTTTTTTATTGACACTTGAACATTATTATTTTATGTTACTTTTTAGAATACTCTATGAAGTCTTGCTGATTGACATTTTTCTTTTTTTCCCCTTAAGTTTCTTGGTAGAGCCTCACCCTCCTGGGTATGTACATTGTATCCAGCAACCTGAAGTCAACACCTACACTGCAACCCAAATGCCATCAATTGATATCAGTGATCAAGTCGTTGGCTCCAATGACACTTGATTTTCCTCCTGTATTTATGCCTACCTGGTTTCTGCAATTTAAAAAATTCTTTCTTTTATATTATTTTAGTTATTTGTTTATATTTTATTGTTATAAAATGCTATACATAGCATAAATTTATCATTGTCACCATTTTTAAGGGAACAGTGCAATAGCGTTAGTGCATTGCCATTGTTGTGTAACCATCACCTCCATCCATCTCCAGAACTCCTTTCAAAACTGAAACTCTGCATCCATGAAACAACTCATTCCTCCCACCTCCCAGAACCTGGCTAACACCATTCCACTTTCTGTCTCCATGGAGTTGACTACTCTCGGTACCTCATGTACATGGGGTCATACAGTATTTGAGTTTTGTGTCTGGCTTATTTCACTTAGCATAATGTGCTCAATAGTCATGCATATAGTAGCACATGTCAGAATTACTTTAAGTTCTAAGGCTGAAAAATCCATTTTGTACACACCACACCTTTTTTTTTCATCTACTTAATTGTCATGGGACATTTGGGCTGCTTCTGCCTTTTGGCTATTGCCAATAATTCTGCTGTGAACATGGGTGTGCAAATTTTTTTTTGAGTTTCTATTTCTAATTGTTTTGGATGTATACCCAAAAGTGAAATTGCTGGATCATATGGTAATTCTATTTTTAATTTTTGAGAAACCACCATTGTGGAAGAACTGGAGTTCTAATACTCCACTGTGGGAAATGTGAAATGGTACAGACGCTTTGGAAAATGGTCTTCCAGTTTCCTGGAATGTTAACATGTACTTACATACAATCCAGCCATTTTGTTCATGCAAGAAATGTGAAAACATGTTGCTGTGAAGGTTCAGAGTAACCTCATTCAAAACTTTAGTCAAAATTTGTGTAAAACAAATAAAAACCAATTGTACAACATCTGGATAGAGGGACAAATGGGCACACAAACTGGTGTATTTATAGAATGGAACAGTGTTCAGCGTTTTGAAGGTATAAAACCAAAGGCTAAAATATGGATAATTCATAAAATAATTATTCCGAGTAAAAGAAACCAAAATTCTAAAAGAGTACATACAGCTCTGTATAAAAATCTAGTGTGCACTGATAGAAAGCTTATCAATGGATGGTGAAGGGGTGGAGGGAAGAATTACAATGACTCATAAGGAAAATTTGGGGGGCAAAAAATACATTTATTATTTTCATGTAGTGATAGAGTCATGAGTGTCTACATATGTTAAAAGTTAAATTCTGTACTTTATGTGCAGTTTATTATGTCAATTGTATCTCAATAAAGCTGCTAAAATTTGCATTTATAATAACAAATATGAAATAATTAAGAATTAAAGTGAAATATAAATGCATATTATTGAATTAAAATATTTTGGTAAACAAGGCACATGTAAATGTTGTTTAGGGACTTGCTGTTTAAGAAAAATCACAACATTAATACTCCCCCTTTTTTTGGTGTTAGAGTGGGTACTGGGGCTGTGGGACAGAAATGACATGTAAGTGACTTCCTCAGAGGGAGGGCTAAGGGAAAATAAATAACAGCTCATCGAGAGACATGGATATGTTGTTGTTGTTGTTGTTTTAATTTTATTGTTGGTCAAGTACAGTTTTCTGCCTTTTACCCCCACCCCTTCCTACCATCCCAGGCCTCTCCACCTCCTTCCCCTGATTCTAACCCCTCTTGGTTTGGTCCATGTGTTCTTTACAGTTGTTCCTGAAAACACTTCACCCTTTCTCCCTCATTATCCCCTCCCATTCCCTCTCTGGTTACTGTCCATTTGTTCTTTATTTCAATGTCTCTGGTTATATTTTGCTTGCTTGTTTGTTTTGTTTGAGGTTCCAGTTAAAGGTGAGATCATATGGTATGTGTTTTTCACTAACTGGCTTATTTCACTTAACATAATGCTGTCCAGTTCCATCCATGTTGTTGCAAAGGGTAGGAGCTCCTTTTTTCTTTCTGCTGTGTAGTATTCCACTGTATAAATGTACCACAGTTCTTTAATCTATTCATTTACCGATGGGTACTTAGGTTGCTTCCAGCACTTGGCTATTGTAAATTGTGCTGCTATGTATATTGGGGTGCATAGGTTCTTTTGGATTGGTGTTTCAGGGTTCTTAGGGTATAATCCTAGCAGTGGAATGGCTGGGTCAAAAGGCAGATCCATTTTTAGTTTTCTGAGGTAATTCCATACTGTTTTCCATAGTGGCTGCACCAGTCTGCATTCCCACCAACAGTGAACTAGGGATCCCTTTTCTCCACAGCCTCTCCTATACTTGTTTGTTGCATTGTTTACGATGGCCATTCTGGCTGGTATGAAGTGGTATCTCATTGTGGTTTTAATTTGCATCTCTCTGATGGCTAGAAGGAGAGGCATGGATTTGAATTCGGGTCCATCCATGCTGGAGTGAACTCATTTGCCACAGGTTCACTTTTCATCTTCTCTAACCTGCCCTAAGTCTTGGGAGGTTAACCAGTAAGGACCACATCATTGGTCTAAGCTCACCATTGGCTTCCCATTGGGCTTGACCAATGTGGAGCACCAGAAGGAGGTGAAAAGGAGGAAGGAGAGTGAGGTCCACGTATTCGTTCCCATCACTTCCTTTCTTGAGGACTCTCTTGGAGTCATCCAAAGCCTCCCTGTGTCCATCCACTGAAGTTTTGTGTATCCTGTCAGATGACTGTTTTTGCACAATTATTTCCCTTCAGGTTCCTTCCCCTCACCTAGTTTAGGCTAGAGGTGTTCACCCAGTTGCTACCAGCCTGGTGATTCTGCACTATTCCTTGCAGTTTCATTACAACCTGCAAACAGCTTCAAAGGCAGTCCCTTTATTAAACTTCCCTCACATTACCCAGATCGAATATGCCACCTGTTTCCTGTCTCAAGCCTCACTTGTACAATAATAATAACAAAAATCCATCTCTTTTCCACTGAAGTTTGATGAGGAAGCATCATTTTTGCTCAATAGGCGCAAGATCAGTTTTGGTGCTTGAATATCCATGCAAGAAGGAGCAGAAAGCTGGTTGGTGAGAAAAACTATGGAGAGTTATTGTGAAGCAGCATTTTTCCTTAGATTGAATGCTGATTTGATGGGTGCTTGTGGGGGCTTAGCACCTACAATTCTCTGATCAAACTGGCCCACCAATTTCCTCTACTTGATTCCATATCTGATTCTCCATAGTCATAGGCGAGGCCTTGGTATTTAAGTTTAGCATTATAACACTACCATACTACTTACAAAGAAAATATACAATTTCTTCTGGTGATGAGTTTGCCTTTGAACCTGGGAAAACTCACCTTTCCCTACTTATGTCACTTGAAGCCCATGTACCTCAAGGGAAGTATGATATATGGCATAACAATTGATGGTGAATAGTCTATAAATTCCCCTTGTTCTCCTGAGATAGGTGCTAGATCGATGAAACACTTTATTCATGTTCCACTCTGTTCTCTCAGAGGTCACCAGTGAAGTGAATTTCCCCCTTTAATGCCACATTCCTTCCACTCATAGACTGTACCCCAAAGGCACAGGAATTACTGAGGGAGTTTTGGTATAATATAGTTTTCATCAGCTCATGTGCAAAGGGTCCCAGCACAATTCAAAAAAGCTAGGAGGTTTTTACGTTGAGTACTTAGGACTTTGCCAAAATATATTTGCTGGTGCCAGAAAGTATGTATTGACAATGTGCTGTTCTTCTATCTCTTATCACCTCGCACATCTCTGAGAGTAAACATGTGTTGTTTCTCTTCCCACGGTTCATGGGCTCACACACTCAGCAAGGACATGCAGAAAAAGAACAAGCCACTGGTTTTTAAGTTTTTTTAAAATCCTCACCTGAGGATACTTTTCATTGACTTTAGAGAGACAGAAAGTGTTGGGGGGAGGGGAGACAGACAGACAGAGAGACAGACAGACATGGTTTGCCTCTGGTACATGCCCCAACTGGGGATCAAACCTGCATACTAGCTATGTGCACTGACCAGGAATCAAATCCGCCACGGTTCAGTGTGTGGGACAATGCTCCAACCAACTGAGCCACCCGGCCAGGACCAAGCCACGAGTTTTTATAACAGAGGCCTGCCCTGCATATCCTTTCCCCCACCTTACACCCCCAGGAAGCTCATTCAAAGGGAACATGCATCTGGAAATGTAGACTCATTCTTGTCTGTGCGATTTTTACTAGAGGCAAAGCGTAGTCACCAACAATGACCTGGCACCCATATGTTTTAATCACCACTGAGGTTCCCGCCTGTTCAGCATGTTTCTCATCAGGAAGCTAAGCCAAAGTTACATTTAGGTGGCTTGGGCTTCAGGAGAGGAGAGTAGATCAAAATACCTTTTGTTCCCAATAGACTAACTTCTCTAAACAGCAACACCCTAGATTGGCATGCTGAGGCACAGTCACAAGCCACAACTGTGGTTCTTAAGCTGATGCCAGGAATGGGAAGGAAACACACACACACTCATGCACGTACACACACACACACACACACACACACACACACACACACACACACACACACAAAGCTCTACTGTGTTGTAGCAGCAGCAGCAGCAGGAGTTGTTGGCTATCCATATTTTCTTTTATTCATAGGCTAGTGTATCGATTTGCTTCTAATATTTTCCTTTGTAAGGAGTGCACTCTACATGCCTCTGTGTGTGTGTATGTATGTGTCCCCACTCAAATCTCCATGACTCTAATGATCTGGTCTCCAATGTTTGTCTAGTGTCTGTCTCTCTTCTGGGTTTTGTAGAAATGACTCCATTGTTTCTTTCACTGGAAAATCTGGATCTGATCTTTGGAAAAAGGATTTGGAACATAATGACTGTGCCTTTTAATGAAGAGATTAACAATGCTCCGGAGCTGAATAGCCCTGCATTTGTTTTAGAATGGGCCCAGCATTTTGCTCTTTTGAGGAGTAACATACAATACTGAGTCATGTCCCAGATTTATATACCATTCCAATCCCCTCGCCCGTGTTCTAAACAAAGGTGGTATGACTATATGTTTGAAATAGACATAACTCCAGTGTGCTATGGCTTTGTTTATACAAATGAATGCTAGACGTTTTCTTGGATCTTTCTGAGAAATGACATCCTATACTGATGCCCTTTCTATAATCATAACACTAACCACTTCCAGTCCCTGGTATTGTATTGCAGCATTTTGATGATGTTTAGTTTTACACTTATTAAAGAACCATGTCCCTCTTGATTATCCTTTTTCCTGCATTGCCGGCAGAGCACATATCATCTTCATCTATACAGGATTACACACACTTCCACTGATTTTGCTGGCTGAGCGTTGGTGATGCAGTTTGGCCAGGAATCCTCAGTCAGTCCTTTTCCTAATTTGGTACTACTGTCAGCCTGTCCCTGGCAACACCATGACACCCCACTCACTCCTCTAGCTGCTCACCGGGGGAGAGGACACAGGGAACTGAGTTGCTGGGGAGGAAATGAAGTGCGTTCATTTTTCTCTGCTGCTGCACACAGACAAGAAAGGCCAAAACCAGCAGTGACACAGTGAACAGCCCTGAAACATCCGAGACATTCTTCCAGCCGGGACTCCTGCTGTGTGAGACCCGAATTCACAAAGTGGCCCTCTCCCTCCCTTTCTCCTCCCAACTATGTGGGTTACCGATACAAGCCCTTCAGAAGGAAGACATTATAAATCACGAGACATAAAAATTTGAAAGTTATCTTAGAGATCATTCGGTTCATTGGCATTTAAATTGTTCTGAAGAGCTCCAGGATCTCCCAGTTGCCCCTCGGGGCTATGCCCCACCCCCACCAGGAAAGAAAGGGCTCCAGGGCTCTGTTACTCAGCCCCTTCAACTGGGGGAGCTCTGCTTTGATCTGTTTTCTATATTAAAGTTTGTTATAGTATTTCCTCTGCAAAAAAAGGATTCTGTGCTTAAAAAGTAGGGGAACCTCTGGGGATGGAGAAGGGAGTGGTCCCCAAATCCCAGCAGTTGGATTAATACCAAGGAGTTCCAGCTTCTCGGCCCTACAGTTTTCCTACCACACCCCCACTCCTCTGGAGAAATTGGATTAATCAAATACCACCTGGATGTGCAGCTATAGCACAGAAAGCCATTTTCCTCCTGTGTTTTATAGCAACTCTGTCCTTGCCAAGTCAAAGGGTGCGGTGGAGGGGTTGTCCTCACCGTGCTGGGGAGCCTCAGGTTATGGCAGCCAGTTTCCTACCTCTAGATTTTTGGCCCTGGATTACAAGAGAAGATATATTTAAAGCTAAACCCATTCCAAGTTGGGCGGCATTAATAGCCAAAGGACAGTGAGTGTGCTCTTAGATTCCCTGACCAAACTTCCCCAACACCAACAGAGGACCTTGGTGACAGAGAGGACCCTCTTCTGGCTCCAACTTCCTATAAGGCAGAGCCTGAGGGAGTGGGTGTCACTGTCACTTCTCCGGGGAGAGCCAGGCTGGCTGGTCCGTGCTGCCTCCCGCCTCTCGGTTTCTCCCTCTCTGTCCACCCCTGCCTTTCCTTCCTCCCGAGCTGCGGTGACTCGGTTACCGAGGTGCAGCTTTCAGTGCTGATTCTTCCCCCCACACTAAGGAGCCAGCTTCTTCAGCTCCCTTATAAATTCATGGTGTGCTACGCTGCTTCCTCAAGTCCCTTCCCAGGTGAAAAACCACACCTTTGAAAATGATTACAGCCGTTTATTTGTCAGAAGCAGCCCAGGTTCCCCTACTTGGGGTCTAGAAGATCTCTCTGTTCAGCTGAAAGAGCTGGCCTGGCTGAGAATTGGGAGCACCGGGCTTCCCGATGGGGGCAAAGGCACAGAGAGTCCATTGGGCTCCCCCTGTGCCTGGGAGGGGAATTCATTCCGGAGCCCGGAAACTCAAAGTAATCCCATCTAGAATCACCTGTTACTCCCTTCCTGGAGGAACCAGGGAGGAAAGAGAAAACTTTTTCCTTACTCCATCCACTCTCTACTTCGAACCTTAGGGAAGCAACATGAAATAGAGAGGGGGGATTGGTCTGCAAAATGAATCTCAAATTCCAGGCAGGCAGGCAGAAAATCAAATCCTTACCTTCTGAATCCCCTCAGAAAGCATACTGGCCCGGAACTGTGGAGAAAAGGCTGGGGGCTGCCTGGCGACGAGGGGCCAAGGGCAGGGCGAGCTGAATGGAAGGGGGTAGCCTGCAGACATTCCTAGAGAAAACGTCCTGCAGGCACATCCTTGCAGACAAAGTGAAGGGGAATTCTGAGGTAATCTTATTTTGTTTGAGGGTGGAAATATACACTCTACCTGAATTATCTGGGTGACTGAGTTAGAAGGGAAGGTTTTGCCTTTGAATATTTATAGCACCTGACTCCTGATTAAAATTGTTTCCTTTTCCATTTGAATGGCACAGGGGATGATGCAAGTTGGCCTCTGATCCTCCTTTTGTCCTTTCATGTCTCACTTTAGAATTCTTCTTTCTCCCTTCTTCTGTCATAAATAAACTTCTTATCTTAATGTCCTGTGTTAGAGCGGCCAAACTAGAGTTTAAGAGGTTTACTGCTCCCCTCACTTTCCATTTGGGGATCTTAAGATGATTCTTCAGATGAAAAATTATTTTCTTTGTACTTACATTTGGACAAAGATAGAGTTGAAGGCTCTGTTAATGGCCCGACAAAGTGGTTGGGTGATGATTGCTTTCCCAGCATCCAGGTGCAGGGAGATCCAGAAACTTGCTCTTAATTCTTCCACAATCAAGTGGCGGGTCAGGTAATGGTGCTGTGGGGCGGCCGTTTCAGTTGCAATCCTGCCATTCCAGGCATCCGTTCCTTTGTTACCTGGCCTGTCACTATGAGTCATCAAAGCATCACACTTTTAGAGAAAAGTGTATTTACTAAAGACATTAAATTTATTACAGCACGTTTGTCTGGTCATTCGTTTCAGGGCTTTATGCGTAGTTTCCATTCTAAATGCTCTTCAGCCTGTCATGCTGTCAGATGGTAGGCATGGGTAAAGACATGTGTTTGCATTTGTGTGTCAGCTCCTGACATTTGTATTTATTTGTACATATGTATTTTGTTTGTTCAAATAAATGTTTCATCAGATGTACTGTACAGTAGGGAGACTCAGAAGGAACTGGTACAATTCAAAAGTAAGTGAAATATTTTTTCAATAACACTTGGAATTCCAACTCCTGGTTAATTGTAAATATGATCTGTAGGAAGAAGCAGCATGTCGGGGAGCTAAGGTCTGCATTTATTTTTATGTTGTTGTTGTTATGTTATTCAGTTTACTGCATAAATAATTAAAGTGATAGTAATAACAATTTAGGGACCATTCAACTATTGCACCTGCTCGATTCCAGTGATACTCACTTTTGGAACCGTACAGATCCTCAGCCATTCCCCACTTAATGAACACACAGTGGTAGATTAAAAATAAAAATTTTTCAAATGGATAAAATTTTATTCTAGTTTGTTGCACTTAAAAACGTCCTTCATTGTTTGTTCACTAAAAAGCATTCAAAGTCCTAAAAAAAACTATTTTAACTACTATCTTTATAATACACGTTTTAACACTGCAAATTTAATACGCTATTACTGGGCAGTAAAATAAAACCTTGGAAATTTCATGATAATTATTGAACTTCAGAAGATATAGATAGTTGTGTTTACCTGAATCCTTGGCTATCTGTATGTTGAAAAATATAGAAGCTAAAAATATTAAGGTAACAATTTTCACAGGTACAAAGGAGAACAGTGGTCAGTGTAGGATTAATATTTTCATATTCTATGAGGAGAACTTTTCATTTCTGCAGATCTTTCTATTCTTGATTTAATAAATGAACCATTGTGCTGAAACAATTCCTTGAGGTTGTGCATAATAACTCATTTATTTTTGTATCTCCAGTATCTAGAACATAGTAGATGCTCGAGAAACATTTATTGAATAATTTCGGTGAATATAAGTTAGCCCTTTCTCCCCACCTCCTCCCTTGACAGGATTTGGTAGAGGAGAAAAGGGACTAGAAACAGACAAAATGAATTGAAACTCTCCTTTGTATTAGGCACTTTCACACGGGGAAGTTTTTGATAACTGATGTGTGAGATGCAGAGAATAAAAGACTACAGAAAAAAATTACAGGGGTATATATTCCCTAATAAATTTAACTGCAATTATGGAACACTTTTGTGCAAATGGTTGGCCCCACCCTCACAACCAGGGGAGTTTTTTTCAAAGCTACAAGATTACTTTTGTGAAATAGTTGCTTTCTTATTCAATAATAACTTCAACAGTGATCAAAAACTGGAAATTGGTCTTTCCATTATGATTATTTTCATTAATTCTTATTAGCTAGATTTTAAATATTATAAAAGTAATATGTGCTCACACTAAAAGGTTAACAAATTCTACCAAGAAATAATAATAAAATGTAAATGCCTTTTTCCCTATCCTTCAATTCCACATGTTCCTGTCGAAAAGGTACCTACTATCACTAGTTTCCTATCTTACCAGGACCAGGAATGTTCTTTGTATGTATATATATATGCACACACACAAAGGTGGGCAAAAGTTTACAGTTGTGAGTAGGCAAAACAGTTTATTTCTGTATTATATATTACTTATTGTATTACAACTCTAAACTACTTTTGCCCACTCTTGTATATATGTATATAATTTTAAATTTTTATTCAAGCAAGAGGAAACCCTATGGCAATCTACTCTATCTACTTAACCATATTAGGAGGTAGTATTAGCATAACTGCAGTTGAAAAAAGACCTCTTAAAACAGATGCTTAAATATAATACTGAAGAGTTAGAAAAAAATTTTATTCAGATTTAATATTTTAAAAAACCTAAAAATCACAAAAATATATTTCTCATTTTAAATACAATTTAGATTATAATTGCAACATTATGGTATTTCCTGGAGAAAAGACATCAAATGTTGCTGGGTGCTAAAGGCTGGGTCCTTCAACCTCCGAAATTGTATGATAGCTCAGTATAATAACCTTCTACTCACATTTAAATTTCACAGCCTTGTCTTCAGGACCGTTATTTGTACAAAACTATTTCTGGCTTTATCTGTTTTCCTGAGCATCTCAGTTAAAAATCCTTTGACATTCAAATTGTTTTCATTTGAAGTGCCTATGTTGTCATCTGTCACGTTTGTCTTCTTTCATTGTTAGACTCAGACTATCAGACCAGCATTTGGAATGGGTATGATTTGAGCTGTTTTCATTATCTGAGGGGCAGAGACAGTAAGGGGAAATATTTGAGTGGCCAGTGATTTGGCGAATATTTTTAGGTTATGATGGCTTTTACTTCACTTCAGAGTTTTGTTACTACAAGGACCCAAATGACAGACATGCAGTAATTAATTTAAAAGAATTCCCTCTAGTCTTGGACATAGAGAGCTAACCTTTTTTTAATTCTCACTCAAGGATGCTTTTTCATTGCTTTTAGAGAGAGAGGAAGGGGGAGAGAGAGAAACCTCCATGTGAGAGAGAAATATTGATTGGTTGCCTTCGGCACACACCTGGACCAAGAATCGAACCTGTAACCTAATTATGTACCCTGTCAGAGAGTTGAACCTACAACCTTTCCCTATGCAGGACGGCGATCCAACTGAATGAATGATCCAGCCAGGGTGAGCTAACAACCTTTTTAATGTACTACATAAATTTCCTACTTTGCACTATATGGGTGTTTCATCATTTATTTAACCCCTTGCCTCACTGAAAGTACCAACAATATTGACATGAGCAATGCTATATATATATATATATATATATATATATATATATATATATATATGGTATATAATGTGTATATATGTAGTGTATGTATATAGAGAATAGTATATGTGTGTGTATATACAAAGCATATAATGGTTTTTTTTTAAAGTGGAGTTGCCAAACCAAAACATACTAATATGTATTACATATTGATAGATTCTACCAAATTGCCACTTAAATGGCTTCATTAATTTATTCTCCCTTCAACAATGGGCCTGTAGACCATACCCTTGACAGCACTGGCTATTATCACATTTTAATTTTTGCCAATCTAATGTTGAAAAAAATCTTATTGTGTTTATTATTTCTTGAATTATAAACTATATTAAACCTGAATTTTTAATTTTTCTCTTTCACCATTTGTATTTTTCTGTAAATGTTCTATTCATGTTCTTTATCTGCTTTTACAATTGAGTTATTCATCTTTTTCATATTCATTTATATGATATTTTTGCATATTGAAAAAATAGTCCTTTGCTCTATAGATATTTTTCCTCAGTGTATCATTTGTCTTTGACTTTGTGTTGGGTATTATTGTCATATAAGTATTAAATTTTTATATAGTCAATTTTAGCAGCCTTTCATTTATGGCTTCTGGATTCTGTGTTATGTTTAGTAAAACTTTCTCCACTGTAAAATTATTTGTTAACTCTACTGTGTTTTCTTCTAGAACTTTTATATTTCATTTTTTAGTGCATTAAATATGCTTAAAATAAGAGATCTTAAAAATAATAGCTTTTCATATCACTTACAAGTTTTATCATAACTTTAAAACTAGATTGGTCACCACTATATCCCCATTTTAAAGGATAAGTATAATAAATAGCATAAACGCCATTGATTCCCTTTCATCTGCTAGCATGGAGAACATGTGTGCCTCCTAAACTTGTCTGATTACAAATTATGACTGGAGGAATCCGGGAAGGGTTTTTGTATATACAAGTCACCAGATGTTTTATAATGATGCTGTTAATATGAGCCTCAGGATTAGACTAGAACCAGTGTTACAGGTCAAGACTAAAGCTCATTGACCATGCTACGCGGGGAAGTTTGTGCAGTGCCTGCTGGCACAATACATAAATATACAGATTTATTACTCTCTGTTTCCAGCACTGAATTTGCCCACAGATTTATGAAAAGGAAAACATGAAGTTGAGATTTGTAAATATTTGAAGTTTACTTCTGAGATCTAAAAAGGCAGTAAGAAGGCTAGTAATAAATTCAAAATAGAGGTTAGGGAATGCAGTAAGTTTGCAATTATAGGAATATAACTTAAGGAAGGAATCACAAACAATAAAATTTAATAATTTCACCCTTGGTTCATAAAACATTGAGTTCTAACTGACATGTATTATTACCTGAGGGAAAAATGGAGGTAAGTGAATATGGATTGTCGCAGAGGAAATCATTGGTAGATTTGGCAACTAGAGTTAGAATCTCCAGTTCTTTTGACAGGATGATTCTTCTTGCAAGTCAGTAAAACCCAAAGCCTTTAAGAATTTTTATCAATACGCGTATGCTCAGTGTCCTTTACCGTATGTGCAACTAACAACACCTTGGAAGCCCCTGAAAGTAATTATTTCAGCAGTTTGATCAGCTTTTCCATTTTTTATTAATCAGGAGTCTAGTTCCTTCAGGAATCAATTTCATGTAGCTTGTAGAATTGTGAGCCTGTGTCAATTTGCAGGGTGAATATTATGCTTTATTTAAGAAAAGTACAGTAATTAGGCCTGTGATGGGAATCTGGGTCTCAGAATCAGAAAATGTAATTTTCAAATTCTGCTTTGTAAGTTAGTAGCTACGTAACCTATGCAAATAATTTCCCCATGTCTTGGTTTCCTCATCTTTATTATTATTTTTTTATTTAGTTATTTTTCAAGTACAGTTTTCTGTCTATTTCTCCCATTCCAGTCCACCCCACCCCATGCTCCCCACCTCCCTCCCATTTCCAACCCCCTTAGTTCTTGTCCCTGTGTCCTTCATACTTGTTCCTCCAAATCCCTCCCCTTTTTCCCCTTAAATTCCCTTCCCTCTCCCCTCTGGTCACTGTCCCCTTGTTCTCTATTTCAGTGTCTTTGTTTTTATTCTGCTTGCTTATTTGTTTTGTTGTTTAGCTTCTTGTTAAAGGTGAGATCATATGGTATTTGTCTTTCAACACCTGGCCTATTTCACTCAGCATAATGCTTTCCAGTTCCATCCATGCTGTTGCAAAGGGTAGGAGCTCCTTCTTTCTCTCTGCTGCATAGAATTCCATTGTGTATATGTACCACAATTTTTTCATCCATTCATTTACTGCCGGGCACCTAGGTTGCTTCCAACTCTTGGCCATTGTAAATTGTGCTGCTATGAACATTGTGGTGCATAGGTTCTTTGAAATTGATGTTTTAGGATTCTTAGGATATAATCCTAGCAGTGGAATCGCTGGGTCAAAAGGCAGATCCATTTTTAGTTTTCTGAGAAAATTCCATACTGTTTTCCATAGTGGCTGCACCAGTCTGCATTCTCACCAACAGTGAACTAGGGTTCCCTTTTCTCCACAACCTCTCCAACATTTATTGTTTGTTGCATTGCTTGTGATAGCCATCCTGACTGGTGTAAAGTGGTATCTCATTGTGGTTTTAATTTGCATCTCTCTGATAGCTAGCGATATTGAGCATCTCTTCATGTGTCTCTGGATCTTCTGTATGTCCTCCTTGGAGAAGTGTCTGTTCAAGTCCTTTGCCAATTTTTTAATTGGGTTAGTTGTCTTCTTACAGTGGAGTCATGTAAGTTCTTTGTATATTTTGGAGATTAAACCTTTGTCTGAGGTATCATTGGCAAATATTTTTCCCATACAGTTGGTTGCCTTTTTTTTTTAACTTTTTTTTATTGATTATGCCATTACATTTGCTCTACTCCCCCCTCCATTCCCCTCCACCCTGCACACCCCTCCCCCACCATTTCCCCCTTTAGTTCATGAACACCTGTCTCAAATTCCTTAGATTCTGTATTTCCCCCTACTATTCTTACCCTCCCCCATCTATTTTCTATCTACTGTCTATGCTACTTATTTTCTGTACCTTCTCCCCCTTCCCCTCCTCCCACTCCCCTGTTGCTAACCCTCCATGAGATCTTCATTTCTATGGTTCTGCTCCTGATCTAGCTGTCCTCTTAGTTTGCTTTTGTTTTAGGTGTGGTTCTTAATAACTGTGAGTTTGCTGTCCTTTCACTGTTCATCTTTTTTCTCTTCTTTTTCTTAGGTAAGTCCCTTTAACATTTCATATAATAAGGGTCTGGTGATGATGAACTCCTTGAATTTGGTCTTATCTGAGAAGCACTTTATCTGTCCTTCCATTCTAAATGAAAGTTTTGCTGGGTAGAGCAATCTTGGTTGTAGTTCTTTGGTTTTCATGACTTGGAATACCTCTTTCCAGCCCCTTCTTGCCTGTAAGGTCTCTTTTGAGAAATCAGCTGACAGTCTGATGGGAACTCCTTTGTAGGTGACTGTCCCCTTAGCTCTTGCTGCTTCTAGGATTCTCTCCTTCATTTTAATCTTGGCTAATGTAATTATGATGTGCCTTGGTGTGTTCCTTCTTGGGTCCAACTTCTTTGGGACTCTGAGCTTCCTGAATTCTTGGAAGTCTATTTCCTTTGCCATCTTGGGGAAATTCTCCTTTATTATTTGTTCAAATAAGTGTTCCAGTTGTGGCTGTTCCTTTCCCCCTTCTGGTACCCCTATAATTCAGATGCTGGATCATTTAAAGATGTCCTGGAGGTTCCTAAGCTTCTCCTCATTTTTCTGAATTCTTATTTCTTCATTCCTTTCTGTTTGATCATTTTTTTTCTTCCTTCTGGTCCACTCCCTTGATTTGAGTCCCAATTTTCTTTCCATTACTATTGGCATCCTTTGTATCACCATTTATTTCAATTAGTTTAGCTTCCATATGTTTCTCTAATTTGTGACTAAAATCAACCAGTTCTGTAAGAATCCTGATAACCAGTGTTTTGAACTGTGCATCTGAAAGACTGGCTATTTCTTCATCACTTAGGTCTATCGGTTCTGGGGCTCTGAGTTGTCCTAGAGCCATTTTTGGTCTATTCGTGCTGTTAAGTGAGCAGAGCGAAGCCTTAGTTGTTTACCAGGACGGGGAGACCCAGGTCGCTGGTTTGTGACGCTGTGTGTGGGGGCGGGGTCAGAGAGGGAGCAATGGCGGTCCTCTCCGCTAGCCCAGCGCAAGGGGTTTGTTTATCCGATTGGAATTGTGCGAGCCTGCTGCTCTGCGCCGGCTTCCCTTCTCACTGGTTTCTCCGCATGTAGATGCGCGCGACCGACGGACCTACCCCGACGGACCTACCCGCTGTGCGCTCCGGCAGCCAGCTCGCTCGCTATCAACGTCCTCAGTTGCCTGCGCGCACCGCAAACCGCCGGGAATTTTTTCTTGCTAACCTGCTCCGCTGCTGGCCTCGCTCCTCATACCGGTCCAGCTGAGTATCTAGTTGTCCTTTGGACTCCGTATAGTCGATTTTCCGTGTGGCTTGGTTGTGACTGCTGTTAAAAATAGTTGTTCTTAGATTTGGTTGTGCACAGAGGCGAGGTGTTTCCTCCACCTACGTCTCCATCTTGGCAGAAGTCCTGGTTGTCTTTTTAATTTAATACTGTTTTCTTTAGCCATGCAGAAGCTTTTTATTTTGATGAGCTCACAATTTGTTTATTCTTTCCTTTATATTCCTTGCTCTAGGGGACATATCAGTAAAAATGTTGCTGTGTGAAATATCTGAGATTTTCCTGCCAATGTTCTCCTCTAGGACTTTAATGATTTCAAGGCTTATATTTAAGTCTTTTATCCACCTTGAATTTATTTTGCTGTATGGTGTAAGTTGGTGCTCAAGTTTCATTTTTTGCACGTAGCTGTCCAGTTCTCCCAACACCATTTGTTGAAGAGGCTATCTTTACTCCATTTTATGTTACTGCCCCCTTTGCCAAATATTAATTGACTGTAGAGAGTTGGGTTTATTTCTGGGCTCTCTGTTCTGTTCCATTGGTCTATGTATCTGTTTTTATGCCAGTACTAGGCTGTTTTGATTACAGTGGCCTTGTAATACAGTTTGATATCAGGTATTGTGATTCCTCCTACTTTGTTCTTCTTTCTCAAAAGTGCAGCTGCTATTCGGGGTCGTTTATGGTTCCATATAAATTTTTGAAGTGTTTGTTCTATGTCTGTGAAATATGCCATTGGTACTTTAATAGGTATTGCATTGAATCTGTAAATTGCTTTGGGTAGTTTGGACATTTTGATGATGTTAATTCTTCCAATCCATGAACAAGGCATATGTTTCCATTTGTTTGTGTCTTCCCTGATTTCCTTCTTCAGTGCTGTGTAGTTTTCTGCATACAGGTCTTTTACCTCCTTAGTTAGGTTTACTCCCAGATAGTTTATTTTTGTTTTTGCTATATCAAATGGGATTTTTTTCCTTGATTTCTGCTTCTGCTGATTCATCGTTGGTATACAAAAGTGCCTTTGATTTCTGGATATTGACTTTGTAACACACTGTTTTGCCAAATTCATTAATTAGTTTGAGCAGTTTTTGGGTAGAGTCTATAGGATTTTCCATGTACACTATCATGTCATTGGAAACCAAAACCAAAGGAAAAAACCCAAAGCACCCAAAATCATGGAGACTGAATGGTATGCTATTAAACAACAAATGGGTCAAGAATGAAATTAGGGAAGAAATCAAAAAGTTTCTGGAAACAAATGAAAACTAACTCACAACAACCCAAAACTTATGGGACACAGCGAAGGCAGTCCTGAGAGGAAAGTTTATAGCAATGCAGGCCTACCTAAGAAAGATAGAAACATTTCAGACAAACAACCTAACCCTATGCCTGCAAGAACTCGAGGTTTTCTCATCTTTAAAATGAGGTTATTAATGACTTTCAGGGGCTGATTCAATTGCATGACTGCTAAATGTCAAACTCCATTATTATCTTTTTCATTAACATTCCAGAGCCACTCCTAACTGGTACTGGACCTTCCTATGATTTAGGAAAAGGCAATCCAACAGGCAGATCAATTAAAAAGTGGTATACTTCCTCTGGACTGACATAAAGGGTCACACAACTTAAAATACAGGCTGTACAGAATATGGGCTGATTCCAGCCTCTGCTGGACACCTTTGTGCAGGAAGGTCCTGAATGAAGCCCAGGTTTGTTTGGTTGGTTGGTTGGTTGGTTGGTTTCTGGGCAGAGATTTCTTGATCTCACGGAAAGTAGTTAGGCTCAATGTCTGGCCTAGGGACAAGCATGGTGGACCAATGATATAAAAAAGAATGTCAGTTGGAGATCTTATTTGGTAATGGAAGGCCCAGGAGAAGAAAAGTTTTGTTCTGCTTCCTACTTTTGAATGCAGTCCAGCGATGGTACAATGTTCTAGGCTCTTTGGTCATTATATGATCATGAACGGAAGACCAGGCCATTTAGTTTTGTGCTGGGAGAAGCTGAAAGCTTTCCTCATTGATGAAGGACTGTGCCAGCTCTTAAAAGGATTAAATGAAATGATATAATTAACCCTCCTAGGAACACAGAAAGGACTCAGTAATCAATGGCTGCCATGACAATGGTGGTCATGATGGTTATAATTATGATCACCTTAAGCAAGATAACTAAAGGCAAGAAACTGGGACTGAGATAAAACCTCCCCAGTCTGAGTTTTCAGCTTTGTCTCTTGGGCAAATTTCCTAACAGAAGGCTCAATTTACAAATCTGTAAAAAAGAGTTAACAGCAGTACTTGTCTCCCAGGGTAGTAGTGAGAATCCAAAAGGAAGGTGTGTGAAAAGCATTTTACAATCTGTGTAGTGTGACAGAAAAGTTAGTTGTTCTTATAGTACCTTAGCCATTAGCTCTGAAGACAGGATAAAAATTACCCTCAAGTTAGAGATAAAAGCAATTAGAAATGACCAAGTCTGATTTTAGACATTAGTATTGTGAAATAAGAATTAAAAATAACTTTCAGCTCTGGCCATTTGCTCAGTTGGTTGGAATATCATCCTGTACATGAAAAGGTTGGGGGTTGCATCCCTAGTAAGGACACATACCTAGTTCAGGAGGCAACCGATTGATGTTTCTCTTTCATATTGATGTCTTATTCTCTCTCTCTCCCCCCTTTCTCTTTCAAATTGATAAAGAATATATCCTCAGGTGAGTATTAAAAATGTTTTATTAACTTTCAATCTGTTTTAACTATAAAAGATCTTATCTTTATACTTGGGAACCTAAAAAACCAATAAAATCACCTTACCTAGAGTGGAAAAGATAAGTTATTTTTCCCTCCATAGCTTCAGTGCACTATTAAAGAAACCATGACAATGAAAAACAATGAGAAGTTTTCAATTGGAAGGTGACACAATGGAGAACAGATTACAGAAATGAAGGCCAGATGTTTTTTGGGGGGCGAGGTGTTTCATGAGGTATTCAGTGGAGAATTTGGGCTCAGAAAGGATCCAAGAATGGGGGTAAATTACGTTATCATGTATGTTTTTGTTTTCTCTGACTCCAGCTTTGGTGGGCATTTCCAGAAGAGACAAGTGAGTTAGGTGCCACAAGCAAACAGGGTCGAGACTTGCTTAGGCCTATTCAGTAAGGGTTATTATTTAATGGGTCTGCTTATTCTCCACAGTGTCTTAAATATAAATAAAGAAACACTACGAAGTACAATCAAGATGCATAATAATTAGAATTGGTATCTGGTATTTTACCTCTTACACTTCTACACTAAGGCATTATAAAATTCTTAGCCAAGAATGACTAAGAAAATGTCTCCATGCCTGGTTTGGTATGAGTTTTTATTTTGTCATCCTGATTCCAAGTAATTCAGTAATTCTATGTCTCCAAATACTCCAAATCCCACATGGATTTGTTTATTTCCTTGTAACACAGTAGAGTCATAAATTACTAAGAAATCTCTGTGTAACAAACATTAGTAAAAGTTCATATTTTTAAAAATGAACTTCATCAATTGAAAGTGTTGGTTTTATTTCTTGCTGATTTGCAATGTCGAGAATTTATATAAATCCAGGAGGTGGGCTCTTTCTGTGATATGTATTCTATAAAATCAAGTTCCTACAACGGCCTGAAAACTCGACTATTTGCAGCCGGGTAGAGGTTTGTTGGTGATACAGACTTTTTGTAAGAAAGAAACAACCTCTGAGTGAGTATTAATATCAGATAATCTTTGTCCACTAATCAAAAAACAATGTTTATAAGGTTATTTTCCAAGCTATATTTCTACCCCTACTAGGGGTTTCCTTTTCTAATTATTTCATGCCCATTTCCATGTAGGCAAGCAAGCAGACAGATTGAAGTGCTATTCCTAGCACTATTAATGTGTTCAACATTTAATTCTGAAGAGACTGTCCACTTGCTCATTTAGTTCTATTAATACTAACTTATATTAGTCAGTGTACATGAGCAGCTGCTGAGCTAAAGATACTCCCATTTACAATGACTGAAAAAAGAAAGATGTTTCTTTCTCAAGTAACAGTCCAGAAGTCAGTGGGCAGCTCTGTGCTGGTAGGTGACTCTGACATGCTCAACTTGTGACATCCACTTATGAGTCCAAAGTGATTCCCACAGTTCTTCCCATTTCACAGCCAGAGGGAAGACCTAGATATTTTAAAGGCAAGACTTGGAAATGGCTCCCATCACTCTTCTGGTCTTCCCATTGGCCAGAATATAGTCTCAACCAGTTGGAAGAGAGATAAGTAAAAATCAAGCTGAGAATTCACAATGTGACCTGTTAAGATTCTGTTATTATGGGAGAGGGAGAGAATGGATGCTGAGGTGTAACAGAGGTCTGCTACACTAGTTAAACTAGAATGAAGCTTCTCAAAATTTCATATGCGTGCAGGTTCTGATTCAGTGGGTCTGGGGCTGAGCCTGAGACACAACATTTTCTAACAAACTTCCAATGCTTGATGCCAAAGCTACTGGTCTGTGGACCATGCTAAGCAGCAAGGAACTAGCCGACTCTTGATTTCAAGAAATAGGGGTTTCTTTAGACTACCTTAAAGAATTATTTATGGTCGTGAAGGTTGTGAAAAATTGGGAAAATTCTAGGTATTTCAACTCTCTTTTAACCGTTGAGTATTTAGCTTTGTCTGAATGTGCCCTTCTCTCATACGAAACTGAATTATTCTCTACATATTCTCTAGTTCAAAGTCTGACAGAAACATTTTTGCTTCAGTTAGACAGGGGAACTCCCCTAACCAAGTGTCATGATTTCATGGGCCACCTGGAAGTCTGTAAGTGGGACAGACTTTGGTTTAATCAGTAGCCACATCAGCAAGGACACCCTGACTTGGCTTCCCTAAGAAGGAGCAGTGGGCATCACAGCTTAAGCTTTACGGAAAGCCATACAGAAAACCATATCTAGTTTCTTTTTTTACATTATTGCAGAGAATAGGGACTTAACACTTTGTGGATGAAAACTAAGACATATAAAGGCAATACCGATTAATACTTTGATATAATGGCATATAATTACTACAATTAGTAAATTCACTGTTTCCTACTTATAGAAATAATTGATGTGCATTGTTTACTTTATACTGAAGAGTGTAAGGAAAACATGACTTAATTTCAATTAATTCATAATTTTTCAGATTAACATTAAGATGTAGGCAAGATAAAGAGTACCAAGTTATAGAATAAATAAAAGAAGAATATATTCTTCATGGAAAACGTACTCTGTTCGTGCTTCTTACAACTAATCATGCTTTACTCTTTAATTGCAGTATATTGTTATTTAATGACACATTAGGATGACTTTTACACTTAACTACAACCCACTTTGATTAGTAGATCTGATTCTCAGAGCTTCCAGACTCTCTCCACACTCATCTTGGCTTCTGGTTAACTCCTCTTTCCATGAAGTTTTTGTTTTCTGCCTTCTGCCTTTCCTATGCCCTCTGAGGAGAAAGTATACATTAGCATGATTAAATGCAGCTGCTTTTAATTAACCCCTTCCGCTGTCCTCCAGATGAATGATTCAATATGACTTGGCAAACTGATGGCTTCTAAGGAGTCACACGTATTTACAACACACCAATAATGTTTAATCGAGTTAACCCATCTTACACCAGCAGAGCAAGATGAAACCAATGGCTCCACTCTATTCATAAAATCCAATTCAGGTGACTAACCAGGTCAGAATGTCCCTTCTCAGTGAGATGAGGCTGAGGCCTCACAATAGGAGTTTAGGGTTCTGAGGGATCCTTTTTCTCTTTTGAGTGGGAGTCAGGCAAGGGCTCAGCAGGACCTGAATGGACTCCTCAGGAGTACTAGGAGGCCTGGAAAATGAGCTCCTCCTACCTTTGGCCATGTATTGCCAGGCTAAAGCGCATAAAAAGTCGGGTGAGGGGTAGTGGTTGGAACCAAGGCATCGATCAGAGGACCATGCTGAACACAGGAGTCAAACTGTGGAAGCCAAAGCAATAGTTCAGGAAGACAGGAAGACAAAGATTATGAAGTCGTGAAATGAACCAGAAGCTGTAAGAAAGTCCAGGAATAAAGATGGAATTTTCCCGCTTCATGACTCCAGGTGACTTTTTAAGTATTTCTCTTGCCAACTTGAATGAGTGCCTATAGAGCTTGTCAGAAAGAATATAGGAGAATAGGTGGAACCAAAATGAGTCTCTTCCTTCAAGGAATGAGGCAAGAGCCACACCAGACAAACGCTAAGAGTGTCTGCATTTGCATGAATGGGTGCAAATGCAGGCACTCTTTAGCCACAGGCTTACCTTTCCTGGGAATTACTCTTTACGTATTCATTCCACAAGCACATATTGAATAAAAGTAAAGTAGTAAAAATGTGAATTAGACATACTTCTTGCCCCCTTAAAGACCATATATTCTTGTTGGCTTGGGAGAAGTCTATAAATATAATATGAGGTAAAATGTATGTCTCAAACTTCGAAGAGGGAAGTTGGGATCCAAAGGGGATGCCAAGACCAAAATCAAGGAGGTTTTCCCCTATGTTTTCTTTTAGGTGTTTTACCATTTCAGGCCTCACATTTAAGTATTCATTCCATTTCAAGTTAATTTTTGTGGCGTGAGGTACGAGTCCAGTTTTATTATTTTGCATGTAACTATCCAATTTTCCCACCACCATCTATTTAAGAGACTATCTTTTCCCCCATGGAGTAGTCTTGGCTCCTTTGTCAGATATTAGCTGACTGTATAATTAATTTTTATTGTTAAGACTTGAGGAAAACTTTATAAAGAATGTGGCGTGTAAAGCTGGTCTTTGAAGCATGGGGAAGGGTGAGATGGTGAGAAAACAAGTCCAGGCAGAAGAAACAGAGAAATACAGAAAGTATTTGGTATGATGAGCAATGGAAAGCTCTCCCCTATAGCTATGACGCGGGTTGCACACAGAGAAATGAGTGGCAGACATGGCCAGAGATGCAGGTTGTGATGATATATAATGACATATAAACAAGTTTAGAATTTATTCTATAAGTAATGGAAACAACCAAAGGGTTTGAGGCTGGGCAGTTTTAAATTTACATGCCTGAAACCTATAACTCACTCCTCTCATTCTTGCAATTCTGAGATAGACAACAAAGAAAGCAATATTAATTTTTAATAGCTTCTAAAAATGCCCAATATTTCCTTACCCTGATATTTCTGCCAATGTATTGACTGGAAACCCCATTTTTAAATTTCAGAGCCTATGTGGGATGTACAGCTCCTAACCACTGACTGGCCAGATCTATAGAGCAGAGCCAGCTGACTTACCCAGTCAGATACAGATAGAGATGTAGGAGCAGAGAAGGAGGCAGACACTGCCCAAAAGCTGAAAAATGGGGCACATGTGCCCATCCCTAAGACAATCATTTTATCTGGGAGGGTTTGGGTGCTCTGACTGACTAGGCCTGGCCATGTGCATGGAACTGCCAAAACCATGGAGAGTAGCAGGACCAATTTTGAACATTCTTACTTTTTGTCATTAATGTATGTGGGGAATCTTGGCACACAGCATAATTTGAGGATTTTAGGCTTTGGTGGCAGGGTGGGGGCAGCTGTCTGCAGAGGAAAGCAGCTCGAAGGCCTTGGGCAGAGGAGGGAAAAGTCCATGAAAGAGAAGGTAGCAGAGCGGGGCCAGACCCAGAGACAAACTTCATGACTCGACAGTTTTATTTAGGGTTTCCTGGCTTTGCCTTTCCAAGAAGAGACCTGCTGTGTAAATAGCAAACTGTAGTATGGATAACAAATATGCAGAAAATAGGGTTAAGTGTTTTACAATGCTAGCCTCTTTTATCTATACCCATTTCTTAGCCAGTTTTCAGTGATAAAGTCAGGGGGGGTTGCTATACAAGCTCATTCTTCAGTGAGTCACCTCGAACTTCAAATAAAGAAGGAACATAAATCTTTTCAAATATATAAGGTGATGCAAAGAAGAAGTCAAGATCCACATAACATAAAAAGGTGCAATGTATGTATCAAGTAAAGAAGGCGTTGCAGGGGCTTAGTCCAACCTGCTTATATTTTTAGGCAAGGAGCTATATACTTCAACAAAGGCCATATCGTCACATAGTGACAGAGCTGGAACTAAAATTTACATCTCCTGCCTCCCAGACCTGATCATGTTTTATTGCATCATTTGACATCATCTAGATACTTCTCCTAGGAGAAAACTGTCTAACCAAAAGGTCATTCTAATACGGTTCTGTATTTGTTAGAGCAGCCAACTAGTAAAGGTAGAGTGTGGTTAAACTAGAGTTAATCCTGGATGCCTACCATCACTGCGAGGAACATTTGAAAAAAATCAATCCAGATTCATTTAGCTGCTTAAATCAGACCTGTGCTTGATTTTGTTATTGTTTGCTATTTCATGGAATTTCTTTCATTTACCCCAGACTCCCAGAACTCAGTCCTTTTTTGCAAATGATCCCATAGGTCAGGGACCACGAGGATTGACATCAGTAGATGGAGAAACAGTCACTGCCACTGAAGATCAAGAGACCCTCTCGAAAGAAGTAAGTGTCGAAATAGGAAAGTGTCACAGTGGTAAAAGAAAGCAGAGAGAAATCCCACCAGGGGAGGCAGATCAAATAAAACAGAAGAATATTTTATTCAGGCCTATGAAAATAGACAATTAAAAACAATGCAGTTGTCCCTGCAGGGAAACACTGAGCAGCTCCTCACTTACATATGCAGAGCACGGTGCACTTCCGTGCTCTTTTCAGATGGGCCCTTCCCAGGCTCTGGTGGCATGCTACCAGCATCACTGAATATGCCAGCCTTCGTCAAAGTAACCCAGGGATTATGCTTTCCACGTTATGTGATGCCTGGAAAAGTCTACGTCTGGCAAGAAAGTTTCACATTTAAGATATGAGTTAAGTGCACAGACTATTCATTTTTGTAGACTTAATATGATCAAAAAATTCCTAGGAGAGTCATTTAACAACTATGAGGTATTGCCAGTTGAATAGCTGCCCCTGAGCTTTCAGTTAGTGTTTGTAATTATCAAGCATCATTCACTACCAGGACACCAGTCATTTATTCAACAAATGTTCCTTGGGTATCTACTAAGTGTCTGACTTTATTCTAGTCCTGGGATACATGGAGAAATTGGAGCCCTTATTGAGTTATGTACTAGTGGGAAGGGCGCAAGCTACTCTTATCTCCTAACGATTCAGCTGCTCCCTTTCTTGCCAGACTGACCTTAGACTTGAGCAAGGGTAGTCCCTGTGCTGGGTCCCTGTGTCTCAAACACACATACGCACACACACAAATAAGTCTATTCACTGGGTACTTTTGTCACTGGGGAATCCCGCTCTCAGTACTGACACTGCCCAGCCTGAAAACATAAATATCACCTGCC
The DNA here is from genome assembly GCF_021234435.1 of Artibeus jamaicensis. Lineage (NCBI taxonomy): Eukaryota > Metazoa > Chordata > Mammalia > Chiroptera > Phyllostomidae > Artibeus > Artibeus jamaicensis. Next base: position 53,785,599 of record NW_026522030.1, on the reverse strand, counting down.
CCCGCCTTTGACTAGTGCCACTCAGACATAGGGATAGTCTCCACAGCTTTTTCCCTAAGTCTTTATGAAACAAAAGGTGAGTGTATCCAAATACCATGAAGATCGGAGGATTGTGCCATTGCCAACTTCAGAGAGGGACTCTGCTTCGGAACATAAGAAAAAAAGCAAAATAATTGAATTGTCAAACTCTTCTGAGAGCATGAATTTAATAAATTGTTGCATAAGGAAGTATACTTTCCCATTAGCCAAACATCTGAATACTGGCTTCCCTTTTAATTAAATCTCACAGTACCAGAGAGTTCTGGAGATAACCATGGCAGTTAAATAAAGTTCTGTAAAATTAAATAATTCCTGTGACCTTACATTTGTATACTAATAAGCCTGGACAGTATGTGCATGAAGTGGGGTACTGACTACATGGTAGATGAGGTGGACACGGAGTGCTATCCATGAAAGCTAAATCTGAGAATAGCTTTGTGTTTTACAAAAATTCTAGTAAGATTTAAATAAACTTTAATTTGCCTGTAAAATGCATTTATAAGAAATTAAAATGTCAACTTACATTTTTAAGCTTAATTTAAAATTTTAAATAAAATATTTAAACCTGTGGCAGGTGGGTCTTCACTTGTATGCTTGCCTCAGACACCTAACAAGGCTGAGCCTATTTCTTCCTCCTAGTCCTGTGATCGCATACTAATCAAATAATTGATGAGTAAATATTCAGTATTTCAAAAGTGTTAAATAAAACTATTCAATATGAGCAATGGCCAAAACATAGACAAAGTGAAGAGCAAAAATGAATTGTTTTAAATAAGTAAAGATTAGCTCTTCTCAGTGGAGCTGATAGGTTCACTTTGTCACATACCGTGACCCTCTCCTAGATAGCATTGGACCTCTCCTCTTAAACTCCTCTGTCTTGACCTTCATAACATAGTTTACACATTGTCCTTTATCTTCCAAAATCTTATCTTAAAATCTCTCCTGGAAGAGTTTTCCACTTCTTTTTAGCCCACACAGTGCTATGTTTATTTTATGATAGCATTAAATAAAAGGTTAATGAATAAGCGAATATAAGCAATCATTCTAGAAACATATTACATGGGGGCATATATCTTGCTGTCGCAGCATTATTTTTCTTTAACATTTTATTTATTTTTAAGTATATTTTATTGATTATGCTATTACACAGTTTTCCAAATTTTTCCTCCTTTATCCATCCTCTACCCTGCACCCCCCAACCCTCCAGCATCCCCCCACCTTAGTTCATGTCCATGTATCATACATGTAAGTTCTTTGAATTCTGTTTCCTACACTATTTTTATCTCTCCCCTTCTATTTTATGCCTCCTAATTATGCTTCTTCTTCCTTGTACCTTTCCCCCCTTTCTCTTCCTCCCCTCCTCCCCCAAAAACCCTCCATGTGATCTCCATTTCTCTGATTGTGTTCCTGTTTTTGTTGTTTGCTTAGTTTTTGTTTTTGTTGTTTTTCTTCTTTTTAGGTTTATTTGTTGTCATTTTACTATTCACAGTTTTTGATCTTCAATTTCTTAGATAAGTCCCTTTAACATTTCATGTAATAATGGCTTGTTGATGATGAACTCCTTTAACTTGTCCTTATCTGGGAATCACTTTATCTGCCCTTCCATTCTAAATGAAAGTATTAGTGGATAGAGTAATCTTGGATGTAGGTCCTTGCCTTTCATGATTTCAAATACTTCTTTCCAACCCCTTCTTGCCTGGAGGTTTCTTTGAGAAATCAGCTAACAGTCTTATGAGCACTCCTTTATAGGTAATGCTCTTCTTTCTTCTTGCTGCTTTTAAGATTCTTTATCTTTAATCTTGGGTAACTTAATGATGATGTGCCTTGGTGTGTTCCTCTTTGGGTCCAAATTCTCTCGGACCCTCTAGACTTCTTGGACTTTCTGGAAGTTTATTTTCTTTGCCAGATTGGGGCAGTTTTCCTTCATCATTTATTCAAACAAGTTTTCAATTTCTTGCTCTTGCTCTTTTCTTTCTGGCACCCCTATAATTCAGATATTGGAACATTTTGGGTTGTCCCAAAGAATCCTCAGACTCTCTTCATTTTTTTTGGATTCTTGTTTCTTCATTCTGTTCCCGTTGGATGTTTATTTCTTCCTTTTGTTCCAAATCACTGATCTGAGTCCTGGGTTACTTCCTGTCACTCTTGGTTCCCTGAATATTTTGCTTTATTTCATTTTTGTGTATCTTTCATTTGTTCTTTTGTTTTGTGACAATCTTAATCAGCTCTGTGAGCATTTTGATTACCAGGGCTTCAAATTCTCCATCAGATAGGTTGGCTATCTCTCTCCTCATTGCTTAGCTCTCTGTTCTGGAGTTTTGCTCTGTTCTTTCATTTTGGTCCCTATTTCTTTGTGTTGGTGCACCTGATAAGTGGTAAGGGGGCAGGGACTCAGGTATTCACAAGGGCAGGGCAACCCTCTTTGCTACACTGTGGTGCTGCCTGTGGGGGAGGGGCCAGAGAGGAATCAATGCAGCTCGACTGCCTGTCTCTAGCCCACTTTCCAACAAACTGTCCTATGAGATTGGGAGTTTCTCCCTCCAAGGCAACACCAGCCTTATTCCACAGTCAGCTCTGAGTCTCAGTTTCCTGTTCAGCCAGCCCCTCCCATGCGGTCCACTGCCTTGCCATGGGTTCTCTCCATCCACCTGTCTTATAGGTCTGGTTGATTATTTAATTCCTTGGTTGTCTTCACTCCATGCAGTTTGATTTTTCTGGTGCTTCTAGTTGTTTACTGATTTTAAATTGGTTGTGATCCTCCTTTTGTTTGTGCAAGGAAGCAAAGGGTTTCTACCTATGCCTCCATTTTGGCCAGAACTCTCCCAGATTCTAAATAGATACATCTTCAGAAGTTTTTCCTCAAAATTCAAACCCAAGATCATGGTTAATGAAAATGTTCCATTGTCACACAGATGTGTGTAACCTAGAGAAAGAAATTCACTAAAGACCACCTTAGTAAGAAAATCACAACAGCTGGTATTATTAAGAACATTAAGAATGTTTATTGGAGAAATGATGCCCACATCAACTTTGAAGAGCATGGAACTAAATCTTACCAGGGCTGTTCCTTTCCTTCTATTTATCTGTACCCAGGAATGAATGAATCAGAAAATTTTGAAAATGATTTATGATTTCCTTTATATCTGGAAAGGGAATATAAATAAGTATAAGAATGAGCCCAAGAGGCTATGTGGATAAATGTGACCATAGAAGATGAGAGGCAATTAAGAGAAAAAAAGCACATCATAATGATGAAGTCTCAACCATATACACATTTCTGAAGGAGACCAGATATAGCTCGCTGTCTGTTAAATGATTACTTTCTGTTATTCATGAATAAGCACCTAAATAGTACACTAAACGAACTCCAAAGGTATGTGACTAGCTTATGTGACACCTTTCTATTGAGAACTACTTCAGCTATCCCTACCACAGGCTGCTATGGACTACTGGTCACAGATGGCTGGACCAGAAATTGACTTGGTATAAACTAGACCAATCTAGTTATTTTCAGATCTGGAAATAGGAGTGAGATGGAGTACAGTTGGGAGCTTTTTGGTGAACTCTTTCCATCATGTGTCCTGAAAGCCAGAGACAACCGACCTGGAGATGCACAGAGAGAAGCAGACCTAGCGTTGTAGGGCAGTCTTGTCCAAGCAGCTGCCAGGTAGCTCTCCAGGTTCTGAGCTTAGTCCCTGGGCAGGCCAGCTGTCTTCGGATTCTTTGACATACTCCCACATCCTTCCAATTAATCCCCTTTACTACAATATTTAGGCAGACAGTTTCTCTTACTTCCAACCAAAACAGCTTAGCTAAAAAATGGGAAGTACACACACTCTAAGCACATTTATACTGTGCTTGGAAACTTTTTGTGATGTAAAGGTTCAGGCCCCTGCCCCTGTAGAACTCTTCGGTGAATCTGAGAGGAAATAGTTAAGTATAAAAATAAGTATGAAATCTTTTGTCTTCAGTATCTAAAACTGAAAAACAATAAAGTTTAGGGGAGAAAATTGTAAATGTTTAGTAAATTCTTATGAAACCTAGGGAACTTTAAAATTCATGCACAAACACAGAAATGAAATGGGAGCTATAATGAATGAGGAAAAAATCCAGAATTTAAACTTTTCTGCCACTTAGACTGGCAATGTTTGGTATATAATTCATGCAGTATCTTCCTCTAAGTTGGATATGAATTTGCTCACAAGGGAGTTGGAAATAATGTCACTATGAATATTAAATCAACTAGCAAGAGGTGGGAAGGTGTTGACACTACAGATAAGATCAGCTACAAACCCAGTGAACTCTTAAATAAAGAAACAAGTGAGCCCAGCAGGGCTATAAACAACCACCAAAGTGAAAGGCAATAAAAGAGAAGAAGGAAAATAAGATACTCAAATGTAATGAAGCAAGACTTATAATGAGAAGTGCCTGAAATGCCATCTTCAGTAATATGAGCTTCTGTAACCAGAGTGATTAAAGAATGTATTTAACTGGTTGCCTAAACCTTTGCTGGGATCAACCTGTATGAATATGGCTTACATTCTTATGAGTTGTTTTTTCTAGTTCCATAAAAAACAAGGACCAGAGTAAGAAAACACTTACCTGGACCTGGCCAGTTTAAAATGGACCTTGTGCTTAAGTGGACAAGGGTGACGAGCTCCAGGACCTTTCATAAAGAAGAGGAGCTTCCCTCAGTCAGCGAAGTACATCAAAGGGAAAATGAGCTCTAAGGTTAATGAACAAGACACAAAACTCACATTCACTACATTCCACAATTAAGGCCCACTATTTATATTTATTCAAAGTGTCCCAGTTAATCAGAAAATTCTCAGTATACAATCAAATATAAATAAGTATGAAATTGGCACAGTATACACCTTATACTTTCACAATGTTATGCATTAATTATATCTCAATAAAGATAAAAAAATTTTTAAGTAGTAGGTGCATATGGGAAATGAATAGAAAGACCATGAAGGTTGCGATGGAGAGAGGAAAACTCCATTACATATGCCAAGCATGACAGAAGAATTTGTTATTTTTATTAATATTCATAATTATTAAAGCCATAAAGCTTTTATATCATTTTGTTAACAATAATAGCAAAACAACCTGAACTAGCTTGTGGTCACATTCCTTTTTAGCATATCATATAGATGCACCACACTTTAAGAAAGCCAGATACTATGGCCCTGGCTGGTGTAGCTCAAGGATTTAGTGCTGGTCTGCAGACCAAAGTGTTGCTGTTTCGATTCCCAGTCAGGGCACATGCCTGGGTTGCCAGCCAGGTCCCCAGTAGGGGGAGCACAAGAGGCAACCACACATCGATGTTTCTCTTCCCATCTCCCTGACTTCCCCTCTTTAAAAATAACTAAATAAATTTAAGAAGAAAGAAAGACTTTTCTTTCTACAGGTGCAGTCTCTCCACATTAAAAGTATATAGGCCTTTATTAATCTTGAACTCTAAAATATGCTGGATGTAGAGATATAAGTTCATTTTGGTTGTGATTAGCCTGAAATCAATATAACAAACCCATAACATTTTAATTACTATAAATAAGAGATACAATCTATTTTTAAAACTACTAGTTGAGGAAAATTATTTGATTGCTCTACTAGTAAATGTTGTTTTTCAGGGTTGGGAAGAACCAGTTATCAATAAAGTTCAATTCAACATAAACTTAGTGACACCCTACTGACAGCAAAACTATGTTCCACTTGTGTACTGCTAGTGGTGGTATGAACTGGCACTCCCCACCCAGGAAACCAATTTAGCAATATGTACAACAATATAAAGAGTTTCCAAAATGGTTATACATTTAACACAGTCTGTGTCCATGGGCTATGCATGTATGTATATATATTCTTTGGCTAATAATCTCTTCCACCAATTCTTTATAAACTTTTCCAAAAATTAGAAGGGGAGAGAATACTTCACAATTCATTCTATGAAGCTCTGATACCAGAACCAAATAAAGGCATTGCATTAAAAAAGTCTAGAGACCAATATCTTATATGAATATAAACACAAAATTTCCAAAAAAAATACTAGCAAAGCAAATTCAGCAACATATAGGAGGTCTGTGTAGAAGGTACCCAACCATGTAATACAAAAAAGAGACATTTATTGAAGACGATACAAGATACAAGAAACATTGTACACGAGACAAAGATGCCTCATTCCCCTTCAAAGTAGGCACCTTGGGACTTCACACAGTTCTCCCCATTGCCAACAGCTGTCCTGTCATATCTCATTGGAGGTCTGAATTCTCTTCCATTTAAAATATTATTTTAGTTTTGGGAAAATCCAGAATTTGCAGGGCACCAAATCTGGGCTGTAGGGTGGGGGCTGAGTCAACTGGGTGATTTGATGTTTTGCAAAAAAACTCTGTACAAGACCTGATGCATGAGAGGGCACCATTGCTGTGATGAAGCTGTCAATCACCAGTTGCCCATAGCTGCAGCCTTCTGAAATCATCTAAATAATTTCCATGGAGGAATGCTTGAGCCTAATGCAAAATTTGATACAGATTCAGTGCTCTACTTTCTCTGTCATTTTGAATGCGACGGACATACAGTACACATGCTCACTCAAGGGCGACCACCACCCTGCACTGACTAGTGCAGTAAAGTCATCATTATTCACACATGTGCCTTCTAGGTCACTCTCATGGACAGCCAGGTTACACTGATGTTCTGCAAACCATTCTTGTTATGTTAACATTGGCTGGACTTTTTCCAGACAGACTTCATAAAAAGAATTATACATCCAAATCAAGATTGGTTTAACAGTTGAAAATCAATTAATGCAATATGCCATATAATTAGAATAAATAACAAACCCACACAATCATCTCATTAAATACAGAAAAATTATTTGACAAATCCCAACACACTTTCATGATAAAAAACACTGGACGAACTAGGAAGAGAAGGAAACTTACTCAATATGAAAAGAGCATTTATTAAAAATCCACAACTAACTTTTATCATACTTAGTGGAGAAAGACTAGATACTTTCACCTTAACATCTGGAGCAAGACAAGGATGTTTATATTTTCCACTTTTATTTAACATTGTCCTGGATGTTCTAGGCAGGGCAATGGTGCAATAAAATACATGCAGATTGGGAAGGAAGAAGTAAAACTATCTCTATTTATAGATGGCATTATCTTACATAGAGAAAATCCTGAGGAATCCATAACAAACTGCTAAAACTAACAAAAAGGTTCAGCAAGTTTAAAGGCTGCAAGATCAATATGCAAAAATAGATTATATTTCTATACACTTGCAATGGAGAATCCAAAAATCTGATTATGAAAACAATTCCTTCCTGACTCATGTGGCTCAGTTAGTTGGGCATCATTCTGCAAAGCAAAAGGTCACTGGTTAGATTCCCAGTCAGGGCACAATGCCCAAGTTCTGGTTCTGTTCCTGATCGGTGCACAAATGAGAGGCAACTGATCGATGTTTCTCACAGAGGTGTTTCTCTCCCTCTCTTTCTCCCTTCCTTACCCTCTCTCTAATAACTAACTAACTAAATAAGTATTTAAAAAAGAAACAATACTATCTACATTCACATTAAAGAGAATAAAATACTTAGGAATAAATTTAATCAAGGAATTGTAAAATTTATACTCTGAAAATGAAAAAAAAATTTCGAACAAATTAAAAACGAACTAACAAGTAGAAAGAAAAACAGTACACATTCATGGGTTAGAAGACTTGATTATTGTTGAGGTGGCAATATTTCCCAAATTGATTTAAAGATTCAACACAATATTTTCCAGAATAACAGCGAACTTTTTAATATAAACTGATAAGCTAGTCCTGAAATTCATATGGACCCAGAATAGCCAAAACATTTTTGGAAAAGAACTAAGTTGAAGAATTTATACTTTCCAATTTTTAGAACTGACTACAAAGCAAAAATAATCAAGGCAGTCTGGTACTGGCGTAAGAATAAACATACAGATCAATAGAACAAGTGGAGAGTCCAGAAATAAATTCATGTATCTAGGGTCAACTGATGTTAGACAGTATGCCAAGACCACTTAATATGGAGAGAAGAGTCTTTTCAACAAATGATACTTGAACAACTAGCTACATACATGTTAAAAGATGAAGTTGGACCCTCTACTTCATATAGTCCACAAAAATTAACTCAAAATGCATCAAACACCTAAAAGTAAGACCCAAAACTGTTAGAAGTACTTCAAAAGACACTTTCAAGAAAGTGAAAAGACAATCCATAGAATGGAAGGAAATATTCACAAAGCATGTATCTGATAGGAATTTCCATCTAAAATACATAAATAACTTTTAAAACTTAATGATAAAAAGACAAAATATCCAATTTAAAAATAGGCAAAGCATCTAAGTCAAAAATTTCTCCAAGGGAGATACACAAATGGGAAAGAAACAATCGTGGAGTTTAATAAATTGACAAAATGTATGCTCACTGCAGCAATTTTATTTAATATCACAAGAAAATAGGAAGCAACCTAGATGTCCAAATTGGGATTTAATGACATGCATTATATCAAATCAAAACACGGAAATATAGTATATCCATTAGAAAGACTTGTGGAAAAGCAGTGTAGGGCAGTACTTAAGCACCAGAGCTCTGACGAAAGATTGCTTTGTGTTTGAATCCCGGTTCTACAACTCACCAGATTCTTGTTCTTGGGCAAATTATTTAACATATCTAAGCTTCAGTCTCTTCATCTGTAACTTTTTTTAGGTTTAAAGGTGTTTATGCATGTAAAGTATTCAGCACAAAACATAGCTCATAATGAATGCTAAGTAAATATTTGAAAAATTATGGTGCACTTTTATTAATAGGTCGACATTCTAAATATATAGTATCAAGAAGTAGGATGTAAACATACACAAAAATATTCAACAAATTTTGAATGAGTGGTTAGATAGATGGGAGTAGATGAATGTGTAGAATGGATAAAAGAATGAGTACAGAAATATATAATGAAATATTATGTTACTTCATGTCATTCCCTTAGTAAGGCAAGCCATCCTAGTTTATAATTATTTCACAGTTCATATGTGCTTTTGGAGGATCCTTATTAACTTTACATGATCGTTTGTTGCGTCTTGTCTGGTTTTCCTATTGGTGTCTGCTAATGGGAGGCAACAGCACCAAACACATTCATGGATCACAGAGAGAATAGACTTATTTCTACTGAGAAAACATAGTTAACCCATCATTGTTTCCTTGCTGGAGGCAGCCCGCTGTTTGTATGTGCTACAGGTATATCCCTTATTCAACTTACTCATTTTTTAATCCCCCTTGTTGGCAATTAGCAATCAAATTTTTAATTAGCTTAAATCCACCTGGCTATTTTGTGACTAATAAATCAATTAATTCAATTCACATAGAGGGGATTGTATTTCGTTCCATATTTCAGACATTCCTGTCCATCATTGTATGTGGCTGCTGTATCTACAGTGAAGACACGATAGCCAAGCAGAATTTTTATTCTCTGCTGTTTTGCAGTCTATCAGATACATGGAGAGTGTGGTTAGTGTTTTTAATGTAGACAGGGATTTAGTAACAGGCCTTAAAAGACTGAAACAGAATTTAGGAGTCTAGTGTATGTTATAAATAGGTTTACCATTTGGGTTTCAACCTTTCGAATATGCCTAATAATGTGGAGTATCATTCATTTGAGACTCAAATTGTATTTGTTCAGTAGAAATACTGTGATATTACATTCTCTTTCATTGAAATAAAGTTTGCTGGATAGTGGGATAGAGGTTACAGGAACATGTCAAGAATGAATTTCACATAATTACACTTTGCCCCCAAGTCTCTTAATGGGTGTGGAGTTTGGAGTAAGCAGGTAAATTTAAGATTTCATTTTAAAAATCAACTTGAACTTTCATGCCCTGGCTGGTGTAGCTCAGTGGATTGAGCATGGGCCTGTGAAGCAAAGGGTTGCTGGTTTGATTCCCAGTCAGGGCACATGCCTGGGTTGTAGGCCAGGTCCCCAGCAGGGGACACATGAAAGGCAACCACACATTGATGTTTCTCTCCCACTCTCTCCTTCCCTTCCCTTCTCTATAAAAATAAATAAATAAAATGTTTAAAAAAATCAACTTGAACTTTCAAAAACAAACAAGTTTCTTTTCACGATTTAATACTGTTTATTTCTTGAAGGAGAAACTTTGGGGAAATGGTAGGAAAGTAGCAATAGACAGACAATTTTAATGATCAAAATTAAATCTTTAAAAACAGGTTAAGATTTTATGCACTTTTACATGTCAGTCTCTTAATTATTCTAGATTCAAATACTTGACCTAGTGACCTTGATTGTTTTTGTTTAAATCCCAAAGTAATCAATATATCAAAATATTTAGATACATTTGAAATATACTGCTGCAGCTTAACAGTGTGTATTTCATTCAGGAGTCTAAAACTATTATTGCTAACTAACAAAATAATATTTCATTAACCTAGTCTGATTCAAGATTGTCAAAAAAAACTATGTAGGAACCTCAGAATTCAATCTGGAGAGGTAGGGGAGTGGGAGAATGAGGCAAAGTCTAGTGAACCAATACACCTTCAGAGCTAGTTCTTATGCATGTACAAATTTGAGTGTCCAAGGAATGAAAGGAAAACTCACTTAATATTTTTATTTTACTACAGCTTAATTGAGATGTAATTTGCATATAATAAAATCCAGCTAAAGTGTACGATTCAGTGGTATTTAGTCTATTTTAGAATTGTGTAAACATCACCAATATCTGACTCTGACGAATTTTCAACACCTCAAAAACAAAGCTCCCATCCATCAGTAGTCACACCCCAACCCCCCGCCCCCAGCCCTAGGCAACACATGCTTTGTTCCTCTACATGCAGAATAGGACAAAAATAGGTTTACAGTTGTGTGTGTATGAAACACAGTATTTATTGTTGTATTGCTATTTATTAATTATTGTATCACTTTCTATATGAACCTAATTTTGCCCCACCTAATATTTCCCTCTCTGGAAAATTTATATAAATGGGAACATACAATATGTGGCCTTTGGTGACTGGCTTCTTTTGCTCAGCATAATGTTCTCAAGCCTCATTTGTGTTGTAACATGTTTCAGTACTTCATTCCTTTTTACTGCTGAATAATATCTCATTTTATGGACTTACACTTTGCTTATCCATTCATTAGTTGATGGACACTTGGGTTGTTTCATTTTTGAGCTATTATGATTAAGACTGCCATGAACATTAATGTATACATTTTTATTATATGGACTTAGTTTTCTATCTTAGTTGTTCTCTTGGATATATACCTAGGAGTACAATGGAACGTTTTAATCTAACATTTTGAGGAACAACCAAAATATTTTCCAAAGTGCCTACCCATTTTACAACTGTACCAATAATGTATGCAGTTCCAATTTCTCCACATCCTCGCCAACATTTGTTATTGTCTGTCTTTTTTATTTTAGTAATCCTACTGTATGTAAAATGCCATCTTATTGTGTTCTTATTTGCACTTCTCTAATGGCTAATAATATTGAGTATCATTTTATATACTTATAGGTCATTTGTAAATTTTTTTTGAATTAGTGTCTATTCACATCCTTTGTCCATTTTTGATTGTGTTGTTTGTATTTTAATTGTTGAGTTGTAAGAGTATTTATATATTCTGGATAAAAGCCCTGTATCAGATATGTCATTTATAAGTATTTTCTCCCATTTTTACCTTTTGGGTGGTGTCCTTTGAAACAGAAGAAGTTTTTATTTAGACAAATTGCAATTTTTAATTTTTCTTGTCCCTTGTGCTTTTGGTTTTATATCTAAAACCACTTCCTAAATCTAAGGTTACAAAGTCTTATGTCTATGTTTTATTCTAAGAATTCTATTGTCTTAACTCTTAGATTTATGTCTTTTATCCACTTTGACATAATTTTTGTGTATGTGTGAGGTGGGGGGTTCAACTTCGTTCTTTCATACATGAATATCCAGCTGTCCCGGCACCATTTGTTGAAAAAACTATTTTTTCTCACATTGCATTGTCTTGCTACCCTTATTAAAAATCAATTCAACATAAATATAAGAGCTTTTCTGGGCTCTCAATTCTATTTAATTAATCTATATCTTTATCCTCATGCCAATTCCACATTGTTTTCATTACTGGAGTTTTGTAATCGAGAAGTGTGAGCCTTTCAATTTTGTTTTCAAAGTTGTTTTGGCTACTCTGGGTTCCTTGCAGTTCCATATGAATTTTAGGATCAGCTTGTCAATTTTTTCTCAAAAGTCTTGACTTAATATTAGTTTACTCCAACACCCAACAGTTTTAGGGCCTGTGGAGAGGACATAACTGAAGATATCCACAAGCAGGAGTGGTCATTGGGTCAGTTGCAGTCTCCTGTTGCAGGTGGTCAGGTCGGTCCTGATGCCCCTAGCAGCATCTGGAAGAACAAAAGCAGGCTTTAGTCCATCCAGGGAGAAGAGAGCTTATAAACTCTGGGTGGAATAGAAAGATCAGAGCCAAGAAATACAAAACTCCAGGCCTGGAGATCTGCTATAAGAAAGAGCAATTGATCCCAGCCAGTGTGGCTCAGTTGGTTCCTATCTGGGACACGTGCTTGGATTGAGGGTTTGATCCCCAGTCAATAACCTATTGATGTTTCTCTCTCACATCAATGTTTCTCTCTCTCTCTCTTTCTCCCTTCCTCTCTCTGTAAAATCAATAAACATATCCTCAGGTGAAAACTGAAAAGAAGAAAAGAGAAAGAACAATTGCACATATCAGGTAAATATGGCCAAAAGCACTGTGTGCTGGCTATTGTGCTCTATAAGCATTCAATGAACAACAATGATCACTACTATAATCACTTTGTCAAAGGATCATTGATGTAAATGGAAGTCATGTTAATTGGGTGGCCCTTCCACAATTTAGCACACAGTAATTATAACCAATATTTGAGAAGCACTTTTTTGTTTATAGCACCAATCACATATAAAATCTCACATGATCCTCATAACAACTTACATGGTAGTTATTTACAGATCAGTTTTAAAACAGTCACTGAATTTCCTGATGACCGCTTTAGACACTAATGATAAAAAATAAATAAGGGAAGTCCCTTTTCTTCTGAAATCAACTTAATAGAGATTCGAACAGAGTCTGACAATTACATGTGTCAACTACTATTAAAAGTGACACTAATGGACATTTGAGTCAGGTGCTCAAAGGGTATATAAAGAAGCTCCTAGCCTGAGTGGGACTGTTCACTCAAGGTCACAAGGAGTAAATAAGGCATTAAAATTAAACCTAGATGTGATAATAATATAACCTATTATATTAGGCTTCTTCAGAGAAACAGAAGCAATAGGATTATTTGTCTATCTTTCTATCTATCTATCTATCTATCTATCTATCTATCTATCTATCTATCTATCTAATGCGATTTATCATAAGAAACTAGATCATGCAACTCTGGAAATTATGAAGTCCCATGACTTGCCATCTACAAGCTGGAGATCCAGGAAAGGAAATGGTGCAGTTCCAAGGCCTGGGAGCCAGAGAGTCTGAGATACAGATTCCAGTCAAAGTCTGGAGGCCTGGAAACTGGGAGCTGCAAGTGCAGAAGAAGATGACTACTTTCTGAGCTCAACAGGCAGGCAGAGAGGTAATTCTCCCTTCCTCCAACCTTTGTTCTATTCAGAGCAAATTTTAATTAATAGTAGTCCAGTTCTGTTTTAATTATCTCTTGGTGCTTAACAAAGGATCCCAAACTCAATAACATAAAGGAATAACCATTTTATTATGTTCATTGACCTGCGAAATAGGAATTCTGAGAAGGCAAAGCAGGGACACATTTTTTCTGCTCCATAATGTCTTGGGCCCCATCTAGAAAGACTATAGAATGCTAGAAATCACTGTGAGTGACTCAAGTGCCAGAGGATTGGAATCATCTGAACATTACTTTACTCACATTCTGAGTCTGGAAGACTCTAGACTGGGCTCAACTTAGATTGTTGATTGAGATTCCCACAGTATGGTGGTTGGGTGCCCAAAGGGAATGCCCAATGAGGATGCATCTAGAGCGTGAGTATTCCAGGAAAATATAGTAAGCCATGCAACTCTTAGGGTCTACTTTTGGAAGCCACTTTGGCACCATTTCTGCTATAATCTCATGGCCAATGTAGTCATAACTCCACCCAGATTCAAGGAGAGGAGACATATATATCACACCACAATTGGAGTAGTTTCCAATATTTTATGGCCATATTTAAAAAATCTCCAGAACATGTTTGGAGAATTACAAATAGTACCTAAGGGTAAAATGCCTCAGAGGGAGGCAGCTGGACATATAGTCAAAGCTACACTAGGGAGGGTGTTGCTTTACTTGAAACTCCTTAAAAAGGAGCTGAGATTTTGTTCTGTATGTGATTATACTAATTATCAACATCACTATAGGCAAGGAAAATCATTTAAATTTTAAGTAGTAGAATGACCTCAACATTCTAGCAAAATTACTGGCACATGGCAAGCTTTGAAGTAGATATTTTTGGTTGCAAGTAATAGAAAATGCAATTCAATCTGGTTTGAAAAATAAAGGTAACTTATTGGTTCACAGAACAAAATTCCTCAAGACAGACCGTAGGCGAAGTCTGAACCAGTTTCTTGTTAGGGCTCTGGCTTCATTTCTCTGTGATTCTTTTGGCTCTGCTCTCCTCTCTCTGTCGACTTTATCTTCTGACCACATCTCCTTGTAGAGCAAATACAGCTATTATGACTCTAGGTCTCATGTCTGCATACCACACCATCTAGAGGGAAAGAGAATACCCTTATCCTAACATTCAAAGCAGACCTTAAGATTCACTCTAGTTGACAGGCTTAAAGCAAATGTCACATAGGAAGCAACCCAACTGTAAGAGGGGATGGAGCAGTCTAGGCCACATGCTTCTATTGTAGAATCACATGGATTTCAAAGTGGAAACAAGAGGCTTACAGAACACAAAAAAGAAAAAAAACAAATGTCAATGAGTAAACAGCAATGTAAAAGTCACCCCAGTAAATATTTGGTAGGTAGACAAATAATTTCCAGCATTAACAATATTTGTAACCTAATACAATCTCCCTGGTACAAGTATAAGGAGGAAGATTAGGCTATAAGCTAGAAGCAAGGGAATTAGTAGAGGACAGCAATAGAAGTGATGTCCAGAAGAAGAAAGAGTGAATACAATACTTTTGAGCTTGTATTTCATTAATGATATATCTTAGAAGGTCTGTTTTGTGCTATTTCTCCCAATAATTTTAACTTTTCCATAACCTCAGCTCTCCCTCTATCACAACTGTATAACACATTCCTATCTATCCTCTGGCTACCATTTTTCTTATAAAAACAATTCTCTCCAAAATCACCAACAATCTTAAGTTTGCCAAATTCAGTGGGCATCTTACAGACCTGTTATAACAGCACCCCTTGCTATATCTGAAATTCTCTAAAAGTACTAAAACTCTGTATGACCTGGAAGTCTGAAGAACCATGCTCTTCTAATTCTTCTAACTTTTTTTTCATTCTAGTTTCTTTGTCCTACCTCAGAGCCTTAATTATGAGTGATTTTTGGAGACCTCTCCTGGTCTTCCTGCTTTTCTAACTCCAGACCATCACTGTGCACTACAGTAGCCACTAGCACCTGTGGCTCTTGAGCATTTGAAATGTGCTGGTCCAAACTGAGATGTGCTCTTAGTGGAAAATACACTTCAAATGTCAAGGACTTTGTGCAAAAAAAGAAAGTAATGTATCTCGCTAATTTTTTATATGGAATACATACTGTATTTATAACATATATATTGGGTTAAACAAAATATATTATCAAAATTAAATTTGTTCTTTCATTTTCTAATGTCATGGGTTCTTTTTACATTCTTTTTATTTAATTTAATTTTTCCATTATAATTTATCCCCCCTTTATCCCTTCACCTCCCCCCAAATCACCACACTATTGTCCATGTCCATGAGTCCTTTTCCCTTCTTGCTTGACCCCTGTACCCCCTAACCCTACCTGCTCCCACCGGAGCAGGTCTGATAGTAGACCTATCAGCCTGCTATCTATGAATCTGTCTCTGTTTTGCTTATTTGTTCAGTTTGTTCATTACATTCTACATATGAGTGAGATCATATGGTATTTGTCTTTTTCTGACTGGCTTATTTTACATAACAGAATGTTCTCCATGTCCATCCACACCGATGCAAAGGGTAAAATTTTCTTCTTTTTTACAGCCAAGTAGTATTCCATTGTGTAAATGCCCCATAGTTGTTTTATCCACTTGTCTACTGATGGACACTTGGGCTGCTTCCATATCTCAGCCATTGTAAATAATGCTGCAATGAACATGGGGGTGCTTGTGTTCTTCTGAATTAGTTTTTTGGGTTTCTCTGGATAAATTCCCGGAAGTAGAATTGCTGGGTCATAAAAATGAAATTTCATTTTTAATTTTTGAGGTATCTCCATATTGCTTTGCACAGTGGCTGCACCAGTCTGCATTCCCAGCAACACTGCAAAAGGGTTCCCCTTTCTCCACAACCTCACCAGCACTTGTTGTTGATGATTTATTGATGACAGCCATTCTGACAGGTGTGAGGTGATACCTCATTGTGGTTTTAATTTGCATTTCTCTGATAATTAGTGACATTGAGCATCTTTTCATATGTGCATTGGTCATCTGTATGTTCCTCTTTGGAGAAGTGTCTATTTAGGTCCTTTGCACTTTTTAAATTGAATTTTGTTTTTTTTTTTTGGTGTTGAGTTTTATAAGTTCTTTTTATAATTTTTAAAATATATTTTATTGATTATACTATTACAATTGTCCCATTTTCCCTTTATTCCCCTCCACCCTGCACACTCCCTCCCACCTGCATTTCCCCCCTTTAGTTCATGTCCATATGTCATACATATAAGTTCTTTGGCTTCTACATTTCTTATACTATTCTTAACCTCCCCCTGTCTATTTTCTACCTACCATCTATGCTACTTATTCTCTGTACCTTTTCTCCCTCTGTCCCCCTCCCACTTCCCTACTGATAAACCTCCACGTGATCTCCATTTCTGTGATTCTGTTCCTGTTCTAGTCATTTGCTTAGTTTGTTTTTGTTTTAGGTTCAGTTGTTAATAACTTTTGAGTTTGTTGTCATAGTTTTTATATTCTTTTTCTTAGATAAGTCCCTTTAACATTTCATATAATAAGGACTTGATGATGATGATGAACTCCTTTAGCTTGGCCTTATCTGAGAAGTACTTTATCTGCCTTTCTATTCTACATGATAGCTTTGCTGGATAGAGTAATCTTGAATGTAGGTTCTTGCCTTTCATGACTTGGAATACTTCTTTCCAGCCCCTTTTTGCATGCGAGGTTTCTTTTGAGAAATCAGCTAACTGTCTTATGGGCAGTCCTTTGTAGGTAACTGTCTCTTTTTCTCTTGCTGCTTTTAAGATTCTGTCCTTGTCTTTAATCTTGGCTAATGTCATTATGATGTGCCTTGGTGTGCTCCTCCTTGAGTCCAACTTCTCTGGGACTCTTTGAGCTTCCTGCACTTCCTGGAAGTCTATTTCCTTTGCTAGATTGGGGAAGTTCTCCTTCATTATTTGTTCAAATAAGTTTTCAATTTCTTGCTCTTGTTCTTCTCTTTCTGGCACCTCTATGATTCAGATGTTGGAATGTTTAAAGATGTCCTGGGGGTTCCTAAGCCTCTCCTCATCTTTTTGAATTCTTATTTCTTCATTCTTTTCTGGTTGAATGTTTCTTTCTCCCTTCTGGTCCACACCGTTGATCTGAGGCCCAGTTTCCTTCCCATCACTGCTGGTTCCCTGTATATTTTCCTTTATTTCACTTAGCATAAACTTCATTTTTTCCTCTAATTTGTGACCATATTCAACCAATTCTGTGAGCATCCTGATTACCAGTGTTTTGAACTGTGCATCTGTTAGGTTGGCTACCTCTTCATTGCTTCGTTGTATTTTTTTCTGGAGCTTTGATCTGTTCTTTCATTTGGGCCATTTCTTTTTTGCCTTGACATGCCTGTTATGTAAAAGGGGTGGTGCCTTAGGTGTTCACCAGGGCAGGGCAACCCACATCACTGTGTTGTGACTCTGTATGTGGGGGAAGCATCTGAGAGGGAACACTGCTGCTTGTTCTACTCTCTGTCCATTTCCGGTCACTTCTTCCACTTCCCACAATCAAATTTGGCCCCTCTGGTGTGATTCCCTGGTTGTGGGCTTGTGTATGCTCTAGGACCCTGTGGGTCTCTCCAATGAACTCTCCTGTGAGGCTGGGAGTTTCTTCCGCTGCCGCCTCAATCCCCACCGGTGTTTTCAATCAGAGGTTTGAGGCTTTATTTCCCTGTGTTGGAACTCTGGGTTGCCAGGTCTGTCTTGCTCCCCAGTTGTTCCTCTTGATTTATCTGCACGTGAATGTGGGACCCCTCAGTCCACAATCTGCCACCCTGCCTGTCTGTCAGCCACTGCCTTGGCCACCCTGGTTCTCCAGCCCCTGCCTTGCCTCAAGTCCTCTCCTCCTGGCTGCCTGACTCTGCCCCTCCTACCGGTCTGGATGTATGTTTCTTCTTTAACTCCTTGGTTGTCGGACTTCTGTACAGTTCGATTTTCTGTCAGTTCTGGTTTGTTTTTTTGTTTTTAAATTGTTGTTGTCCTTCTTTTGGTTGTGGGAGGAGACACAGTGTGTCTACTATACCTCGGTCTTGGCCAGAAGTTATAAGTTCTTCATAAAATTTTTATGTTCATCACTTACTGAATGTATTGGTGAATATGTTCTCCCATTTCATGGGTTTACTTTTTATTTTGTTGATGTTTTCCTTTGCTGTGCAAAACCTCTTTAGTTTGATGTAGTCCCATTTGTTTATTTTTTTCTTTTGTTTCCCTTGCCTGAGGAGATATATCAGACAAAATATTGCTATGACCAATGTTTTTATTCTTTTTTAATTTCAAAAATCTTAAATTACATGTGTGGCTTATGTTGTATTTCTACTGGACAGTGCTGCTCTAGACATTCTCCCCAGTGATCTCATTCAGTATCATAAATTCTCTCAAAACTTGTGAATTTAATCTCCCTTCTCCTTGACCTTCAGATTCATATATACACCTGCTGGCTTGGCATTTCCATATGGATAATAGGTAATAACAGCAGACATTTATTTACAGTTTTCTATGTGGCAAGCAAGGAATGTTCTAAATACTTTACATGTGTTAACTCATTTATACTCAACAAAAACTTTATGGAGTAGGTACTATTATGATCCTCTATTTTGTAGATAAGGAAACTAAAGCACAGAGAAGTTAAGAAGTGTGTCCAAGTTCTCACATCTGGTAAGTTGTAAATCCCAGATGCAAATACAGGCAATTCTGCTTCTGAGTCCACTCCTTGATTAAACATTATGCTACATATTCTCCAGAAATCGCTCACAAATCTCAAACACCACCTGTTTGAGTGGGCTTCTTTACCCTCTACTTCGGCTCCCAGTTGAGCTTGGCCAACAAGTGACCTCAGCAGGAGCTCAGAAGGAGAGCCCAGATGAGTGTTTAGCTCTCTTCCTTCACCCCCTGCAGGGCTGCAGCAAACTGGCTGCCTCCATTTTTCCTGGACTCCAGAGGTCACTGGAACCCTCTGTCTCCAGGTTCCAGTAGTCTTTCCCTTTAGGTCTTGAGTTGATTGCAGCATTCCTTCTCCCACCCCACTATTATGGGTGGCAAGGGGTCCCTTATGCCTTATGGTTTCTTTATACCCTGCCCACATCCTTATAAATAACATAGTTACTAAACTCTCCTCAAATTGCCCAACCTGAGGGTGATTCCTGTTTTTTGTGGGAACCCTGAACAAGACATACATGTTCCTTTTTCTGTATTTATTAACTCAGTTTGTGGGACCATAAATACCCAGTCATCTATGCTAAAACCTAGGAGTCAAGCTTCATGTTATCCTCCCCTCACCCTCTCCCCAACTCCTGCATATAATCTGTATTAAGTCTAGCTAATTTTGCCTCCTCATGACACTGTCTTCTTTAGGCCTCTGCCGTATCTCCCTACATTGTGGTACCAATCCCAGTGAGTCCTACCCCAAACCATCCTCAGTCACACAGACAAAATGGGCTCTCTAACATGAAAATCTCAGCAGGACTCTCCATTACTTAAAACCCTTCCACACCTCCATGCCACCAACAAGCCCGGCTTCCTCTCCAAGACCACATCCCATCAATCTCTGCCTTACAATTTATGCTCCTAAAGTAGCAGACTGTTTGTGGTTCCAAGCCTTATACCACGGACATGTCGTTTCTCACCTCTGTGCCTTCCTACTTCTACTCAGCACCTCCACCACCACCCCAACTGCTGGCCTGGCTGACTCATCCTCGTCCTACACCACTCTGTTTGGGGAGATGACTGAAGTCTTCCAAAGAGCATCCCTCACACATGTACTCACACAGCCTATTCTGAGTACAGTTCCCTTTCACGGCCGTGTGCATGCCTCTCCAATGCACTTGCCACACTGTCCTTTCATTACGTCTTTTTTTGTGTCATTTTCCTCTGAAGGGTGACAAAATATGCCACCCCAAAACACACCACTTTGGCAAAGAATTATTTTGAGCTAAAAAAAAAGTTGAAAAACAAGTGCAAGAAAGGCACTCTGACCTACCCTTTTCTTCCAGAAAGCAGGAGATAAAAACTCCCACATGAAAGATGCCCTCCCTATTCCAGGAGGAGGCAGAGAGAATTCTTCACAAACAGACCTTATAAAGGAACTCTTATCTCCCGCTAGTCTCCCCATATACTTGAGCTACTTTCCACAATTGCCTCACCTTGTTTAACCTAATATATAAGCACTTAGGTTTTGCCATTTTTTAGGTGGTCATTTCTTTATGAGAGTTCTCTTGTCACATAAAACTTACACTAAATAAACATATATGCTTTTCTTTTATTAATCTGCCTTTTGTTACAAAGCCCTAGCCAAGAACTTAAAGTAGGTAGAGAAAACATTTTTCCTCCCCTATACCCCATTCACCTTCACATTCTTGAACTAAGCCTAGTACCCAGCCCCTAGTACATGCTGAAAGAGTGAACATATGTAGGATAAAATATTATATCCAACCACAGAGACATTGAAATTAAGAACAAACTGATAGTAACCAGAGGGGAGGTAGGAGGGGATAATGGGGGGGAGGGTTGTCAGTAAGATGTACAAAGGACACATGGACAAAGCCAAAGAGGGTAGGATCAAGGGTGGGAAGTGAGGATGGCTGGGGTGGGGTGGGGGGAATGGACAACTACACTTGAACAA
Source organism: Artibeus jamaicensis (assembly GCF_021234435.1). Classification (NCBI taxonomy): domain Eukaryota; kingdom Metazoa; phylum Chordata; class Mammalia; order Chiroptera; family Phyllostomidae; genus Artibeus; species Artibeus jamaicensis. The sequence continues at coordinate 53,764,237 of NW_026522030.1, read as the reverse complement.
CAATTTTAAAATGTGAAAAAAAAAGAAAGCAAACTCACTAAGGCAGGGGTGTCAAATTCATTTTCACTGGGGGCCACATTAGCCTCACGGTTGCTTTCAAAGGGCTGAATATAATTTTAGGACTGTATAATTGTGACTATTTCTTAACTAGGGGCAAGGAGCTCAGCACTGCCGCTGGGTAGAAACAAGGTACAAGACCGATAGAACAAGGTGGAGGGCCAGATTCAGCCCAGGGGCCTTGTGTTTGCCACCTGTGCACTAAGGCATATAATTCTTACAGTGTAACTTCAGATTCAACTTCTACCTCAATTTTATGGCAATTTCAGGAAATTGTCTTTTATAAAAATGTAATTCAGTTTATATTTAAAGACTCGACCTCAATTTCATCAATTACTTCATGCCAGTGTCTCTATATTGGATATACAGACATAAAATCTACCTCCCTAGATATTTAATATGTTTTTTCTAATTCTTTCCCCTAAATTGTGTTTTCCTTGAGGAGCATGCTTTTCTATGCAGCTAATCCTTCCCTCAGTTTTCTGTTTCCTATTTCTAAAATGTGCCCTCCTTTATTTCTTCACTAAATTTGAAAACTTGCCATGCTTGATCTGCTGCTTATCTTATTGACTGTATTTCACACTTTCAAAGGCAGCTTCTGCTTTCCACAATGATATTTAACAAGCAAACTTGACCATTGGCCCTGGTGCAAAGGAAGGCATCATTCCTCTGGGTGACAGCTTTATAGCATTCTTTCTCTCCACTTCTTCCACCTTAGAACCCACCCAAGGAAAACTGATCACTTCATTTAAAAGCTCTAAACCACATAGCTTATTTATTTTTCAGGGTTCCATCAAGTGTGTATCTTTCAGCATTTTCAAGCTATGGCTTATTTAACTTGTTTATTTGTTTTAAATTTCCCTTCATCTATTTTAAGGGCCCTGAGTAAAAATCTACATGGAAGCTAAGAAGGGAGAAGAAATAGTTCAAGGATTTATATTTCTTATATTCTTTACTTGGCAGTAGTTAAAATCTTAGCAGAAAGGGAATCTTTTAGATTTTCCTCTAAAATATAATTATTCTAACTATTTCTGGAAACTGTTTTTCCAGAAATATCTCCTTAAGAAAATTATAATTTTTTTTACATTTAAAATAATTTGTCTATAGTTCTACATAGAAGACATGTACTATTCTTGAGTTTTCACCCTTCCCCTATTTCTCTCCTTACTTCTCTAGTTTGTGGGTGAGTAGAGTGTGTGCAGAAACAAAGACAAACTCCCAAGACAAGTGCTTCATTCCACGCCCTACCTGGGCCTTTCAGTCTCCTTTGGGGTGAGATTCTAGCTCAGTCTACTAAGCAAGGACAGCTGCCAAGATCATAAGTCAAGCATATTTTTTCTTTGGAAAAGAACCCACAATATTGTTACTTCACCTTATTGCATTTACATTTGAAAATATTTCATGTGATCATTGACTTAAATAAAACAGTTGAGTGGCTTTCTAAAAGGAAATAGTTTATTGCATTTATGTGCCTAAGTTCCTATATTTTGTCTCATTGCTTTGAGTGAATGTGATAACAAAAGCTTCAGGTGTCCTCTCAGAAGCTCCTTAGCCTGGCATCACTAAGAGAGCCAACTCCACCCTCACAAAGAATACTGGCCCCCTGGGTACACTGAGGTAAGTTGGTTACTGACGGTTCCTGGGCAACAGTGAAAGGCGGGCTATGATTCACAAGCTTGGGACCTGAATAGTCTTGTAGGACCTGCACTTAGAAGGGCCTTGCACACCCATTTATGTTCTGCTATTGCTGCTGTCTTGAAATTCTTAGTAGTTTTTTAACAAAGGGCCTTAGTTTTCATTTTGCACTGGGCCCCATGAATTATATAGCTAGAATCATTGGGAGGTAAGAACTAACAAGCACAATGTGGGGTAGGGGGGAGCATCCTGAGTCCTCTATACCTTCTTTCCTACAATCAAGCCAACTACACTACAGAGAGCAAAAGGATTCCTTTTCTTCACTTATTTTCCTCACCTAGATCATTTTATGTGAAGATAAGGACAGTATCCTGAAGAAAGTATGAGAAGGATCAGAAAAAGAAATGATTAGTTGAAATTATTCTTATATTACAGAAAGTAATACTAGTTTGGGGAGAATAATTCAGCCAGTGACTTTTTTTTTGTATAGATCATGGGACCCTTCAAATCCCACTTAAATACACCTAAGCCACTATATCAACTTGTAGGAGACAACCGCACAGATTACTATCTTTTCAGTACTTAAATGCAGTAAAGACTTAAATTTTAGAGAGGACTGTTTTGAAAAATTTGATATTGATGAATTCATTGATTTGGAAGTGGGAAATGTGATGGTTTTTATCCCTGCTGTACTCTGGGAGGCGGTAGAACACAGTGTGAAAATCCAGGTCTCGAGGATAATGGATTTCCATTCCAGCTGAATGTCCTTGAGTGCATGCCTTCAAGACTCTGAGGCTCAGTCTCCTCATCTTTAAAACTGACTGGCTGACTCACACTACTGCTTGTTCAGGGTTGTTGTGATGATTAAACAAGATCATGCATGAAAAGTATCTGACAAATTGCCGGAATTCCCATCTGCTGCTCTAGTTATTATTCTTATTATTTCTCTCTATTCTTCTCTTCTAATAGAAGCACTGTTTAAAGAGACCTAGTCTTTCTGCAAATTTGAATATGGTGCTTAACATTCCATATCCTGATCTGTGAAATGGTTGTTAACCTAGCATAGCACTTGGTGGTGGTACAGGCCCTGGGAGAACAGTACCGTATGAGCTGGGATACAGGGTCGAATAAGACTTTGAGAATGTGTGACACATATCGGGAAGTACACAAGCCATCTCCTTGAAATAGCTCTTATCTCTTAACTTAGTGTGATCTGTATTTAAATTTTTTTAAAGATTAATTTTTCTGACCAAAGCATACAGTATGCTCAATTCTCAAAACATTTTATAAATTACGTAGGCTGATGAGGTCACACAGCTGGTAATGACAGAGTCTGGAATCCAGCTCTCAATTTTGTGATCTTTCTTCTTCATCACCTACTTGTTCTATCAAATATTTGGAGGCACATTATAGTGCTGTCTTCAGGAAAATCACTTGTGCCAGATTACTTAAATAAGTAAAAGCACTCTATAGTCAAGAGTTATTCAGTCTTAGAAACTAAGTCGCGCTCTTCCCTCACCTGGTGTCCATGTGTCATAAGGCTGTCAAATTGAAGAGAACAGGATCTAGACTGGGGATGCCGAGTGCCATTTAAAAGTCAGTGGGGACATACTGCAGATAAATTCACTTGCATTTCAGTCCTATCTAAAAATCAGCCCTGAATTTATGCAGTGGTGTTTGTTTAAATTCCTAATTTTAAAAAAGCCTTATTATCAAGCACTGAATAAAGTACCCCATCCCCACAATAAAACCCTGTCTTAACCCTGTAAACAGTTCTCCATGGTGACAGCACTTGGGAAAGATTTGCCTAATCTCATAGATGCTCTGTCTTCTGGGGCTGGTCTCACTGCATTTGTCCTCAGTCCTCTGTTGGTGTGGAACCCTGTGCTCCAGTCCAAACTCCCCTTGTTTGCATTCAGTGACCTTGGGGCCAGTCAGGCAGAGCCTGGGATCTCTTACAGAGCATCCTTTAGGTGTTTACTCTTTCCTGTGAATAATGGCCTACTCACCTCATACCTTTCCTGCCCCCAACAGGACCCAATTGGAATGGACCATGCTTTAAAACAACACTTTACATTATTTCCTCAGTGGTTGGCTTGCTGGCAAAAATTAACTCCTTCCTTCCAGCCACTGTACTATGAGAAATGATGGAGAGAGTTCTTGTCACAGATTTAGCTTCTCCTTTTTCGCTTGTTAAGTGTTAACTATTTGTATAATAGTGGTAAATGTAAAGCAGTCATGTGAAATCATTGCTGCATATATTATAAAACCTTTGGATATTATATTTTAATTAAGTGGCCCCTCTAGAAGGTTCCACATGAGAATTTTTTGAAATTTTTTATTTATTTATCTTTAGAAGGGAAGGGAAGGAGAGAGGGAGAGAAATGGCAATGTATGGTTGCCTCTTGTGCATCCCCTGCTGGGAACTGGCCTGCAACCCAGGCATGTGTCCTGACTGAGAATCGAACCACAATCCTTTGGTTCGCAGGCCCATGCTCAATCCATGGAGCTACACCAGCCAGGGTGCACATGAGAATTTTTTTAATTTAGTTATAGAAATAGAATTTTGACCTCCTCTGGTAGAAACAGAGCAAGAAAGACCTCCTCCCTTCCGTCTTCCCTGGTCAGCAAGCTCAGAGATACTATGATAACAGTAGCAGCTCTTGTGGTTAGTGCATTTGCCTTCTCCTCCTTTGTTTCAGTTTCCCATTTTATCATCTTCTTAAGTTGGTTCAGGTGATTTTTGAAAAGAGAAAAGTAAAACTAAACCATTATATATATATATATATATATATATATATATATATATATATATATATATATGAAAAGTTAGAGTTTTCCAAGAGCTTTCACTACACCAGAAAGAGAAGGGTCCCAAATATTTCGCAAGGATACTTGGGTAATAAACAGGCAGACTAATCCCTCTTCACCCTCAAATCCATGGCCTGGAGCTTTGGTCCTCAAATGACCTGGAGCATCAGATTCCCCTGTAGGACATGTAAAAACCAGACATCTAGGTCCCACACCCCAAATTTTGACTCAGTAGGGCTGGGCTGGGGTCTGAATATTTGCATTTCTAACAAGTTCCTGGGTGATACTGGTGCTGATGATCAGGGACCAAAATTTGAGTTCCTTTTAAAAAATCAACTGCTGACCTGAAATAACTTTTTAGAGCAACAAATAGGTAAGGAAGATATTGATATAGGGTCTACTTAAACATATGGACAAAGTATAGGTACATGATAAGTACCAGAGAGTAACATAGATATTGGGGAAAATAATGGGCAAAGAAGTTGGGTGAAGCCAGAGATCTGGAGCTGCCCACAAAGACATTGGAAAAGATGAGGTATGAGCTAGACCTGCAATGAAAACCAGGAGGAGAAAGCAGGTCAGGTGGGGGCGGCAGATTTGAACAAAGTCAGGAAGCAGAAATGTTTACAGTGTGTCTAGTGAACAACGTCCACCGAATGCACCATCTGAAGAGCCCAGTCGACATTTGTTGAATAAATGGACAGTGAAGAAATTGATTGGCGGAAGCAAGAATTCCTTCTAGGAAACAGTGAGGATAACAAATATTAACAAGAAAGGACAATTTTGAATATGAAATCAAAGGGTTAGAGTTTAGTTTTTAAGCAATGAGAATCACTAAAGTTTTGGGGTATACACTTGAATAAGTAGCATTTTTTGATATCTTTGTTAATGATATTATATTAATGATTTCTTGTGGCTTACCACCCATAAAATCAATAAAAGGAAAACACATTTCAAAGGAGGCATTAAAAGGAATTGGTCATAGACTGGTGGGTAGGGAGAAAAAGAGCAAGCCCATACGTCTGTATTTTCAAGCCTGGGTAAAAAAGACAAATGCCATATGATCTCACCTTTAACAGGAAGCTAAACAACAAAACAGACAAGCAAGCAAAATACAAACAAAGACACTGAAATGGAGTACAAGGGGACAGCGAGCAGAGGGGAGAGGGGAGGGAATTTAAGGGGAAAAATGGGAGGGATTTAGAGAAACAAGTATAAAGAACACATGGACAAAAACTAAGGGGGGTGGAAATGGGAGGTAGGTGGGGTGCATGGGGCAGGGTGGGCTGGGATGGGAGAAATAAACAGAAAACTGCACTTGAAGAATAACTAAATAAAAATTAAAAAAAGAGAAACACAGAATCACTTAAGAAAGTGTGAAGTAGGCGATAGGTTTTGGAGAAGGAATTATGAGTTTTGTTTTAAAGCAAGACTTCAGGGTCGGGTGGAGGTGTCCAGCAAGTACTAAGGTTGCCCACTTTAGTTTGGCAAGAAGATCGGGTTGGACGTGCGGAGGCATTCGTGACAATCTAGTCATGAAAAAAGTGACACTAACTCTCGTACCAGCCTTCCCTCCCTGACCCTTAGGTGTCTCCTGAGAACACCGACAGCTCTGGCAGAGTGCAGCTGAAAGCCTTCCCCTCCAGGCCCATGTCCTGGGCTGCCTGGGAGAAGCACTTGGGTTGCACAGAACCAACCTTGTGGTCTGGCTGGCTCCAACCAGGGTCCAGAGGCCACAGGGCTTCCACGGCCTCTGCAGGGCCTGGAACTTAGCAACCCAATTCTATGGGCAACTCTGCGGGACTCCAGCTGGGAGCGGTGGAGATGGCAACAGTGAAGCCCTCTGTCACTACACCCTGGGGACAAATCCTGCCAAGAAGGAGAAGGGTCAGGCCAGGGTTGGCACCCAGGCAGGCAACCAGCTCCCATGAGACTTTAAATGCAGTTGGAGAAGATACTGCTCTGGCGGCCGGGGCAAGCAGGAATGTCAAGGCGAGGAGAGAATGTGACTGACGGCATTGAGGGTAGCTCAGAGATAAGAATCCAAAGAACTTTCTGGTAAAGAGAGAAGATAGGAAGGCATCCAGGGAGATGAGAATGGATAGTTCCTTCAAGTTTAGAGAAGAGGTAGATGAAAGAGGAGCATGAGGACTAGAAAAAGGTTTTGAGAACAGTATTATTCGGCAAACTGGAGGCTCTAGGGAAAAGCCAAGAGTTTAGTCATCAAAACAAGAGGACTGAGATAATGCACAGTGACTAAGAGTAAATTGGAAAAAAAATACGGTCTGTAGAAGATGTGCAAAATGAAACAAAAGAAAAATGAGTATTCCTTTATATCTTTAAATTAGAGGGGATTTAGTCCATCTAAATGTGTGACAGATCACCATCCACATTCCTGTGTCCTCCTGCATTAGAATCAGCACAATTATCTAAACACAGGGTGGAACAAAAGCAGGTTTACAGCTGTGAGTATGTGAAACACAGAGTGTACACTTATATTACTATTTATTAATTAGTGTATTATTTTCCATACAAACGACTGTGTACCTACTTTTGCCCCACCAGGCAGATATATTTACACAACACGCCTATTGTGTAAACAGCTTCCCAGTGTCCCTAATGTTCAGCCAGTTGCAGAACTGATACGGAGGACACTGATCAGGTACCTTGATTCAGGAGGCAATTTCATCTTCCTGGAAAGAAGAGCCATGGGAGCTTGTAGGGGCAAGGCTATTCATTACATGATACAAAATGAAAAGCAGCATTTTGAATATTTATCAAGTTCGAAGAGTGGGGGCCTAGAAAGCAGCAAGGAAGCCCTGATCATTGAATCATGAGATAACTGAGCAGTAGGATCTGGACAAGACAAAATTTATACTTTGAAAATGGCCTGAGAATAGAGGACAATTTCGCTAACTATACCAATATACCTGTGGAAAGTGCCAGAGTGTCTACTTTGTGCTAAGTACAATACAAGCAGTTTTATAGTTATGCTTTTTATTTAATCACAACAAAGACACCATAAGATGGGCATTATCACCATTGTGCAGGGGAACTCCAAAAAACAAAATGTCTAGATTTTTAATGCAATCCTGTGTCCTTTCTGTAACATCATCCTGCCACCACAGAATATTCTTGTGTTCCTGTTTATGTTCCTCAAAATCGGGCTAGTGGAGACAGACTGTCTGATAAGAACCTTAACTCCACTGCTGCAGCTTGTGGGGTTGAAGGGACACCAAGATGGCTGTAAGACAGGAGCACTGCTATCTATCCTGCTTTGTTTTGTGACAAAAGAATACCGTACTTTCCTATTGAAATAAAAGTAGGAATTAAACAAATGTATGGGTTATAGTATTGCTTTTCTTCCATAATAGGAAACATGGGAAAAACAAAAGCAGACTTTGAACTCTCACCATGTTCTGTAAAGACATGTTACTTTAAAGTCAGAATGAGTCAGCCAAAGAGAGGTCATTCTTAGCTTTTCCTGAAGCTCTGTTTTCTCAAGCATACTCCCAAATATTAGACCCTGAAAAAAAGGGTTTACCATGTCCAAAGTAAACCAGCCAGAGGCAAAGTAGCACTCAAATGCCTTTTTAATCATTACTACTTTCCCTCCTACTTCTCGGCATGTAAATGTAACTGCCAGCCCACTAGGTGGTTGTGACAAGCAATTCAGCAACTTAAATAAATGTAAGGACATCAATATCACCAACAAATTAAAATATGTAACTGTTGCCCAAAGGAAAAGAGTATCACAATGAAATTCTGAAAATAATATGCTTTTAATTTCCTTCAGTTTATTTTTAGAATATACATGTGTGTGTAAACATAAGTGTATATGGTTACACACATGCACACACACTTTTTTTTTAGTTCTAGTATAGAACTGGTGGTCTAAAAAAGTGCTACAATAATAAGGTTCACCTCCAAACCTCAGAGGCTGCAGCAATATCTGGGAAGAAGAGAGAGGATCTTGGTCAAGTTTGGGCTGTGACCCTGGGTCTCTGTGAACTTTCAGGAGCAGAACAATGGTGTGCAAAGGGCCAGGTGGCCTCTGTCATGTTGGCAAACTTCAGCATGCCATGGACAAGACCCGAGCACCAGGTGTGATTCTTCGGTTCTCTGCCCAGGTTTGTAGGGACTGCAAGTGGTGCCAGTCACACTCAGTCGTGGCCAGAAAGAGCATCCTAATCCTGGGCATATTGTACTGAGTCAGAGGAGGCCCCAGCCGGGCACAGAACTTTGAAAAGACAGAGGGTTCCAGGCACTGTTTTAGGAATGAGGTAAAATATCCTTAGGATCCAAAGGAATACATCTCCCTTATGTTTTAATGCAGGACAAATGTAAAACTGTAATTTTTACACTTGAATTGCATGTGTGTTTTTCATAATGATAAATTCCAACTATATTCCTTGCCCTTCAGTTTTTGTACTGGTAGCCTTTCACACAGGCAACCGGATTGTTTTAACTGATCTTATAACATATTGAAATACTATCATTGCAGTAAAGAAAAAAGGAAAAAACTGACATTCTACAGAGCATCCCATCATGAGCAATGTTGATGCTGAAAAAAATTGACTGATCCTTCCTAAAATGGGTACTTGTTCATTCAGAAACATTTCTCCCCTTTTAAGTTTTGCGGCAATTAAAAAGAAAAAAGCAATGACCCATATTAAAATGATTAAGTGCAAGGATGTTTGCTATTATAGAGACAATGCTTCAGAACTGAATAAATGTAAAAGTGAAAATTTTACTCATTGTGTCGTGGTGTTTTCATTTCGAAAATATATTCTGCAAATAAACTTCTCAAAATATATTCTTTAAGTCCTCAAGAATGTATGACTATGGAAAAAAATAATTATCTTTTCAACTTAGAGAAGGAAAACTGTTGGAACAGCTTAGGCAATGCCTAGCCAATAATAAAAAAAATGTTTCTTGGACCACAATTCATTCTCTAAACCTTCAAAAGCCTATCATTTATCATTAATTTTGAAATAAAACAGGAAATACCTGTACTGAAGAGAACCTTTGAAAACAAGCAGAATAATTGGCAAGGAATATTTTGGGAGGCACTGACAATAATGTAATGCCTGGATTAGTCTTTCAAAAAAAAAACATGAAATTGTAGCTGGGAGGCATATGTAGCTAAAGATTTGGCATTCCTGTGCTGAGCATTGTAACTCAGTTCTCTTGATATTCTGACATATTATTTAACAAAAAGCACATGGAAGATGTTCCCAGAACCTAACAGCAGAGTTCTGATGTGAATCAAATTTTTTCTGCTACAGAGCTCACAGATATGACTGGCACTAAGATAGTCAAGTGCTATTGTTCCAGGCAGATTTGACAATGAGGAAAAACACTCTTAAGAGAGGTAACATATTTATGTATGTATGTGTTTGTATGTATGAATGTATATATGCATGGATGTAATCCTAGACTGCTTCCTTCAAAAAAGGACTCAGCGATATCTGCACTTATTTCCTTTTTAATTTGGCTTCATTCTCCAATTGCTAATATCAAGCTTTAGGATGTAAACATTTGTAGAAATGCCACTATGATATCCATCTAAGATGTCACCAAAGGGACTTTGGATTTTTCCCACCTCTGTGTACAGCTCAAGCTGTACTCTTGACTTAGAATACCAGCCCTTTGGACTCCAGGCAAAGTTAATCCAAATGGTATATCCTCTCCTGATAGCTGCACCCAAACATGATCTCCTTTATTCTGTTTTTTTGTCCCTTTCTTATGACATATTTTACTTTGCCTTAAATTAAGCTTATTAACTACTACATTCTTTTCCTTTATTCCCCTTCCCTCACCTCAACAAAATTAGGTACTACATTTCTTTTTCTTTAGAAAGTTTTTTTTAAAGATTATATTTATTTATTTCTAGAGAGAGGGGAAGGGAGGGAGAAAGAAGGGAGACACAGATATTCGAGAGATAGACGGATCGGTTGCCTCTCAAACGCTCCCCAAATGGGGACCTGGCTTGCAACCCAAGCATGTGGCCTTACTGGGAATCAAACCAGTAATCTTTGGGTTCGCAGGCTGGCACTCAATCCATTGAGCCACACCAGTCAGGGCAGGAAGTACATTTCTTGAAGAAAGATACTCTCCAACAATTGATACTGCTTATGACCATGACTTTGCATGTAGCAACAATTGACAAAATGGTTTGATGAATTAGAGTGAATTTTCCTGAAACTGAATTACTGAACTTTTTATGTTCATTGGAATAAGAGAGCTCACTTTTGATGTTTTTGGGGGTCTTGTTATTCAAAAATCATTTTTAAAAGCATTAGATATGAAGTATTTTTTCCCTTTGTTCTTTCCCATTATTACTAGATCTCCTCCCTCTGTCTCTTCTTTCCTACCATCCAACATTAACTGAATATATGTTATCTGCCAAGCAGTTGAAAGGCACAAAGAGGAATAAGAAAATATAGATCAAAAGTTAGAATCTAATAATCTGACAAAGCTACAAACTGTATTCTAAAGTAAGACAAAGATTATCCAATGTATTTATCTTAACAAAAAATATATTTTAAAATGTTAACCCCACAAAATGCTAAGTAGTCAAAATTTACATTCATTTAACTCTTCTCTTAGACCAGCATAACTTTATGTCCATAATTTTTCTATCAGATAATATCATTCATAATGACAATGGCTTCATCATAAACTATAAATCTTAGGAAACAAATTGAGAAAGGTAATTTTGTATCATCCGCCCCCCCTTACAACACTGCCCCAGTGTTAGCATGGAAAAGGCAAATTGCTTAATCATTCTAAACAATCTCAAAGGTTAAAGGGGAGTTATTCAGTCATTCATTCACAAGTGTTAATTGAATACCTACTGCATACCAGACAATATGAAATTCCATTTCAGGTCAATAACAAATAAAATTTTAGTGAAAGTATGTTCCAGGCAGTCTCTGGAAGGTACTTAATCTAAAAAATTGTTGAACTAAAATTCAGATTTCACTGGATACCCGGTATTTTTGTTTGATAAATCTGGCATCTGTAGTGGGATGTGTTGCTGCCTTTCCTTTGCAGAAGATGGTGGGGCCAGAGGATGGAGAGCCGAGACAAAGAGCCCAAAGTGTAGCAGGCTGGAATGAGGAGGATGAGGCTTAGAGTATGTGTGACTGCATAGTGAGGGCAGAGAACAGAGAAATAGGAGCTGACTACTATGCCTAATAAAATTGTAAATGATTAGGAGGCTGACACTGAGTAAATAAAAGGAGAAGTTGGGTAAGGTAGTGAGATGCTGGAGCCCAGGGAGAAAAGTTCAGTTTTAGTTGTTCACACCGCTGATAACTATTTTCCATCATCTTCCCAAGCCTATGGCCAAGTCTGCTGCAAATACACATTTACGTGTATTTAAACAGAGGAATGGGGAATGTTTTATACAGTAATGCTCACTTCAGTCTTCTAGGCTTTAACTAGTTCTTCGCGGTTCCAGCCACATTGCTTTACCAGGAATGTAAGTGAGGTTAACTAGACCAAGCAGTTTTCAGTTTATTTCTACTCTGTTCCTGGTGCATAGCTAAAGCTGTAGCAAGCTTGGTCTTGTGGAGCTAAGACAGCACTTCATACAAATGGCAGTGGTCTGTGTCAGTTCTTGCCCAGGGTCCAAAGCCATCCCACATATTTACAGTAAGTACCCAGAAGAAGTCTACCCTTCCCTTCCTAGAAGCCAAAAAAGTTTTACCAAACTTCATTCTGGTGGCTCTCACTCCTGAACATGTGAATAAATTGTTCCCGAAGACTGGAGCTGGCGCCCGGTCTTTCCACAGCGCGGTCAGATGACAGGTCCCATCACAGCACAATCAGCCATATCTACCTGGCCTTTTTTGATCAGGGCTCTCAGGTACACAGTTTCTCCATTCCCTTTGGATCTATGCCTGGGCTTCTCAATCCCATTTGGTTGTCGGTTGTTAGGTAGGATGCCCCACCAGCCTGGTCCCCTGTCCTTAGGCAGCAGGATGCACCCGGAGAACCTTGGGTGCATCCTTCACCCACACTCAGAATGCTCATTCTCTCCCAGACACAATTCTGAAAACTTGCCTTTTACTTTATTCCTTTTATTTTGGAATCCTCCCCCCTAAAATCTGGAATCTAAAATACATTGGATTAATCATGGTGCAATTTCTCAGCTTTTCTCATAGACAACCTCTTTGGTTCCCTTTTTGTCCATACCCCAGCAATCTCTTCCTAAGAGGCTCATGGCTCCCTTCAATCTAAGCTGCCAGCATAATTTGGCACCAATGAGTGTTGTCCTCAAACTGGTCTCCTGAACCAGGATAATCCGACACTCCATAATTCCATCTTTCATTTTCTTTCTTGGACCTAAGAATGATGTGCCTCAGACAAGGTGTCAGAGTCATTCCCTCCCACCTTTGCCAGGGTAAGTGGAAGAAAAAAGTGGCACATAATTCCTGCTCGCTTCTGTACAGACAAATGCACAAACATCTGTGACTACATACAATAAAAATATCTGTTGCTTACATAAAAGAATGGGTTAACAGCTGGCTCTTCCATTCCATGGTAACTCAGAGACAAGGCCCTTCCATCTTGTGGCTTCACCCATCTTACAGGGCTTCAGATTTGCATGCATTCAGTCCACGGATGGGGCAAGAGAGGGTGGAGAATACAATACACACCTACTTCTTAAAATTCTCTGGAGGAATCACATTTTTACCTACCTGCAAGATGGAAATATATGTGGTGCCTGAACTGGCTGCCACCATCCAATGACAACTCTACACCACGGAACTGGATGTTGGGCTGTTTCTGCCATAGTATCTCAGTAGTCTCAGTCAAAAACACAGCTTCCTTCCTAAGATAAACTTAATATGTAAAAACGTTAAGATACCTTTTTTTAGAAATGTATTTTTAATTTTCACCTGATGATATATTTTTATTAATTTTACAGAGAGAAGAAGAGAGAGAGAGAAAGAGAAACATTGATCAGATGCCTCCCATTCACTCTCTGATTGGGAATCAAACCAACAACCCAGTCAGGGAGTCCTGACTGGGAATTGAACTCACAACCTTCACAGCGTTTTGGTGTACAGGATGACGCTTCAGCCAACTGTGCCACTCAGCCACAGCAAGTCAGCTTTCTCCAGAGAGACTAGACAAATTGCGAATAAAAGGCTCATGTGAAAGAGAAATGGAAAACAAAGTGATTTGAAGATTTTAAATATTTCATGTATTTATAGTGTCCTTTCCTCTGCATGTATAACAGACTATATAACAGGTCATATAACAGTATGTTAATGATTTCTCAATCTCCTGTAGCTAAACACAGATAACTGACAAGTCTATCCCTAAGCACACCTCGTTGAAATAAAGTAAACCTACGGGATATCTGAGAGCCTTCTCCTTTTTGTTATTACCTATAGGATGAAGGCACAGAGGCACATAGTTATAAGAATACTTGCTAAGCAGATTTATTCATTCAGCACACATTGAGTGTCTGTTATGTCTCCGTCATTATTCTAAGCACTGGAAACATTAGAGCAATAAGCAGGGTTTCTGCTCTCAAATAATGGATAACAGAGTAAAAGTCCATGTTAATGTAGTTCCATTTTTGTGATAGGCAATGCTGAGTTTATCCTTTTGAGAAGAGAGAGCAAGATGTCAGAATCTGCTATGGTCTGCTTGATGAGAAAAGCCTTAAAAATATTGTATAGATTAGCTGTATTGTTTGGGGGTAGAATCTACGTCTTATCAGAGTTGGCAGTGTCATTAACGGGCAGGTCGCTGCCTACATGATGCACTTTAATGAGGTGTTCATGGTTCTTGATGGCAAATCATTTCCCATTTCTAACTTCACTTTAAAGGCCACAATTTGTTGGTAAGTTAACTCATTGGGGCCAGTACTGGGCATGATCACTCTCAGTATTTATTAATCAAACTTGTAGCAGAAAGAAGGGCTATGAGACTGGAACAGGACCAAAAATTAAAACAAAGAAACAGAGGGAGGCTGTTCTGGGCTGGCCCTGCAAGTAGAAGTCAGGAGTAATCCTGAGTCAGGAGTGAGGACAAATTATTACTTTTAAGAGTCTCTGATATTGTAAGACTCTACCCTTCATGAGATTACATGTGACTCCCAGGCATGTCAAGGAAAAATAAATCTTGAATACTTTAAGAACTGATTGTGAATCTTCTTCAGGATTTGGAAGTTGAGTGGCTGAATTGAACAGGGTTCTTTTAGATCATTAGGGATAAAAAATTGGCATGAAGGTCCATTGGGAATGGCAATGCACACTCTTTTTTCCAGATTGCCAAGTCTGTAAAGTAGTTTTTCAGACTCCCAAAACCCACATCTCTTGGTTTTTCCTGGCTGAGCTCAGCTCTTATCAGGAACCTTATCATAAAATCCACTGGCTAGAAATAGTATCTCATCCTCCCACTTGCTCTTGATGACCTTTCTTATGGAATTTACTACATTTTACAATGGATCATTATCTGTGTGCAATGTCTAACTGTTCTCACGTAAAAATGTTTCACTGATGCCATGGTGCTAGAGTCACATATATTGTAGATGTATAAGAAGAAACAAATAGAATTACATTTTCGGAAAAAAATATATAGTAGTCTCTAAATTTCGTTTGTCTGTAGCTTAGGAGCTACAGAATATTTAATTTACTTTTGCAGACATTTCCTCCAAAAGCATTCACATGGTGATGATGACACCAAATCATGCTGAAATCTCTTTAGTTTAGTTATTTTTCTCACACACACACAAAAAGGGACAGGCAATGGAAACTTAAAAAAATTTAAATAGCATTATAATGCAAAGCTGAGTTTGAATTTTTAAATAGACTGCTTTGCAAAACAAATATAGCTCAGTTTTATCACTCATTTCTATTCTTGTAACAAATTCTATCATAATCATAAAATAGTAATTTCCTGCTTTTTTAAAAGAATATATATCACTGAGGAAAAATTAAAATAACAATTACTTTTAATTGTTCTCTGCTCAGACACTGACTGTACTTCCTAAATTAATTTATACCATTACAAAAAATAGCTTAGCTCTTTAATATTGAAACAATCTTTATTGCACATAATATTTATAAATTTTTTCAGTTGTTCCCAGGTATTCATTTTAATGGGGCCTTCCTTTGGTCACTCAGTAATTCATCTAATATTTATTGAGTGCCAATTACATGCTGTGCACGGTGCTCAGTGCTGAGAGAGACAAGGCTACAAAGATACATTCCCTACATTCAACCTTCTCTCCACAGACATTTAATGAATAATTTTATTTTCTTGTTATAATAAAATAAGCAGAAACAAATTTCTTTAAGCATGAAGCCAACTTTATTTGAAGAATATCTCTCTTGATGTAAGCTTCTACTATTTAATGAACTCAATGCACTATTGAAGATTTTTAACCCAAGTCTGATGTTTTATTAGTGTCAGATGAAGGCACACTTGCTGACCCCAATGAAGTTTTTTTTTGAGGGGGGTTATTCATTTATCTAATAATTGAGTGTCAATACATTTAAGGCAACACACTAGTCTCTCTGCAGGCTAAAATGAGTGGTGTGTCCAGTAAGTGGGTGCAAAAACTTAACGAAAAAGGTAGAGACTTGAGCTGGGACTTTGGGTAGATATTTCCCAGTTACTGGCACTTGCACCAGGGTTGATGAAGATGATACTTTTTGAACTGGATGAGTGTTCCCTCTCCTCGAGGGACTTGCCAGCCACCATGTCAGGCATTTATAACTGAATAAGACTTTTATCCAGAATGCTTTTCTGCTTCCTTACCCTAAAATAGCATTTAAATGACCACGGGGCCTCTGCACCCACTTCCTCAACGCTTCTAGCCAGCTGCAGTCAGTTAGGTTGTAGATTCCTGTCTGGTCCCTCACCAGAGTCAGGAATATGCACCAAAATATTAAGAGGAGCCAGAATGGAGAATGGAGGAAAGTATCTTAATGTTCAATATTGTACAATTCTATAATATTTTCACTTTTATAACCAAAAATGTATTTGTTCTTTTTAAATAAAGTTTAAAATTAAAAGATTATAAACCACACTCTCCAAAGTCAATAGCAGCTCCCACCTCCCAAAATGTGCCTCCCAAGTCTTACCACTCAAAAATGTAAAAAATGTAAAAGGACCCGGGGAAAGCAAGAGCTTTTATAAATTCAGAATTTCTACATTCACCCACTCCCCAGCTTTCCTTCACTGAAGTGGCTCTTTCTCTCTACATTCATTCAACAAGTGTGTCTGGTCACCCACCCTCTCTGTGGAAGTGAAGGAGCGTCTCCATGTGGGTAAACATTTTTAACTGAAGAGGGGAAGATGGGAAGGTGAGGTTGTGAGGTAAAGGGGGAGATTTTTTAACACTGTTTATGGAAGTTGGTCTCCAAGAGTTTCCGTTATTGGCCAGTGTCACAGGAGGTGTGTAGAAGCCGCAGAAACAGAATTCAGGTTCTCCCCAACCTCTCTCATCCATCTGCCACTCACCTTCACCCTGCAGATAAGTCTGGGTCTTCACACAGACTTGCCCTGGAGGGGTCTTAGATCAATGACTCCCAGTCTTAGACCTTAAAATCAGCTGTGAATAATGACCGATTATGGGTTTTCTGAGGACAAACTTGACCTACTCCATGAGCACTTCTGTGAGTCCTTAGAAAGCTTGCACCTATCAGGTAACCAGTTTATGAATAATGAAATGAATTTCATTTTTTGTTTAAATTCTCTGTTCTCCACAAGCCAGTCATAGCATGCCTGGGAATTGAGTGTCTTCTAGGATGGGTAGACTGGCTGAGGCCAAACCCCTGACATGGAGGAAAAGCACTGGGGAGAGCTGACCCTCCTCCTCTGCCTCCAGCCGTGCTCCATGGGAATCCTCAGACGGGGAGTGTCTTGCAGTGTATAATCTGAGTGTGCAGTCCTCCATCTTAGCTGCTGCCCAAATACTGACTCCCTTGGTCACACAGGCCTGTCCAAAACCTTGTGTGTGGTTTCTCAGAGATTCCGAGGATGAAAAAAGAGCAGCAATATGTCTTAAAGCCTCTGGGGATAAATTTATGTATAGGTAAGTTTGCACTTCATATCGATGTGTGTTTAGCACTTTATAATAGTAGTCTCTGTCGGTCAAGCACATTAGTATTCCATTATTGGAATAACATTTGGTGGCATGCCAAGTGTCTTCTAATTTGACATCAGAGTGGGACTGATAGCCAACCTAAAAGAGTACACTAGCACCTGTGAAGTTTCTTATCACTGAGGTAACTGATTTTATATTGACATTTTCCAGTTTCCTCATTTGCTTTTGCTTTTCTTTCTGAGCAGCATATTTATTGTTGTTATTTTGGATCAGTTTTTGTGATGTTGGTATTAAGTGAGACAGCTATGTAAACAAGTTGCAAAGGATTATTCGTTTATCAGTAGAAGGATGTCTGGTCCATTGCCAAGATTCATTGATCTGTTTATTATGACTCTACCCAGTACAATTTTAGTGGCAATTTAAAAAATGGTCCTAAGGTTTCACTTACAGAAGTCCACTGGTTCATTTATTAACCCACATTTGAGGACTAACTCATTGTATAATCTTACCAGCATTATTATGACAGTTATAATTCACTCCAGCCAGGGAGCAATATCCCAATTATATGTTCTATTGTTTCACTTGTGATATGAGAGCAATACAAATTGTTGATGATAATTATGTTGATTTTCAGCAGTTTGCAAATTAGTAAATTAGTACATTTAGAAATATAAATATACCCTAAGGCTAATATGTGTGTTGGGGCTAGTTAACAAGTATTTATTGAGTGCCTACGGTAATGTGTGGTGGACTACAATACCCACAGTGTAGAGTATTATACTGGCAATGGTGTAAAACAAAGATCATGCCTGGCACAGAATACAGTTTGTGCTAAATAAAAATAAAAGTACTGTACTAATTGACTCAGTTTTTTCTGGCAACACAGAACACTGAAACTTACTGGCATAAAACAATTTATTATTGTCCACGACTCTGCTGATTGGCTGTGCTGTTCCTCAGCTGCTTTCACCCAGGCTCAGTTAGGCTAGAAGAACATCCTGCTGAGGGGTCAGCTGGGTTGGAAGGGATAGCCTCCTTCACACGAATGGCAGTTGTTGCTGACTGTGGGCCAGGCACCTTGCTCTCCTTCAGGTGGCCTTTTATCCTCCAGTAGGCTAGAACAACTCCTTTAGCTTGTTTCAGGGCAATGCTCCAAGAGGGTGAAAGAGGAAGCTGCAAGGCCTCTTGAGGTCTAGCCTTGGAAATCTCATAACATCATTACTGCTATGTTCTACTGATCAAAGCAGACAGACATAAGGCTGACACAAATTCACAGTGGTGGAGAAATAAACTTAGTGAAAAGAGTGGCAAAGACACATTATAAAAGTAAATGCATACCAAGATGGGTGGCATTAGAGCCATATTTTGCAATCTACTACACTTGCCATGTAAATATGATTCCTTCACAAGGGTTATCTTTGCATTTTAAAATTCCTAATCTGTTGTCATGAATGACCAATACTGAAGCAAAACCCTGCTCTTCTTGGATCTGAAGTTTACAGAAGTTCCTTTTCCTACATCAATTAAGTGTCAGAGACCTTGTATATATGATTTTCTTGTGAAAGATTCTATTTAGTGTTCTAAAAATAGTGGGCTGCTATTTTACTTAATATTTAGATTTAAAATAGTGGAATTTTTATGCTTAAAACAGATGCTAGATGGAGGTAATCATGGAGCCCTGGAAACAAAGAGGAACTAAACTTTGTGCTTTCCAATGTTAAAGTCCATTTATCTTTAGTTGTTTTTAATTTTTAAACAAGAAATCACTGATTTCTTTCAACTTTTAAAGAATATTTTCCAGTAAAATCAATAGGTAATAGTATAGTATTCTAGAAAATAAGGTATTAATTTATAGCAATTTAGATGTGCTCCATATTTAGAATAAATTTACTTATATTATTTTCTGTTATTGTACATTTTTTTATTTATAAAAACATCAGATTTGATTCACAGATCCTCAGGAAATAGGTCTTTTCAGGATTAAGTTGACCATGTAATTTATTTATTAAGTTCTTTTCAGAACAGGTTACTCATTCACATAATTCCTAACTCAATTGAATATATCAAGTAATGTAGTAATTTATAGCAAAGCAATATATCCAGTTGAAATTCTCTGTCTCATTTATTTCTCTTGGTGATTAGTGACATCGATTTTCTGTGTGTTCTTCTGGAAATGTGTTATTCATATACATGCAAATATGTAGAGATATCCCTTCCCTCCTTTTATACAGAAAGAGCATACTATATATGTTGTTATTCACATTGCTTTTGCCTGTTACTATCTCTTACTCCATTTCAGTATTTTTAAAATTTTTCGTTTTTTTAGAGCCATATAATACTGCATGGTATAGTTATAGTATACTTATTTAATCAGTACCCTATTGAGTGGACACTTATGTTATTATGAGATTTAACTACTTTGCACTTTTAAAAACCCTCCCTTATATATGGCACTGTAATTAAAAAAACAGTACAGTAGTTCCTTGAATCATGTGATTTTGTTCAATGTCATTGAGCCACTAATAGTACTGAACTTTCACCTTTTCATTTCAAAGACATACTTCATTGTTTCTCTTTGGCATATCCAAAGTGCCAGCATCACTACTATTGTGCTTTGGGGCCATTACAAAGTCAAATAAGAGCTACCTGAGCACAAGCACTGCCAGAGCATAGCAGCTGGTCTAAAATACAAGATGGGGATGAAGTGACTAGTGGGCGGGCAGTGTCTGACAGTGTGGGGACACTGCACAAAGGAATGACTCACATCCCAAGTGGGAAAGAGCAGGACAGCACAAGATTTCATCACACTGCTCAGGAAAGCATTCAATTTAAAACTTGTGAGTAATTTATTTCTGAAATTTTCCATTACATATTTTGGACCACAGTTGATTAAGGTAACTAAAGCAGTGGAATGTGAAACTGCAAATAAGAAGGACTGCTGTAAATGGAATCATACAACATGTGGTCTTTTGTGTTCCTTTTCTTTCATATAACATTCTTTTAAGATTCATCCATTTTATAGCATTTATAGTAATTCATTCTTTTTTATGGTTGAATAATATTCCATTATATATATTCCACATTTTATGTACCCATTCATCATTTGATTGATATTGGGGTTATTTCCACTTTCTGGCTTTTATGAATAATGCTGCTATACACATTGCTATACAAGTTTTTGTGTAGATGCATGTTTGCAATTCCCTTGCATATAGTATACCTAAAACTGGACTCTGTTTATCTGCTTGAAGAACTGCCAAACTGTTTTTCCACAGGGGCTGTACCAGCTTTTCCACAGGGGCCAAACCTGCAGTGTATGCAACTTCTGTTTTCTCCACATTCTTGCCAACATGTGTTATTATTTGTCTTTTTGATTATAGCCAGTCTTGCCAGTATAAAGTGGTATCTACCTGCAATTCTTAAAAAAAATTTAAATGTGGTAAATGCACATAATATAAAATTTACGATTTTAACCATTTTTAAGTGTACAGGTTGGTAGCATTAAGTGCATTCACAGTATGGTGCTATCATCACCACTATCCATCCACAAAACTCTTTTCATCTTGCAAAACTGAAACTCTGTACCTTTTAAACAATAAAATTCACGTTCCTTTCTCCACTCACTCCCTGGCAAACCATCTGTGAGTTTCACTACTTTAAATACCTTACAAAGTGTAGTCAGACAGTATGTGTCCTGGTGTGACTGGCTTATTTCATTTATCAAAAGTCTTCAAGGTTCATCCATGTTGTAACATGTGTTCACTGTGTTTTTTTTATTTACTTGTTTCTTTATTTATTTTTAGAGAGAGGTGAAGGGAGGGAGATAAAGAGGGAGCGAAACATCGATGTGAGAGAGAAACACTGACCAGTTGCCTCTCATATATGCCCTGACCAGGGACCAAACCTACAACGCAGGCATGTTTCCTGACCAGAAATTGAACCAGTGACCTTGTGCTCTGGAAGATGATGCCCAACGAACTGAGCCACACCAGCCAGGGCACACTGTGGTTTTTATTTATATTTTCTTGATGACTAATGATGTTCATGTGCTTATTAGTGAGTGGTACATTTTCTTGGAGAAATGTTTGTTTTATTTTACTGTCTATAATTTAAACACTATTCTCAATTAAAACCTACTTTTTGGATTGCCTACAACATATTCAGGCAATCTAGAATTCATACAATGAGGTATATCACTTAATCACTATTTGGAAAAACAGAGGCTCAGTAATAGTTATTATCTGGCATAACTGAAAGTCCTGATCAATCCTGATGTACCTTTTGACATAATAAAGATAATGTTAATTATGTTTATTACAAATGTAAATAATTTAGAGTTTATGTGTATTTTTAAACTATGTATATTCTTGATAATTAGTAATGGATATAGATTCCAATTAATCTTTTATTCCTATTTTTCTGCATTTCAATTCATCTTAAAAACTGCTGCCTGAATAATTTTCAAAGTGTAAATCTGATTATATCACTCCCTAGCTCGAAACCTTCTATAGCTCCCCATTGCCAACCCAAATACATACAATCTCCTATAATTCAGGTCTTTCCATCTTTTTTTATTTGACTGAAGGGATTAGTAAGAAATACATTTTATATTGTACAAAGAACCAGAATGCAAACATATACTTAAGAAAATAGACTCTCAAAAAGTAAAAACAAATCTTTCACAAAAAGTTCCTACCCTATTCTTATATTTTGAAAAAAATTTAATGAGGCTCACAGAATTGACTTTTAAGCCTAAAATATGAAAATTACAATGCTCTAGTCATGGTCAACTATGACAATCTTCTTCAGAGTTTGGTAAAACTCACTCTGGTGACCTAGTAGCACATTAGAACTGAAATAACTTAATCTTTAAAAAGCAATATAGTATAGGTCTCTACCTTTCAAAATCTCCATTCATAGAGTCTAGGAGCCCTAACCAGGTAGCTCAGTTGGTTACAGTATTGTCCCCAAATGCCAAGGTTGTGGGTTTGATCCCTGGTTAGGGCACATACCAGAATCAACTAATGAATGCATAAATAAATAGAACAACAAATCCTAGTCTCTCTCTCTTCTTCTGTCTTTCTAAAATCAATACATTAACATTTTAATTAAAAAAATAAAAATTGAAAAAAGTCTGGGAAAAAGCTCAGAAATCTGAATTTTTACTAAAAGCTCTCCTATGAATTAACTTGTGCAGCCAAGTTTGAGAACAACTGCTCTTACTTGCTTTTCCTCTTCTGTCCCAAACAAATATTTTTTGCTTCTTACATATTCTTTCTTTGCACATTCATTTTCTTCCACTTGCAATTCATGGCTTCTGCCTACTGGAATCTTTCCAGGTTCATCTCAAACACCACCAGCTACTTATTTCTCCAACCGGAATAGTCTCATTTTCCTAGACCAGCAATTTTCAACTGCTGTGCCACAAGAACTTTTAAAGTACTTAATACCTGAATATTTAGTCAGGGGCACTGACCTCTTTTCCTTTTTGATTGTCAAATAAAAAAATAACAATAGCCATCCAGTGTGAATGAATCAAAATTATACATATTTTTGTCAGATCAGCAAAAATACATACTTCTTGGTGGGCCACAGAATTTTAACATTGTTTACATGTGCTGTGAGATGAAAAAGATTGAAAATCATTGCCGTAGACCTTCCACAAGTCTTCATTTGTGTTTCCTTGATGGCACTTCTCTTGCCCCGCCTCACTCTGCTTATCTTCCTATTACATTGTAAGCAATCATATTGTAATTGCCCTTCAGTGGGAATACAATGAATGGCCTACTCAAAGTCAGTATTTGATCAACTTCCTTGAATGAGAGTTGGAATTGAACCTTTAATTCTGGCGACAAAGCAACATCAGACTCTGTTATATTTTAATGTAATATTATGGGCATAAATAAACTAATGTTAAGCCTTTCTTCATGGTATAATCACACAATATATCCTTTTGTTAGCTTTTTCGTGACATTCTTTTCATCCTAGTCCGCCACAAGAAGAAAGAATGGCTAGATCTAAATACCCATATCTAAGATAGACTAAAACTCTCCCCATCTTATTTGGTGTTAGGCTTTCTTAAGAGCTCCTAGTCTCTGTGGCTGGAGGATTCCAGGTTGTGTCTTTGAGCTTAAAGTAGATGAAATACCCCAAGCATTTTGCTCTCATCAGATTTGGCTGCACGTGTTCAGAGCACTGTTACAGTATTATGTTTTCCATTTTGCATGGGTATAAATTAAAGTACAGAGAGGATTTGATTAGCTCAAGATCCCAGAGTGACTGGCAATGATGGGAATAAAGACTTGCTCCCCAGATTCCTGGCCCAGTTCACTTTGTACCAAACCACAGGTATGCTGCCTTTTTGCTGATGAGGCCACACAGCGTTCCTTGGAGGGGATACCCATTAGCTCCGGGAGAATGAAGGCACAATGGGAGGCTTCCAGAGAGCCATTTGGAGAGTCAGAGTAAGATCTGATGGCATCCTGGAAATTTAAGTGAACATTTCTGAATATGGTTTAGAAAACATGTGGTTAGCAAATACTTAATGAGGTTTGGGGATATTTATTTTAAATGTCAAGCCACTTTGCATTTATGGATAATATCAGGTCCTGCATATGCATCTCTTAGTCTGAGTATCATGCAAACAAAATGATAAACCAATAATGTTTATCAATGTTATAATGTTTTGAAATGGGCACTATCACCTTGACTGGTGTGGCTCAGTTGGTTGGGTGTCATTTCACAGAGTCAAAGGTCGCCAGTTCTCAGGACACATGCCTCGGTTATGGGTGCCTTCCCCAGTCAGGGCATGTACCAGAGGCAGCCAGTGGATGTTTCCCTCTCTCACTGATGTTTCTCTCCCTCTTTCTCCCACTTTTCCCCTCTGTCTAAAAATAAGTAACTAAAATCTTAAAAAAAATTTTAAAGTATGGTGTCATTTGAATTTTTAAGAAATGCCAGAAATAGCCCTGGCTGGTGTGCTCAGTAGATTGAGCACAGGCCTGTGAAGCAAAGGGTCACTGGTTCGATTCCCAGTTAGGGCACATGCCTGGGTTGCAGGCCAGGTCCCCAGTAGGGGACACATGAGAAGCAACCACACATTGACGTTTCTCTCCCACTCTTTCTCCTTCCCTTCCCCTCTCTCTAAAAATAAATAAATAAAATATTAAAAAAAAAAAGAAATACCAGAAATATAAAATGACACCAACGACAAAACAAAGGTTGTGGTAGGGATCAAGTTGCAGAATCTGGGATTGACAATAGCAATGACTGGAAATTTGGACCTCCAATATAAGTCTTGGAAGATGGAAAAATCACCGAGGTTTCTTACCGTAAGTCCAAAGTCTTATGTACCCCCAATTCAGCAGTGAATTGTCTGGTTGGTGAATCTCATCTCTTCTGAACTACAGACATCTTTGAGTCTTTCCTTACTTACACTGAAAGTTTACACTGAATACACCTGTTCTCTCTGCCTAGCCTCTCACTCCAACTTTAACCCTTGCCCTGACTTCTCATCCCTCAGGGCACAGCACTCACACTGACCTTCTTTAAATTCTTTTCTTCCCTCTTTCTTTCCTCAGGGCCTTTGCAGGTATTGTTTTCTTTGCCTAAGAGGAACTTCCCACTAATCTTTACAATTCGGAAAATCACCTTCTCAGAGACTTATTTAACTATCCAATATGTTTTACTCCACTGTTAGCTACTACCAACACCCTACTCCTGGGCACTCTGGATCACTGCACCCTATTCTAGTGTCATTAAAGCTTTTATTGGCATTTGAATTCTCATTTTTAACTTGTTCATGTGTGTCCCCCACTAGATAGTAAGCTCAGGGGAAGTAGGGGCCTTTTATACACTGGTCACAACTTCATCCTTAGAGGAGTACCTGGCATCTAGTTAAGTGCTAAATATGCAAGTGTTGAGTAAATGAAATACCCATCAATGATGTCACTGGGGAAAATGCCTCTTCAACATGTGGATGGCTCTAAGAAATTGTCTAATAATGATCTTTGGGATGATTTCAGCAAGTGCATTAGGTAATATCCCCCAAATGTTGGCCGGCTGCATAGTAAACACTAGCCAGGCCTCACAATTCATGCAGGAAAATGAACTAAGAGTTTGAGTAAGTAGTGGGGTCAGCTTCTTATTTGATGATCTTTTACATACAGGCAGTAAAGGATGGAGGGCAGGTGTCCTGGGCTTCAGGGAGCAGCTGTACCCCAGCATGCTGTGCCTGTTGCAGGCAGCAGAAGAGCTCTGATGAAGAACAGAGAAAATTATAGTTGTTGGGCCTTGTGGTCACAAGGGCATGTGCTACATTTGCAGGGTCATCATGAGATAATTCAGGGTGTAGCTTGTACACATTCTGCTGCTGAAGGGGAGATTTTTTTTTCCTACCACATCCGACACATGGTTTGCCAGAGGAAGGGCACGAGATCAGCAACACTGATGAGCTGGCTTGGTGTTTTTAGGCCACAACTCGACTAAACCAATGACTCCCTTCTGACTCCTCCAAAAGAGCCAACAGAATTTATTAGCAAGTGTGAACAGCAATCACACATAGCCACCAGATTGCTTTTGCCTGCTATACCAAAAGGCACTTCTTAAAAACAAAAAGAAGCAAACAGAAAAAGCACACACACAAAAAAACCCCTAAATAACAACACTGTCAATGCCTATTATACTGAAATCTTAAAATCTTTTGGAGAAAATATGTTAACAATTTCTAAACTACAACTAAATAGAAGTTTTCTCCATTATAAATCTAGAAATTAAAAGATAGTGGAGAACAATAATATAAAGTACAGGGTGCACTTAATATGTATAAAGTAGAGAGATAAAAGGCCAAATGCTCAGCCCTGTTTGCTGACCAGCAGTGCATATTAATGCCATGTAGCTAAGTGACTGGCACTTCCCTAAAGTCATTGGTGACATAATTCTTAGAGGGCATGAAACCATATGGTTGATTAGGACATATGTCCATTAGTGAACAAAGCACTGCCATAGGAATTAGTAGCTTATGTTATAATCTGTATTTTCTATCTTTGTGCCTTTGAAAAGTTAATCTCTCTTAACTCTAATTTATTTATCTGAAAAATGTAAATGATAACTACTTTACAGAGCTGTTGAGAAAATGAAATGAAATCATTTAGGTAAGGAATTTTGTAGGTAATCAGTAAGTGTTAGCTCCTACTTTTGCTTCCCCGAAGACTCAGCAGGGCAGCCAGAGGTAAACAAAGCTATCCCTAGGTAAACCATGTTTTCAGTTCAAGCAGCCACGTTTTTACACCTGCTCTAACGCTCTACAGTGTTCTAATCTCATCAGCTTTATCACAATGGCCAGAAGTCTGTACTTGTTGACTTGATGGACTTGTGTAGATTATTTCCCACGAGTTTTATTTGGCTTCAAACCAAACTCTTGAAAGTGTTTAACTTTGGTAACTTGGGGAAGATTCACCACACTGAATAAGACCCTTGCATTTTTTTAAGGCTAGACAAATTCAATCATAGTTCTATAGAAATGAATAGCATTAGTCCAGCAAAATAATTAATGCTTTCACTTATGTAAGGCAAGTTGGAAGGTAAAGGCTTATAAGTGTAGGATAAAAATTAGGCCTTAAAATTTAAATAATCAAGCACATTAAAGCACTGTCAGGAACCATTAAACATTTTTTTAGATTTTATTTATTTTTTAGAGAGAGGGGAGGGAGAAAAAGAGGGAGAGAAACACTGATGCAAGAGAAATGTCCGTTGGTTGCCTCTCATGCACCCCAAGCAGGGACCTGGCCTGCAACCGTGCCATGTGCTCTGACCAGGAATCAAACTGGCAACCTTTCAGTTCGCAGGCCGAAATGAACTTGTGAACCCACTGAGCCACACCAGGCAGGGCAACATTAAACATTTCTATATGGCCACAGCAAGAAGCACGTGGTGATAACTGAGATACGTATTTCTTGGTAGGAGAGAGGTGGCTTGGCTATGTAAGCTGAGAGAACACAGGAGATTGTGCGTGTGAGACAGCACAGGGTCTGGCAGAAGAAGTAACGCCATTGAATGTGATTGGTAGGGTACATGAATGTCTTGCATGAGATGGGCAGCATTTTACCTAAAGTGTTATATGGTGTGCTTGAGTGTGATATTTTTATGCTACAGAATTATATGCTTATGATTTTGTAATAAAAGATTTTTATGTAATAATAGGGAGCATTATCTGTGCTGGACCCTCTCTTTGACACAATCATGTAGTAATCATCCACATAACTCAGAAGAAATGAGGCTTAACAAAGCCCCTTCCTACTTTAGAGCTGACATAACTGCATGAGTGAAGCAACAACTGGACACATCAACACTGCACACAATTAAAATAAAGCAAACAAAAAGTCGACAGGTCTTAACATCCACATGACCAGATACAACTAGGGTCAAAACTTATCATAAACACATGTAATGTTAGACTCTGTGACGAGAGAACTTTAATTCCTACAGAAATATGTTTTTCATCTAAAATTATTTTATGACTAGGAGTTAGGACTTAGTTTTCATAAATTATTTCATGAAACACTTTTCTTTGTTTATGTGCCTGTCACTCACTCAACCACAGATTGTGGGGAACTGAGATGTGTGCAATCAGTGGGGTCTCTGCCCTCAAAGAGCTTGCTTTCTCATTAAAGAGATAAAACAGACACACATAAAACAGCCATAAATACATAGTAGCATGTGATTAGGTGATAAATTAATGACCCAGACTATAAATGCTACAGGAGCTCAGAGGAGAAAGAGAGCCACAGGAATAAAAGAGGGTCCCATGGAGGATGTGGCAGCTGATCAAATCGTTGAAAGATGGGTGGAGTTTAAAGACTGAAAGATAAACCTGAGATGCAATCTTTGCTTTAACACTTACGTGCTCAAGTTTTAGAGACTCTTTCTCATCCACGTACAGGAATGATAACTCTACAGTCTGTTTGGATGATTCAATAATATCTATAAAGGAAAAGAATATATAATAAAGAACTTAACACACAGTAGATACTCAGTAAATCAAACTCATTATAAATGATCTTAAGGTAGTTACATCTCTTTCTTCTGAACAGTTTCAAATGACCATTGGATGTTAGGACAATTGGCACTTACATTAATTAAGAGGAAGGGAAGTTAAGAGAAAAATATGAAAATTATCATGCATGGCTGTCAGAAAGCCTATCTGACTACAGCAGCAGGCTTGTGTAGAGGAAAACATTATAGAGATGTGGTGAGTCGCTCATTCATGCAACACAGCTTTATTGAGCAACTTTTAAGTACCAGGCACTGTATTAGGTATGTGAGTAGAATAAAGGTAAGCCTTGAAAGGCAAACATTACAATTTGGTTTAACATAGTAGAAAAGAGGGTGAGATAGAAGATTTATTTATTTAACCACTATTATACCGGTGAAAGACAGGAAAAATAGAGTTGGAAGAGCTAAAATCTGGCAAATGGATAAGAATGATAGTGAAAAGTATACATGAGTAGTATAACTAAAAAAAATGTGGCAATGCTTAACCTGAAGGCATAGTGGCCATATGAATAAAGTGGGACTGGATGGACATGAAGAATAAATGGAAGGAACTTCTAGGTGAGTTAGTAAATGACTTAATTTGGGAAATGAAGGCAAGGAAAAAGTGATTCAGTGGCAAATACAATGTTATCTTT
Source organism: Artibeus jamaicensis (assembly GCF_021234435.1). Classification (NCBI taxonomy): domain Eukaryota; kingdom Metazoa; phylum Chordata; class Mammalia; order Chiroptera; family Phyllostomidae; genus Artibeus; species Artibeus jamaicensis. The sequence continues at coordinate 53,734,966 of NW_026522030.1, read as the reverse complement.
TGAATAAATGAAACAACAGTAAAAAGAGAAATAAAGGAAATTTGGGAAGAGTAATTTGGAAGGGTTGCTGAAGGTTTCAGTGTCAAGTTATGTTTGAGATGAAAATAAACTATTCGTTGTATAGTCAATGAGCAAAACCAATTTAGACAACAGCATAAGCAAAGGGACTAGAATCTGGAGGTAACAAATGAATATAGAGATCGGGTTACAGTCTGAATGGTTCCAAGACCATAATAAAGAGAGAGGAAACTGGGAGCTTCAACATTCTGGGCAACTCCTACCTTGTGTATGGGGAAGAGTGAGTGTGAAGGCACAGAGAGAGGGTACGATGGAGGAAAGGCAGGAAGGAGTCAGGACAGGAGAGTGTGCAGGAAACCACAAGAGGAGAGACAGTTTGGGGAAGAAGTTGATCAACAGTATCAAATGCATCTTAGAGTCAAAGAGAATGAGACTGGAGTTTACTGCTGCATTTTTCCACAAAATGGAATAATGCAGAATTTAAAAAATATTTTAAGGTAGAAGAACCATTTAAAAACACTTTGGTATGACAAACATAGATCTAATATTTTCAAACTCCTGAAAGATATCAGTCTTTATTTTTGTTTTATTTTTAAAATATTTTATTGACTTTTATTTTTAGACAGAGGGGAAGGGAGGGGAAGAGGAAGAGAAACATCAATGTGTGGTTTCTCCTCTTTCTTTGATAAGGTTAGAGGGTTTTCTGGAGAAAAAAAGTAGGGTTCATTAGTAGTATAAACCAATATATCTGTGAGAAGATTATATGTTTAAATAACATGTAAAAATTAATTCTACCTGATGTGGACATTTAATAATAGAAAACACTAAAACAAAGAAAACATGAACATAAATGCCAAATAAAATTTATTTAAAATTGCAAAATCAAACCAGCTTTTATTTATGTGGGCAATAGTTTATTGATAATTATTAACATTTAAAAGTTGCCATTGTTAAAGTGAAATTTGAAAACTTAGGAAGTATTAACTGCTTTATGCGGTAGTCATGATATTTGTTTCATAATTACACTTCAAATTGTACAAAAACTTTTTTCATTTTGTGTTAACAATGCTCAAATTTTAATTGTGAGTCCAAAAGCATCCTTCATTTGAGCATTAGGGTATATGTTGTTTCACACAAACTCACATTTTTAATGATGAAAATATTTTGTTTGCCTTGATTTTGTTTTGAAATTGATTTACTTTTTTAAGTTCATGATTTTTTTCACAGTAATATTTATATTTTCTTCTCTTTACATTATTCTACCCTTAAAGAAAGACCAGTAGTCCACTGTGAATATATTGGGCAACACTTGCATAATATAACATTCAGGATATCCTATTATGGTTAACAGCACTACACAAAATCACTTGTCAATTTAAGAACTTACTTGGTTTCCAAATAATGTTATTTCTTGGTAACAAAAACTCATAGGATCTATATAGAATATACTATACAATAAAATTTTATTTACTTAATTTGTTAGAATGGCTCATCATTAGCAGCATACAGGGCCATGAATACATTCTTGTAACATGGGCCCAACTACAAACAAAACTAACTGATTAGATGCTAAACACTTCTTGAAATGTCCCCCATAAACTTCCACTCTGTTGTCAGCATTCCTGCTTTTGCATTCATTTGAACTAGTCTTGTCTCTAAATTGACTGTTAAGTTTTAACTCTTTCTCACATGAGAATTGTAATACTTTTTAAATCCCATTTTATCAATTTCTTGACAGATTTTTCTCATGATTTGAAAAATATTTAAATGTAATGGAGAATGATAGGAAAAAATTCCCACATGGAAATGACACAGACATGCAATTTTTGTAACATTTAGGAAGCTTTCTGTGGCAAATAATAGAAACACAACCTCAAAATGGCCTAAATGATAAGGGGATTAATTATATCCCATAACAAGCAGTCCCAGGCCATCTGGGGTTAGTTAATTAAGTTAATAACAGCATCAAGAGCTCAGGTGCTTTCCATCTTCCTACTTTGTTACCCCAGGTGTATATAGGCTCCCTTGTGGTCCTGAGACAGATTTAGCTGTTTCAGGTTCCACATTCTTACATACTATCATTCAGAGCAGAAAGGGGACAATTCATTTGTCAGTCTTTTTTTGTTGTTTTAATGAGTAAAGTAATCTTACCCAATAGCCCTCACCCAACGACCTCCCCTTATCCTTCGTTGGCCAAGGCCCCTTTTAAAACCAATCACAGCAAAGGGAAGAGGCCCATCATAATCAGTTTAGTATAATCTAGTCTAATTTGAGGCATGGAAGAAAGGAAAGCAGCTATTGTGTAGGCCTGTGATTCTCAGATTCTCAAATTGTTTAGTCTCATGACCTCTTAAATATTACTGAAGAGTACACAGAGCTTTTATTTATGTGGGCAATAGTTTATTGGTAATTATTATTGGAAATTTAAACTCTGAAATTTTAAAGTAGTTATTATGAAAATTTGTAACTATTATAGTTATAAATTTATTGATCTATTTAAAATAACAGCAATAGCCCTGGCTGGTGTGGCTCAGTGGATGGAGCATTGGACTGAAAATTGAAAAGTTGCTCTTTCAATTTCCAGTCAGGGCACAAGCCTGGGTTGCAGGCCAGTTCTCTAGTTGGGGCATGCGAGTGGACACTGAACTATCCATACTTATCTCCCTCTCTTTCTCCCTCCGTTCTCTTCTCTCAATAAATAAGTAAATAAATTAATTAATAAAATCTAGAAAAAATTAAACAATAGCTATAAACCCATTATTTGCTACTATTCTGTGGTAGGCAGGATAATGGCCCCTAACAATGGCCCACATTCTAATTCCTAGAATCTGTGAATATGTTGCAGATGTGATTAAGAATTTTGAGGTTGCTAGATTATCTGGAATTAACTAAACAAGCCCAATATAATGACAGGGATAATTGTAATCGAAAGAAGGAGGCAGTGTCAGGGTGGTGTAGTGTAAGAAAGACACACCTGGTTATTACAGGCTTAAAAGATGGAAGGGGACCACTAGCCAAGGAATGCAAGTAGCCTCTGGAAGCTGTAAAAGATGAGGCAATGGATTCTCCCTTAGGTTCTCCAGAAAGCAGACCCACCACAACTTGATTTTATTTTATAGAAACCAATTTTGGACTTTTGAAATCCAGAATTATAAGATAGTGATAGCCCTGGCTGATTATTAAAAAGATAACAAATTTGCATTGTTTTAAACCAGTAAATTTGTGGTGATTTGTTATAGCAGCAAATGCCAAGCAATAGGAAATGAATACATACACATTTTAAAATAAAAAAACTATATTTTCCAAAACATAAATTAGAATAGTGACATCGACCTACATTTTTGGCAAATCTCTTCAAGATCTAATGTTAGAAAAGATAGGTGAATTTTTATACCTGCTTCTGCATTTGATTTGTTGTGATATCACATTATCTCTGGAAAACTCCACATTATGTTCATGAAAAAAATGTAAGTAGAAACACAAATCATTTCTTAATTTTATGATAAAAATAGTTTTGACGTCATGGCCCTCTTAAGAGGGTCCTGGGGACTCACATGGCTGCCCAGATCACACTTTGGGGATCTCTGGTGCAGGAAGTCAACACTTTTTGCCCCACCCTCTAAAGAACAGATATGGAACTTTTTTTTCCCATACTTAGCGTGAACTTGTGTAATTTTAAGATTATCACTGATATAGTGTAATGACTTTCACATTTCTTCCTTACTTCAAACAATATTTCTAAGTTTATTTTTTGCCTGGGACGCCTTTATGAGTTGTGGTTATATAAGCAAACATGGTGGATACAGCTCTTGCCCCCATGCTGCTTACATTTTAGTTGAAGGAAAACAAGCACATAAATGACAATTTCAGATATTGCTAAGGGATATAAAGAAAAGTACCAGAAGAAGGTGAGAGGGTGTTTCAGGTGGTGTGCAAAGAGGCAAAGAGGCACTTCACTTCTGAAGAAGTGAAGTTAGAGCTGAGATGTGACTGCTAAGAAGGAACCTTTGGGAAATGTGGAAGAATATTCCAACTAGAGAGAACAGCAGGGGCAAAGGTCAGGAAGGAGCTTGGCAAGGTGGAGAAACAGAGAGCACGCCAGTGTGACTTTAGTGCAGTGTATGAGGGGAATGAAAAAATGAAAAAAACAACAGCTGAAAGAGTCAGGCAGGTGTTAACCAGTAAGGTCTCACAGGACACAGAAAGGACTTAAGGTTTATTTGAATTGCCACACAAACCCACTGGAGGAAATAACAGACTGTGGAATTCTACTATGTGCTAGGCTTTGCTTCTATAAATTCTTTCACCTTCTCCAAGGGCTGCTCTTCAACCTAACACATTCCCAATCTTTATAATGATGACTCTCCAGAAAGGTACGGGACCCCAAATAAACACATCTTACCTCACATAAATTGTTTGTACACTAACATCAAAAACAGATCTGCAACCGATCAGGGGAATTTAAATTACAGGTTGCTTAATGTGGAATAACTTCTGCCTGTTGGCCAGTATAGGTGTGTAGCCAAAAATGCAGTGTGTATACAATTGTCTGGCAATTGCTGGTCTGTCACTTGTCCAAAGTGGTAAGTGTGTGAATGGATTTGTATGGGTAATGACTTTGAAATTAGCTTTTCTCATCTCCTCATAACACAGGAAAACACATTGGACCTTGGCTCATTTCTGGATAATTCTTGTGATGATCCTTAGTTGCTCAGAATGCACATTTGGTCATCATTATCCCTTGTGTAATCAGTTTCTACAAACTATAGGATGATGTTACAGTAATGTTTACAGAATAAAGGAACATGCTCCACACCTTAATCAAATAATTTAAAGATGAGCCTTCTTAGATAGCATGCATTTATATATACATATATAGTCATTAGTTATCTAGTCTATATTTTTACAGTTTAGTGAGACAAGTCATCTTTTGTTCCCCACTAGAAACCTCCAGATGAACCATGTGCCTAGAACTCCAAGATATTCATTGTAAATAATACGGTACAAATGTTTACCAGACAAACCTTTTCACAAGAAGATGATACAGAGAATTTACAAACGAAGTGAACTGAAATTTATTTTGAAAGGGCCTTAAAAAAGGCCTGGAATTTGGACCCAATCAGTAAGTACACGGAACTACAGGTGCGACGGCCCCACTGTTAAAAAGCTCACCAAGTGAAGAAGCCTAATCACATTTTCAGAACAGCTGTGGCTACTTGGGCCTGAGTCAGTCATGGCTCCTGAAAGAAAATTTTTAATTATTGTGAAAATTTGTATTAAACTTAAGGCCAGACTGCACATCAAAGAAAAGAGAACTAGGTAATTCTAGGGCTGCATATTTTCAAAGGAATTGAATTCTGACCTCTGAATGCAATTAAACTGTTTCTCCCTCTCTCTCCTTCAGGGAAGAGAGAAAGGAAGGTTGATTTTCTCTTTTCAGTGGTAACCAGTAACCAAACCTGTTGTTCTGCCAAGCAAGTCTTCGCCCTGGCAGATTCTGATTTCTAAGTGCTCGGGGAGTATGCTTGAAACCAGTGCCTTCCTCTCCTGCCCGATAAGCACAGAGTTTGCTCTAGCTATGATAAATCTGCACAAGGCGGAGATGTTATGTTTTTGGCCCAAAGCGTACGTTAGAAAGAAGATGATTAAACTCGCCCTCCTCCCCTTGTTGCGGCCGGGGAGTGTGTTTTGCCTGCATTTAAGAAATGTCCTTCAGCTACAGGCTTGTACGCGCAGAGCTTGCAGCCTGCTGGTTTTTGCGTCTCCGGGGCAGGGCGACTCGGTTCGGCTGAGTGTCATCCACAGACGTGACTGGTCGTCCCCTGCGGGCGCCCGCGGAGGAGGCAGTCCCCTTCCGTCTTCTGCGCGAGGCCCCGGCCGGGGGAAGGGGAAGGAAGCCCTCGCCGCAAGCCGGTGTCTCGGCCGGCACAAAACGCGCCGCCACCAAAAACTTTTTTTTTTCTCCCAGCTGCGCGCAACTTTGTGCCTTTTCTCCCAGCACCGTCACGTCCCGAGTTTCTGTCCCCTGGGGTTTGTTTCCTCGGCTTCCCTACCCCTCTCCCCAGCGCGGGGAACCCGGGCAGACAGAAGCGAGGGGCGCGCGGGGCGCCGAAGCGGGCACCGGGGAGGAAAAGGGGAAGGGCAAAAGAGGAGGGGGCGGCCGCGGTGGCTCGAGGGGAGGAACTGGTCAAAGGGGACGGAGACGGGCGATTGCCCGAAAAGGAAAGCGACGCCGCGGTTTGCTGCAGTCGGAATAAAGTTCGCGCCCTTTCCTCGGCGTTTGCAGCCTCCCATCCCCGCCTCTCCCCTCTCTCTCTTTTTTGACAGCTGGGAGCTAGCGGCCACCTCCTCGTCCACGCCCGCACACCCCGGGGGGCGCCAAAGTTGTTTTCCATCCCCAGAAAGAGCGGGGGAGGGGGGAGTCACAGGGCGGGAGGTGAGCGGGGGAGAAATATACATCCTGCTTCACGAAACCCCTAGAAATCGGAGGACAAACAACAGCAAAACTAACCCGACTTTTATTTTGCGAAAGGGAAGCAACATTGTAATCACGACAGTTTTGCAGAGAGAACCTTGTAGGGTTTACATATCCGCCCTGGGTCACCTCGCCCGCCCCCCCCCGCCCCCCCGCAGCAGCCCCCACCCGGGACTGTCCGTTCCTTTTTTTTTTTTTTTTTTCCCCCTGTAGGGCCCGGGGAACTCTGCAGGCTCGGACTTGGGGAACGAGGGCGACCCGGGGCGCGTGTGTAAATCAGTCACCTGAGCGCGGAGGGGCCGCGGCGAGGGCGCGCGCGGGCGGGCGGGCGGGGAGAGGCGGAGGCGGCTGGAGCGGCGGCCTGGAGGAAACCGGGAGGGGGGGAGGGAAAGAAAGGCCGAGACTGAAAGAGCGAGAAGCGGCCGAGGGGCTGGTCCAGGCACGGCCGCTAAGAGGAGACCAAGAGGCGGGGGCTGCACTTGACAACCAGCATGCCGAGATGGTAAGGAGTTTCCACCCTCCTTTTCCTTTTCTATTCTAGACTTCGTAAGAAATGAGCCCCGGGGCCGCCGGGGGCCGTGTTTTTCTGAAGTCCCGCGGCGTGAGGTGGAGGGGGGCGGTGAGGAGGGCGGGCAGGGGAGGAGAACCCCTGTCCAACCTGGCCCCTGCTGTGCCCTTGATATCTCCCCCCCAGAAAAACTTGGCCCAAGTTTCTGAAGAGAGTTCCAGGTGGGAGGGTGTGTGTGAGGGGCGCTCGTGAACGTCGCCCCCTCTCGCGGCTGGAGGGGTAAGGTGAGCGGCAGGCTCCAGGGAGTTGGGGATGGGCTGGGGAGAAGGTGGGGGAATGAACGGAGCCCTGGAAGGAGCTTGGGGCGGAGAGGAAAGCATTTTGGAGAACGGGAACTTTCAAAACTTGCCCGCGAGTGTGGGACGGGCGGCTGGGCGTGGGCGCCGGGGCGCGCCGGTGCGCCGCGCGGTGAAGGAGTACTCGGCCACCGGGTCCCCGGCACCTTGGCTTTGCTCTCCCTCTCCCTCCTGTCGGGGAAACCTTCCTTTGTAAATGAAGAAATTGTAGGAAGTGCTCCTGGAGGCTTTATGAAGAATTTGCAAAACTCAGGCAGGAAAATAAACCCCAGAGAGAGATTTTCAGGCGCAGTTCTAGAGGAGCCTACTTGTTTTACTTACACGTGGACTACGGGATAGCATTTGGGGCCCCGGGAGGGGGCAGAATAATTAAAAAAAAAAACAACAACACAAAACCCTGGATGAAATCCCCATGAAGAGAGGTTGAGATTGAAACAAAAAAGTTCCAAGTGCTGGTAGTGGCGGAGAAGCTGCGGAGCGAGTTGCCAGCACAGTCTCGCTGCACTGGAAGCGGCTCTCGGCACCGTGGCGGCACGCGGATAGTTCGCCCGCCGACCGGCGCTCTGTCCGCTTTCGGGGAAGTGATTTCTTAGAAATGGGGCTAGACCACACCCTTCCTTTTAGTTTGTTTCCACCCTGTGCTGCCGCTGTTACCCCCACTTGGGGATCTCACATATTGTGTTCCACATGTAAATGGAATATGTAAGAAAAAGGCAGGTATCGAGTTGGCAGGTTTTTTTTTTTCCTTCTTCCCTTCCCCCTAATGTGACATCTCTTGTTTCAGTGATCAAAGTCACGACTGGAGTGTAGGAGATGCGACTGTCAAATGCAGGCACACACACACAAAATAGCGTGTGCCCAAGACTGTGGTTACAGTAACGCTGACAAATTAAAATGGTTTTGAAAGCAGCATGCAATTTACAGTGCTTCCCATTTACCCTAGAGTCAAGCTATTGTAAAACTGATGTACAAAAGACATCATAAAATAATCCTGTGTACTCAGGATTAAAGTGGCAGAAAGTGGCCTGTTTCACTATTTTTTATGTATTTCATGGACAGTTGCAATGGTTGGAACTTGTGTTTAAGTGGAGGCGTCAAAACAAAATATTAAATATATCTGTTTAGCACTTGAGAGTTTTTCTTGTAGCGGCATTTTATACATGAAAACTGTAAAAGCCGGCTGTAGGTATTATTTTTCTTCTCCTTGCCCTTTCCCTATATACTATTTGTCTGCACATCTATTCCCAAATACTGATCACTTGGAACAGTGATGAAGCCCATTTGTCATCTACTGCTTTGTGTTCTGCAGTTTCAGATGTGACTCTGCACACACATTCTTGCTTTAAGTGGGAGAATTTATTTTCCGGCAGTCTTATTTAGTATGTCTGATCTGAGGACGCACTCAAGAGGAGCGAGAACTTGTACAAGCTAATAGAACTTCCTTTACCCTTTGGAATCACCCCCCAAATCCCTTATGAACCTTTATAGGGTATCTGCATTTTATGTTATATTTGTAGCTGTTTCATTTAAACTGTTCAGCCTTAATGAAGTTCTCAGTTGTAGCTACTCCTCTATTCCCGGAGAACAGAGTATTTAAAATCCAGATTGCTAATCACTTTACCAAAGTACTGGAGTATCTTCACCTGAGGGAAGTAATACAGAGCCTGAATGTGAACTCTGAGAATCTTGTGAGAAAAGTTTGAAAGTGTCTTCTTTCCCCTTGAGAATATTGAGTTTGGAGTTTGCTTGTAAAATTGAAAAAAAGCAACCTCGTGATTTAAAAAAATAAATATAAAGAAAATATTAATAGTAATTGTACATTCCTCATATCTTATGTTTTTTCTTTTTCCTTCTACCTGAAATGTAAGATAGCTGTCAGGCAGGGATATATGATTACAGAAAGAAGCAGACAAAAGCAGAGCTGACTATTGCTGTATTAAAATGTAAGTGTTACAGTTTGAATTTTCAAGTGAGAGTTTTTGAGTTCAGTGCTTTACATAACATTTTGTCCTAATCTTGCTTGCTGTCAGGGATGTTTCATGGTTGTGCAATTGCTGCAGTCAAGAATGCCAATTTGCATTCCAGGAGTGTCATTTGATTACTTTTATCTGCACAGCTCCAAGACCAGCCCAGACCTCTCGTTTCATCTTGCCATGTCACGAGTCAATGCTGTGTCGTCTTTTCAAAAATCTGCCTGATTTAGACAAGAAAGAAAAGTACTTTCATGTTGCAGCCGCAGTCCCCTGCTAACTTGTCAGCAGCAGGATATGATTCACTTGGGCCCAGAAGAATGGAACAGAGAGGCGGGTTAGGCGGTTCAATAAAGCCCATGGACAGGTAGTGTGTGACATCCCCAGAGAGCAGCAGTTAATGAAGAACAGGTCTGCTTAGTTCTCCACACGCTGACCTGGTGCTGTCCCCACAGTTTTCTCATTTGATCTTTCCCAGCAAATTGATCTTTTCTTGTATTTTTTTGCCTTCCAAGTTAGTCCTTGTGGGACTGAAATTAGCAGAGCAACTTAAGTTGGATAATACAGCTGTTCAGAAAAGAAGAAATTGGACACTGGCTCAAAAGGGGTGGGGGTGGGGGTGCAGGGAGCTATTCTTTTTGTTGTTGTTCCTGTGAATATTCCTTATATTAAGGGAGTCCAAAGTAGGTGATGACTTGAAGTTAGTGCTTCCCTTTATTTTTAATTGTAGTGTTAAGGTTCCACACCATTTTAAATATTTCTTACATATTTAAAAGATGGTCCTAGTGAACATGAGGAGTTTGATTTAGTATTTTTCATAGTCACTTGTTTGAAATGATTTGCCAGTCGACTATATGGGTTTTATGGCTGTTGTAAGATAGACTAAATATCAATGGCATACTTCAACTACGTTATTTATAGTTTTCTAAATAACTTCAATCCCCAAATACCCAATACTGAATAACAAAAAAATTAAATAATTACCAGTGTTGCGCATAAATGTGGTGCATGAAAATGTTTTCTACAAATTACCATGAGCATCTTTGTTTTCCATAACCCCCAAAGATACACTGTTAGTAACACTTTAAAAAAATTAAGATTCTCCATTTAAACATAGATTTTTAGGACTGAAACCAGATCTTAAGTTTGAATTTCTATAGGTACTAATATATGCTATTGCTTGTTTTTAGGGACTAAAATTAATTTGAGAAAGATGGATAAATCTAAGTTGGGAATGTAGATGTAGTTTAAACAGGTTAAAGTTTTATTATAGAATTTTGTGTATAAAGCTTAGGTTGGAGGCAATTAATAGATTCTTAATTCGATGTGGATATAGGGAGCAGTGTTTTCTGAATTCCTGTGCAGATGGCCTAATTTACCATCTACAACCTTACAAGAAACAGTTGAAAACATTTCTTGTGGAAGGGGAAGCAGCAGCCTTCTCAAACCTTTCCTGTTGGGTGGAAATTACATAGGGCCATTGGTTAGTAAACTCCTCTCTAAAGAGCTAGAGGGAGCCTCGTGATTTTATTAGATATACCTAAGGTTTAAAAAAGTCACTCTGGCAATCAGAATGTTGTAGAAAAAGTACATAAAGAATACTGGCTTAGTGTTTAGGCTTGGAGAGGCTATTGTAGGTTTTTTTTTAAGCTCAGACAGAAGCAACAGAACTTTCTATAAGAACAGTCATGTAGTCAGCTAAGATTTCTAAGGTTCTACCTTTTAAGTGACTTGAAGATCAAGCAACATCCAACCAAATATATTTTAAATCTGATTTTGGTTTGCTAAATTTGTCATTTTGTTAACTGAAGGAGTTCTCTTGTTAACAGGCCAACCTTCCAAATTCTATTAAAAGTAATTTCCTACCAAGTCACTGAGGAGGGGGATACCTTCTTTCAGTTCACTAAGGACAACCTCCTTTCTGTGTGTAATGGTTTTGAGGTAGTTCTACATATAACTGCTATACTCTAGAGAGAGTGCTCCTTTGAAATAATTACCTCATGTGATAGGCATAAGTAGTAAACCATTTATTAAGTTGATATATTAGGAATCAACATATATATGTTAAACTTAAAGAAATAGAACTCAAGCAGTATTAAATTCAGTATTTGTTGTTTAATTTCACATTTGTTTCAGCCTTCCCACTAAAATTTGTTATATATTTACATTAAAGAGTCATTGATCATAATTGCTCTTTAGTATTTATATACCAGTTTTTAGTAGCATTACTTTAGACAAACTTACTTGCCATTTAAGTAAATAATATAATCCAGTGAGATAAACTAGCCAGATTTGTCTTTTTTTCATCTCTTACACAGTAGCTCTCATTATATTGCTAGCCAATAAAAGCCTTTATTTGTTGCTTATTAGAACCCCCAGTACACTCGAGAGTTCAAGCTATGATTTAATTTGGCTGTTCAAAGAGACTCCCTTGTTTTAAAACATATTCTCAGTATGCTTTTACCATTTATTATAAACCTATAACTCATGCATATGCATAGGAATGATTTTACAGATTTATAATTTTTTAAGGTTTTGCCATACAGAGTCATAACTTTAAAAAATATCCACCTAACAATATTTTTTTCCTTTACATTCCTTTGACATTCTGGAGCATTTTTTTCCCTTCGTGATTTAAGTAGTCATGCTATTATAATTTAAAGTCAATTCCAAAAGGAATACAACCTTTCATTAAGGTGTAGTTGAGATGGTCACTAAAAACACAAATTCAGTAAGAATTCTAGTTGAGGGCATTTTACTTTGCAGCCACTTGAAATTACAGAAAGTTTGCCTTGTACTTCACACACATTGCTAACATGATAAATTCAGTTCCCTTACAGTAAATTGCTGAGAAGTTTTGTAGTGAGTGGAAGGAAGATGGCTTGAGAGTTTTGGTGATATTTGTAGCAAATCACATTCGCTAAAGACTAGGACTTGACTGTAAAACTCTAAGATGAATATCAGGAATTCTTCCACAAGGAAGGCATAATTTGGAACTGCTAAGTGAGTCACTGCATGTATATCTTACCAGTGGGAATTGCACCAAACCAGCCCTCTAGATACAGTATTTAGTAGTTATCAAAATGTATAGTATTGCTTTGGAACTTGTGGTTCATGAGTTCATAGTCCCTGCTTTTTTGTGTTTAGTACAAAGATGTAACAACCCACACAAAACATTTTTCTCTTGTTATGACCTTACATTTGCCGAAGTGCCCCATGCTGAAATTCCTTTTCAGTATCTTTTTTCTTTTTTTTTAGTCCAAAGCCAGACGTGTACCCAGACACAAAAGCCTCTGTGTATAGCAAGCTGTTTTAAATATTGTGACTCGACGATGTGCTGTCCTTTCTCTGCTTGAGCCAAGGATCTCTGCTCAGTGTCTGTGGATTACCAAGCTCCTTCTTTATTGTACCTCTTGTCAACTATTCCTATTCATTTAACCTTTCATTAGTGTCTGTGCAGCTTCACTGTCTAGAAAGGCAAGGAAAAACCGAAAGGCCCCACTGTCACAGTTATTAGATTTCTCGGTTACATCCCAGCAACCATAAAGAAGTGAGAGTCGACACTATTGTCGTGCATACTGCTGTCCTGGGGTGCAGCTCTTCTGTGCGTGTCAAGGACATGTGCCACATGTTGATATGCGTCCCAGGGATAAATGCACAACATGGGGGATAGGTCGGTGCTGCCAGTAATGAGCTTTGTAGGAGTTACTGCAAAGACCAACAGTTTGTGAAGGAATTTTGCTTAACAGGCCAAGGAGATAGAGTTGAGGGCTGCCAAGATTTGCCTGTGCAGAGCTTGTCAGTCACATTGTTTTCATCTAAACTTCATTTGAGGGGAAAATTGAATATGTTTGACAGCATTGAAAAGTCTTATTTTCATTTTTAATCTTTCAGAGGAGAAAAGTGTTATTTCTGGTGACTATTTAGTGTATAATAACTATTTTTAGACTGAATCATGTATATGGAAGGATCTGTTAGCAGTTACTTTAATTCTTACATATCTAAAAATGAATTGAGATATTTTATAGATGTCATATATATTTTTAAAATCTGTTAAAAAATAATGTAGCCTATTAGTTTTCCTAGACTACTATGTTCCCCTTTTGGTTCCCCTCTAGCACAGCCTGCTATTACCATTTGATTCTTTAGAAATGCATTTGCCTTGTTCCTCAGTATAAAGGGGGAAAAAAAAGATGAACATCGGATCATTTTGAAATCATAATAAAGATAAATATTTGCAGCTTTTGAATTGGAAAATATTACTTCAGCATCTTAGATTCATAGAAATACTTTTTAAGAATTCTCAAGACATTTGAATAGAAAGTAGTAAATTATAACACTTTCATCTCTTTCTATCCAAAAATGCACTTATTTATTTTTTAACTAAGAAAATCTTTCTTATCAAGAATGGGTAAAATATTTTTGTGATTCTAATTTGAATATTTTTTGTTAGTTTTCCAAACTCTTTTGGGGCCCTCTGATAGCAATGCAAACATATTGCTGATTTATTACCAAGTCTTACAAAGTTATTTGTAGTTTTTACTTGACCCTACCTTTTTTAGCAACATACCACTTTTTAATAGTTGTACCTAATGGTTTTTCTGGTAAGCTTTTTATGGTGTCTTGTAACTTTTAATGGCTTAGTTATCTTTGTTTCGGGGAACAGAGATGAGCTATTGTATTTTTCACACTCCTTCCCTTAGGTGGGATACTCCCTTCCAGAGAAACATATTCAATAATTGACAGTTAAGTGCCTAGCCAGCCTAGGGCCATGTTCCAGTCTCTTGACCATTGGATGGAAGTTCTATGTACATTATATTAGATGAATTTACCTTGATCATTTGAGGTGACCTGGTGGCTTTCCCACAGTCAAAGCAAGGTACGTTAACTTTCCCCCTTCTAATAGTCCTGTTTCCATTCATTATAGTTTGGTGTTGGGTGAAGAAGAGGAAGGAGGGACTTATGAGCTATAATTTTAGCCACTACCCCCAATCCCCCTACCAAAAAAAAACCTTAGAAAATAGGCCAGTGCCCTGTGGTAATGAAAGAGAAAGGGGTACACAGCAGTAGCTTCTTTCTATAGAAACTGTTCAACTCTTCATCCAGTCAGTGAATCAGTGCAGCTGGCTGACCGCACTTTGGAAGGCAGTTGTACCATGACCCACCCCAGAGTGAGAACAGCCTTGGGACTGGGTTTTGAGACTGACCCCATTCTGTTCCACCCAGGTTTGAGAGCTTCCATTTCATCATTTGTAAAAAAAAAAAAAAACCCAGTGAGTTTGGTCATTTCTAATTTTCTTTTCAGTTGGAACATTTTATACTTTGTGTGATAAGACCATACAATCATAGCAGTTTAATAGATTTAATAGCAGAATTGATATATAATTCATATACTGTATAATTCATTCAGTTAAGATACATAATAATATAAGATCGTATGGATATATCACCTTATATTTATCCATTCATCCAGTGCCAGACATTTGGGTTGTTTCCACCTTTTGGTGGTTATGAATAATGCTAATGTGAACATTTATGTACAAGTATCTTGTTCGTATTTCTGTGGGCTCTATACCCAGGAGTGGAGTTCTTGAGTCACATGGCAGCTGTGTCTTTAACCTTTTGAGGAGGTGCCAAGTCATTTTCCAGAGCAGCTGCACCATCTTACATTCCCACCAACAGTGTGTAAGTTTTCTGATCTCTCCACGTCCTCTCCAAACTTATTATCTGTCTTTAAAGATTTTACTTATTTATTTTTAGAAAAGGGAAGGAAGGGAGAAAAGAGAGGGAGAGAAACATCGATGTGAAACACAGGCATTGATCAGTTGCTCCTGTCCCAACTGGGGTTCGAACCCACACCCCAGGCCTGTTCCCTGACCAGGAATCAACTGGTGACCTTTTGGTTTACGGGACTATGTGCCAGCCAACTGTTCCATACTGGTCAGGATGCTGTTGTTTGTTTTTTTAATTTTAAACATCCTGGTGGGTGTGAAGTGGGTTTGCTTTGGATTTTCCTAATGGCTAATAATGTCAAGCATCTTTTCATGTGCTTATTAGCCATTTGTGTATCTTCTCTGTGTAGCAGAGAAATATCTGTTAAATCCTTTACCCATTTTTCATTTAGGTTATAATAGTTTCCACAGACTTCACTATACTAGTTAGTAGAGGCAATAGACTCTGTTAAGTGAGCGCGTGTACTGTGTGGCCGTCACATTCAAAATGACTGAGTGTGTAGAGCTATGAATCTGCATTGAATTTTGTGTTAAGCTTGAACATTCCTCTATGGAAACTATTTGGATACCTTTTCATTGTTGAGTTATTGGAGTTATCATTGAGTTATATGTTCTCAACACAAGTCCTTTATTGGATATAAGACTTACAATTATTTTTTCCTATTCTGTGGCTCATCTTTTTACTTTTTTGGTGTCTTACGAAGCATCAACACTTTAAATTTTGATAAAGACTAACTTAACTGATTTTTTCTTTTGTTGTTTATTCTTTTGATATGCTAGGAAACTGTTGTCTAACCCAAGGTCATGTGGATTTATCCCTGCATTTTCTCCTACGAGTCTTACAGTTTGAGCTCTTCCATTTAAGTCTGCTTATTCTGGTTAACCTGTTTAATAATGTGAGATAGGGCTCCAACTCCATGTTTTAAGTGTGGATGTCTAGTTGTTCCCAGCACCATTTGTTGAAAAGACAGTTCTTTTCCTATTGACTTAATCAGGGTACCTTTGTGGAAAGTCTTTTGACCATGATGTAAGAGTTTATTTCTTGATTTTTTATTTGGTTTCATTGACCTATATCACTATCCTTGTACAAATACCACACTGTCTTGATTGCTATAGCTTTACATTGTTTGTAACCGAGAAATGTGAATTTTCCAATTTCATCCCTCTTTTTCAAGATCATTTTTTGCTATTCTTGGTTCCTTAGCAGCTAACTTAAATTTTTTTTTGTGGTAAATAACACATAACATAAATTGAACAACTTAACCATTTTTAAGTGTATAGTAGTTAACAGTGTTTTGTGCAACTGATTTCTAGAACTTTCTTATCTTGCAAAATTGAAACTCTGTTGAACAACTCCCCATTTTCCCTCTCCCCATAGCCCTTGGTGACCACCATTCTACTCTCTAAGAGTTTGAGTACTTTAAGTACTTAATATTATTAAGTGGAATCATGCATTATTTGTCCTTCTGTGTAAATGCCTTATTTCACTTAGCATAATGTCCTCGAGGTTCATCTGTGTTGTAACAGGTGATAGGATTTCCTTCTTTCTTAAGGTTGTATGCATACATTGTATTTTCTTTACCCATTGTCAAGAAAAAGTCCAGCCACTGTTAATATTATAAAAACAGTTTGTACAACATCGATGTCACCTGGCAGCCAAGGAGAGCGGACTGGAGTGCACTTCTGTGAACAATGATGACTTCGCTGTACTAGTCAGTGGGGTCAGTAGGTGCTACTGAGTGAAAATATGTACTGTGTAGCTGTCACATTCAAAATGACTGAGTGAGTAGAGCAATAGATTCACATCCAATTTTGTGTTAAGTTTGAATGTTCCTCTCTGAAAGCTATTCGGATGAGGTGACTCAGCCCCACTACGGTCCAGAGTTAGCACCCTGTGACTCCGGCTTTTCCCAAAACTAAAATCACCTTTGAAAGGGAAGAGATTTCAGACCCACAGTGAGAGGAAAATACGATGGGGCAGCTGATAATGTCTGGGAGGATGGAGTGAGGTCCCAAGGCACCTACTTTGAAGGGAACTGAGGTGTCATTGTCCTATGTACAATGCTTTTTGTATCTTACATCTTCAGTAAATGTCTTTTTTTTATAGTACATGGCTGGATACCTTCAGGACAGACCTCAGTCCATAAATGGGATTGCCTGATCAAACAGTAATTTTATTATTAAGTTTTTTGAGGAACCTCCATTCTGTTTTCCATAGCTGCTGCCCATTTTACATTCTCACCAACAGTGCACGGGGGTTCACATTTCTGTACGTCCTTGCCAGAACTTCTTTTCTTCCTTTTTTTAAAATAGTGGCCTTTTTAATGAGTCCGAGGTGGTATCTCATTGTAGTTTTGACTTATATTTCCCTGTTGATTAGTGATGTTGAACATCATTTCTTTCACATGCTTATTGGCCACTTGTATATATTTTGGGAGAAAATTCTATTCAAGAGTTTTGCAATTTTTTTAACTGTAGTTTTTGTGGTTGTGTTTTACGTTTATATATTCTGGATGTCACCCCCCCCTTGTCAGGATTATGGTTTGCAAATATTTTCTTCCATTTTAGTAGGTTCCTTTCCAGTCAGTTGATTACTTTCTTTGCTGTACCGAAGTTTTTATGTAGTCCTCTTTGTCTATTCTTTTGTTGTTTTTGCCCTTATCAGTTTACTTTTAAAACAACTTTCCCTGATCCTCAAAGAGTTAAGGCTACATTAAGAAAATGCATCCATTGTTTGGGTAAAAAACTCTTGGTGGTACAGCAGAGAAGACAAGAAAAACACCAGATAAGAAATGTGTCATTTGGTATCCAAAAGATGATGGCTGTTAGTTCTCTGCGAGATATTCTGGTTTTACTTTGATGTTTCTTAATTATCATTGCATTTAAAAGCATTCTAGGTGTTCTGTATAAGAAAGACAGTTCATGCCCTGGAGGGTGGAATTAAGTACCTAGAAGTAATTGTTTTTGGTTTTATAAATATGTCAAAAGGAAAAGAAAAAATATGATTAAGAAAATTTCTCTTCCTAGATATTTCATCGTAATGGGAAAAACACCAACAGTGATTAAAACTAAAAGTTAGTGTAAGATCTCAAACCCTAACTAATTGAGTTTTAAATAAATACTATGTTCAAATCTAACATGATACATTTGGAAACATGAGCCTGTTTTACAGTTTACCTGGAAAATTTTGTAATTAAAATACCTTCTTGAATTTAGAGAAACTTGACAGCAAATGAAAGGTAACTTAATTTGGAAGCAGCCGTGTTAATCATTGTTGAATTAAAAAAAAAACTGTTCCCTTAAAGTTCTGATTTCTCTTTATTCATGGTAATAAAAACCTTTATTTCCATCCAAATAATTGCTTTTCTAGTGTTTTGGTGAACCAATCTTCCTTAACTACATTTTCCTATTTTTGGCCTTTTGCCAGTTGTTTTGGAGAAAAATTTTATTTTTCATTCAGTATCAACTATTAATTAGATGGCTAACTGATCAAACAGATATATGCAGAGTATGTCTTTTTTTCTCCCCACATCAGTGTTTACATATTTAAGTAGTAATTAGCCAGTTTATCTATTTTCATTTTTAAGGATTTTATTGAATTTATTGGGGTGACCTTTGTTTATAAAATTATACAGGTTTTAGGTATAGTTTTACAGTGCATGATCTGTATTTTGTATTGCGTGTTTACCATCCCAAGTCACATCTCCTTCTGTCACCATTTCTCTCTCCTCTACCTTTTTCTACCTCCCCCGAAGCCCCCTTCCCCTCTGACACTCACCATACTGTTGTCTGTGTCCGTGAGTCTATTTTTCAAATCACCTTTTTTTTCTTTGCTTAATACCTTTACCTCTTTCATGACCATTTTGAGGATTTACTTTTTCCCTGGTGAAAATTCTGTAAAGGATTTAAAATCATTCATAAAAATTGGTATGGTAGAAAAGTTCATAGTTACTGGACACTTAATTTTTGACTATATATACATTTTATTATACCAGTGGCACATTTTGTTAATAATTGAGCTAGAAGCTACTTTTCTGTTTTTTAAACATGTTTTGACATGTGTACATATGTGTATGGAATGAAGACTATCTCTCATGGTTTGAGGACTTAAAGAGGTAATTAATTAGAACAATGCAGCCATACAAAGAAAGTCCACTCAGTTCTCTGGCCTGTGGTATCTAATCTCCCTGTAATACACATTTCACTCTCTAGTGGATTAGGGAAGTTTATTCTGTCAACAGGTACATACCTAACAGGTAAGCTGCTGGAGGTGCAGTGTGTTCAGATTTTGCTCTCATTTTAAATAGTGATTGGAAACAAAACATTGATCTGTTTGAATTGGTTTAGTACAAACCAAGACATTAATTTTGGTTCCGAGTACACTAACTTGAAATGATATTACAAAATAAATAAATGTTTTGAAACCTACAAATTCTGCCCTAGTAGTATCTCTGGTAAGAAGTATATTCACATAAAGGATTTGTGTTTGTTCATTGGGCTTTGCAGTTTCACCCTGTCCTGCAACAGCAGCCTGTCATTAGCATGACATTTCTGTGTGGAGTACAATGATGATTAGATCTAATGAAATGTGTGTGTGTTTGTTTAAACGGTCCATGAGAAACTGATGGTTTCAACTTCCTTGTGGGAAGGGCAGACTAGTGTGGTTTACTCAAATTTTATTTTGGGGTGGAATGGACAGGTTTAACATTGTTATATTTTCATATTATAGTAAGTAATACCTGGTACATTGTTTTGTTTTTGTAGTTTCAGGATCATGTATAGATGGCAGGAATGTTTATTGAGTGTATCAGTGAAAGTTTTACTAATATCAAATTGTATTTCTGAAATAGAGATGTGTCAGGGTAATAAATCTGTTAATAGCTAATAAGTAAATATTTGATTACTATATGTAGATTTGCATGAAACAACATTGGACAATAGTGTATTGATTTGCTAAGAATTGAAAAAGGTGCTTTAAATTTTTTCAGGGTTTTGTGTTCAAGCTGTACATTTGACATAGGTATGCTCCAGTTGTCTTCATTTTCCAGTTTAACATAATTCTAATTATTTTAGAATATAATAACAGACATTTGAATTTCTTTGATACACATGAAACTCTATTAGTTGCTATAGGTATTACAGATGAAGTAGAAGCTGTAACCCTAACATTAAGGAGCGCAAAATTCATTGGCAGGAAGATATTCATTATATTAAAAAGAATAACCATAGAGCAGGGTTTGCCTGTGGTCTTTGTTTGCTTAGAAATCTGATTTTGTCAGTACACCTTTGAAAGAGATCAGTTATTCATATACTCATTCAACTTGTTCACTGACAGGGGTGGAGAGTACCCACGTGAATGCATGCATGGTGTGTGAACATGTATTTATCTGTATACCATATTAGGTGGAATAGTCATGTACTTGAATTGGCATGCTTAGTGCATTTTCTCTTCTGCGGGCAAATTTAAGTAGAGAATTAAATTATAACCCATATGTTGCTCATTGCTTTATGAGTTTGGGAGTTGAACAGAGAATATTAGGGATGGAGATGGAGGGTGTAAGGACCTCCTCACACTATAGGGAAAACCTTTCCAGTAGCCCGTTATTTATAAAGCACACTTTATTATTATTATTTTTATTGTTGTTTAAGTACATCTGTTTCCACTTCCCTGCACTATTCCTTATGGACCAACCCATCCCCACCTGCCGCCCATGATCCTATCCCCCTTTGGCTTTGTACTCCTGTTCCTGGACTGTGTCTGGAAGAGCACTGACAAAATTTACCCCACTTGTTTTTTTCTGCTTCCCATTCCCCTTTCTGATTGACAAATGCTTTTTTTCTTTAGATATGTTAATATTCTTAAGCAGATACTAGCCTACTGGCTTGGGAGCTACTTGTTAAGGTGACTTTGAATCTGTTTTTTTCTTACGGATCTAATGCAGATGGCAGTCTCATTTAATTCATTTTAAGTTTATTGGGAGATACCTCATGGTACTACCTTACATGTATCCTGTATACGAGTAGGCAAGAATAGTGGGAGGCCATAGGATAAGATAACAGTTTCCTGGAGGAAAAAAGATTTTTTGGCTTGTTTGATAAATAAAAGGCTTTGAGACGAGTTAAAAACTTGGTAGAGAAAGTTTCTATTGTTAAATGCCTATAGAGAAATATCTTGATCTCAGATTGGCCTTATACATTGGTGTATTAAAACTGCTCAGTGATTGAGTGCCAGTTAGCAAATCAGAGGATTGCTAGTTCGATTCCCAGTCTAGGGTACTTGCCTGGGTTGTGGGCTGGGTCCCCAGCAGGGGACACACAAGAGGCAACCACACATTGGTGTTTCCCTCTCTCCCTCTCTTTTTTCCCCCCTCTGTCTAAAAATAAATAAATAAAAGTAAAAAAAGAAAGCTTCCTTTTAAAAAGAAATAAACTGCAATCTAGAAGTTAGTGGAGGTGTTTTGTCTGTGTGTATTTAGTCTCTGAATCTGTTTTCTTTGTGATAGGAAAGTTCCTCAATGTCTTTGGGCTTTTCTTTTCCATTATGCAATTAGGGTCAGGGTGAGATTTTTAAATGTTCTTAATAATGTTTCACATTGTGTGATGGTCAACATCTCTTTTTATATGGTATTATTTCACAAGTGCCAAAAAGGACCAAAAAGTTAAATCTATACCATTAACTTCATAATGGTTGATTCCAGCAACTTCCCAGTTTTATTTTATTTTTTTACTTTAGTCTTTTGTTCCTTTTAAAATACTTTAATATCAGTTAGATTCTGACTGGAGAGAAAAGTTTGTTAAGGGAAGAGAAGGTAGCAAGATGCACTGAATATCTACTGGACGCCCAAAGGACAGATACTGGTGAACAAGGGAGCCACCTGTTGTGATCCCATTAGGTGTAGTCTGACTTTTATTTTTAACACACGTATTTTCAGTGTGCAGTCTAAGTTTCAGAGTGCTCATTGTACAGTTGTGTAATGTAAGAATTTTATTAGGTATGTAAACCCATAAAGGGTTTAATATATTTCAAAATTTAAGCTTGAAAAGGTGTGAGAACAAAAAATAAAGTGGGGGTGGTGATGAAGAGAATGGAGAAATTGTACAGGAAATGTTGAACACTGATAAAAATGTAGTTAGACACAATGAAAAACGAAAGGCCAATTAGAAGGAGTGGCATGAAGCTTGTTTTTATGTGCTTCTGAACACCCACATTCACCATGTTTTTTCCAGGATCTTTGAGGGTCTCCTTGTCTCGTGCCCCCTCATCTACTGGGTACAGTCCTGTTAGATCTGCCTTCCGATTGCCACCCATTTACTACCTGGCTGCCATTACCCTGGTCCAACCACTAGCCCTCTTTACCTGGAATACTCAGTATCTTCTCACTGCCCTAGTGCTGCCATTTTTGCCTCTCTTCTGCCCTTTACACCCAGACTATTCTTCACAGAGAAACAGCTTCCCTGTCTCAAAACCTTCCAGTGACTTCTCATCACACTTGCAGTGAAATCTGAAATCCCGCTGTGACTGAAAAGGATATGTGAGATGAGATCTCTGCCCAGTGCTCCAACAACATTTCCAACCACTGCTCACTCTGCTGCTGTTACACTGACCTTGATGTTCCCTAAACATGCCACACTTGCACTTACCTCAGGCCTTTGCACATGGTTTTCCTCTGCCTGGCCTGATCTTCTCCTAGATTGTTGCATGACTTCCCATCTCATTTTATTCAGTTCTCCTCTGAAATGTCACCCTATTCAAAGAGTGCTTTGTGAGGACTTCTTTCCCCTGCTGTGTCTGCATACTGTACGTGTGTGTCTCTGACCTCAACCCTGCTTTTTTCTTTAGCGCCTGTATCACCACTTGAACATTTATGTATTTATTTTTGTTTATATGTACTTTACTATTTGCCTGCCACCCACCCCCAAGGATATCAAACTCCATAAGAACAGGGACCTTTGCCTGTCTTGGTAATTTTTGAATTTGCACTATCTGTAGCAGTGACTAGTATGGGAAATAGTCAACAGGATATTTAGTGAATGAATGAATATACATTCTTTCATAAACAAGTTCTTTACCAATTTTCATCAGCGCTGAATTATTCTGTGGAGGATTATTTATAGCACCTGCTGTTGCCATGTTCTGAACTGCTTTTTGGAGCATTGGTTCCCAGTGTAGATGTAAACATCTCAAGGGGTGTGCAAATACCATCCTATAGGATGTGGGGAAAATATATTAGAAGTTTCAAAAGAGATTTTGTCTATCTATTTTTAGAGAGTGGGGAAGGAAGGGAGAAAGAGGAGAGAAA
Organism: Artibeus jamaicensis; assembly: GCF_021234435.1. Classification (NCBI taxonomy): domain Eukaryota; kingdom Metazoa; phylum Chordata; class Mammalia; order Chiroptera; family Phyllostomidae; genus Artibeus; species Artibeus jamaicensis. Next base: position 53,711,607 of record NW_026522030.1, on the reverse strand, counting down.
CGTGGATCAGTTGCAACCCAGGTGTGTACTCTGACTGGGAGTTGAACCCGTAACCTTTTGATTTACTGAACAGTGCCCATCCAACTGAGCCACAGTGATCAGGGCTACAGGTTGTATTTATCTCATTCTTCAGTTTTCATGTTTTATAGTGTACAGGATATCTTAGTACAAATATAAGGGATGTGCTGTGCAGTCAAAAAGATTAGGACTGTGGATTGAGCATGGTCTGGGTAAGGATAGTTAACTTTTTTAAAGCAAAATGTACCTCCATAGTTAGGCTGCCTCACAGATAAGATGGTGGTGGTACCACTACTGAGAGTATATAAAAATTTTCCCCATTATTCAGAAGATCACACAGATCTAATATTTGGTTATAAGTGACCCAAAGGGACCCCCAAAACCTTTGGAATTTATTTATGAAAAATTGTGTATAATATTTATTCCTACATGTTTAAACTTTAGTTACCAAGGGAGAATTCAAAGTATTCTCCCTTTGATGCAGTTCACCTGTCAATACGTTTTTTTCCACTGCTCAGAACAGTTTTTTTAACTCATCAATTTTGATGCCTTTTAGTACTTTTGCCGTTTTTTGTCTTCTTTCACATTGGTAAAATATGTCCCTTTGAGGGCTTTTTTCATCTGGGGAAACAAAAAAATGTGTCTTGAGCAAGATGGGGTGAATAGGGAGGGTTGGGCACAGGGCTTCTCCGTGTTTTTGGTGAAAAACTGCTTACCAGTTAGTGCGGTGTGGTCAAGTGTGCTCGTAAATCACCCATCATGAAATAGGCAGATGCGTTGAAAGAGTCTTAAAAAAAAATTCACTGAAGCTGAACTCAGCCTCTTAAAACAACGCCAACTGATGGGTTTCTGGAGCACTCACATGCCTGGGGAGCCCTGTACTATAGGGCCTACCCGCCAGAAAATGGATAACTCCGTTTTTTGGGGGGTTCCTAGGCTTGTATGAAATTCAGTATACATATATGTACCAATATTTATTTCTTTACATTCAATTTCTTATGGAATTCTTAAGTCTTTTCAGTTAAAGTGACGTGTGATGTCACTTTAACTGAACCTATGTGTACTGAACCTAAAGGTACATAGGGGGCCCTTTGTACCTATGTGTAAAAACATATGTGAGTTATTTCAGTGATGACTCAGGAATGCTACCTTGTTGGTCTGTTTCTGGGTGATCTCTGCTTTTCGTTACTCTTTGAATAAGTCTTTTCCCTGATTTTGAATTTCTGCGCCCTCCATTTTTTAAAATAACTTTATTGAGATATAAGTCACATACCATACAATTTGCCATTTTAAGTTTTACGTTGTGTTTTGTAATTACAATTTATGCAGTTTCGAAGACATAGAGAAATAAATAAATGATAAATTTAGGATTTGGAAGGAAATTTAGTTAGGTAATCATTATGTAATACCTTCTAGAATTCAAGGAAGTTTTATGACCTGGCTGGTGTGGCTCAGTGGATTGAGCACCGGCCTGCAAACCAAAGAGTTGCTGATTCGATTCCCAGTCTAGCCCACATGCCTGGGTTGCAGGCCAGGTCCCCAGGAGGGGGCATGTGAGGGGCAAACACACGTTGATGTTTCTCTTCCTCTCTTTCTCCCTCCCCCTCTGTCTAAAAATAAATAAATAAAATCTTTAAAAAATAAAACAAGTTTGATACCATTTGAAGACTTGTTTATAAAATATTTGACAGGGTTCCTAAATATGAATAAAACATTGAAGTAGTTAATGTACTAATAAATATCCTGGGGAAACTAAAAAGCCACAAGTAAGCAGATATAATTGTTATCCTTTATAAGGTAGTCATCCTAGAAGATCATACCTGGTGTGGCATAGCTTCATTTGACGTTGGTTTCAGGCAGCCTATGTCTAATTCTTCTAAGTATGTTCGGTGCTGGCAATTTTCTGTGACATTACTTTTTACGTATATTTTGTTGATTATGCTATTACAGTTGTCCCGCTTTTTCCCCTTTGCCCCCTCCGTCCTGCATCCCCCTTCCTTCCATCAGTCCCCGGCTTAGTTCATGTCCATGGGTCATGCATGTAAGTTCTTGGCTTCTTTATTTCCTGTACTATTCTTAACATCCCTCCGTCTATTTTGTACCTCCCCATTATGCTTCGTAATTCTTGTGCCTTTTTCCTCATTCTTCTCTTTCTACCTCCCCACTGATAACCTTTCATGTGATCTCAATTTCTATGATTCTGTCCCTGTTCTCATTGTTTGCTGAGTTTGTTTTTGTTTTAGATTCAGTTGTTGATAGTTGTGAGTTTGTTGTCATTTTACTGTTCGTAGTTTTGATCTTTTTCTTAAAGAAGTCCCTTTAACATTTGATATCATAAGGGCTTGGTGATGATGTTAAAGATTCCTTTAGCTTTACCTTGTCTGGGAAGCACTGTATTTGCCCTTCCATTCTGAATGATAGCTTTGCTGAGTAGAGGAATCTTAGTTGTAGGTTCTTGCTTTGCATCACTTTGAATACTTCTTCCCAGCCCCCTTCCTGCAGTTTCTTTTGAGCAGCCAGTATTATGGGAATTGCTTTGCAGGTAACTCTTTGCTTGTCTTACGCTGTCTTTAAGATTCTCTCGTTATCTTTAATCATTGCCATTTTAATTATGATGTTTCTTGATATGGCCCTCTTTGGGTCCAACTTGTTTGGAACTCTCTGTGCTTTCTAGACTTGTATGTATATTTCTTTTGCCAAATTAGGGAAATTTTCTTTTACTATTTTTTCAAATAAGTTTTCAATTTCTAACTCTTCTCCTTCTGGCATCCCTATGATTCAGATGTTGGCATATTTGGAGATGCTGTGATATAAGTTTTGATTTTCTGAATCATCAAGAAGTTAAGCCAGATGAACATGGTGGGTGATAAAGCCAGATGATTCCATTTTTGGTAAGAAAAAATTAAAACAATCAATTTTTATCATGTAGCTTATACTTCGACTCTGGAAGTAGTTACAAATGGAGAATTCCAGAAGTGTTTTGAACTAAGTTACATCATTGGAATGAATGCAGTGTTTGGAGGCAACAACTGAGATATATTAATTATTTTTCCCCACCAGTAATGGAATTTTTAAAGTCCATGGAAACTCATTTGGCTATATAAGAATCAATGTAAAATTTTATGCATGTGTAGATTTATACATATGTGCATACTTATAAATATCTTTGCACCCACCAAATTTTGTATTTTGTATTCTGATATAACTCTGCTATATGTGACAAGTACCCGATAAATTCTACTTCAGGGTAAATCTTGTGGAATCTGAGTAAAATTACTATAGATCATGGTCTGAGGAGGTGTCCAAAGGCAAAAAATATAAAGAAATACTTTAAGATGTGAGACTGTGCAACTATACAAATAGTTTTATGTGAGGTCTGTCTAGAAAAAGTCCAGCCATTGTAATATAATGAAAACGCTTTGCAGTACATTGACGTAACTTGGCAGCCAAGGAGCGTGGACTGGAATGCACATGCGTGAACAATGATGACTTCACTATACTAGTCAGTGGGGGTGGAGATGCTGTTGAGTGAGCATGTGCACTGTGTGGCTGTCACATGCAGTATGACTGAGTGAGTAGAGCAATGAATCTGCATCCAATTTTGTGTGAAACTTGAACATTCCTCTGTGGAAATTATTCTGATGATTCAAAAGGCCACAGCAGAGGGCAGTTTGGTATCTTTGTCATAACAGCATGCTCTGACTAACGCATCATATCTCATGCAGTTTTTTTAGCAAGCCATGAAATCACCCAGGTGTCTCTGCCCCTTTTCATCCCAGATTTGGCGCCCTGTGACTTCTGGGTTTTCCCAAAACTAAAATCACCTTTGAAAGGGAAGATATTTCAGACTATTGATGAGGTTAAGGAAAATACAATAGGGGCAAGTAATGATGATTGGGAGAACTATCTGAGGTCCCAAGGTGCCTACTTTGAAGGGGACTGAGACATTGTTGTCCTATGTACAATGTTTCTTGTACTTGTATCTTCTTCAAGAAATATCTCTCTTTCATATTACATGGCTGATACCTTCTGGACAGACCTCATCATGATAAAGCTCTTTGGTTAGAAATTAGATGGGCCATCACATACTTTTTAAAATATATATGTTATTGTTTATGCTATTACAGTTGTCCCATTTCCCCTCTTTACTCTCTGCCCTGCACACCCCCTCCCACCCACATTCCCCCACTTTAGTTCATGTCCATGGATTGGACATATAAGTTCTTTGGCTTCTACATCTCCTATACTATTCTTACCCTCCCCCTCTCTATTTTCTACCTACCATCTATGCTACCTTTTCTCTGTACCTTCCCCCCCCATCCTCTCCCTTCCACTCCCCTGTTGATAACCTTCCATGTGATCTTCAATTCTTAGCCAAATACAAAAGTTTAGTTATATATAACCAGCATACTAGGCTTCTTATATAGTTCTGTGAAAGTGGAGAGGGCTGTTAGCAGGTCCTGTTATAAGGCTGAAGGCTTTGCTGGACCAAAACCTAAGTGCATCATTCACAGTGCCTTAGGAGGGACCACATGTACTGTGTTCATGGACCATTTGGCTCATGAGATGGGGTTTGTCATAATTCATTGTCATGTGCTCTAACTTGTGGGAGTATAAGGTCTAGGTACTTTACCTTGGATGGATTCTCTCAATGTTTTATCTTGTTCCAGGAGTAGTATTATACTTGAGAATGTACTTAATTACAAGCTTTATATTTCTAACACCTATTCACAATACCTCCTCTTCACTACACCTGTCTTCACCCCTGGAATCATGTGCAGACTAAGGGCAGTCTATAACTTGGGAGATGAAGGCTGTCAAACTTGAACCCTACCTCCATTTTTAAGTGTCTTCTTTTCATTTTGAGATTTTGGAACTGTCAATTTAAAACCTGTTCGGGGGGGTTAATTTTATCAGAAAAATAAATTTATATTTTATAAGAGATTAGTAAATACAATCATTATTGGGAATTTCTCAGTATATCATGGTAAGAGATTAATTTTGTTGTGTTTTTGTAAACTACTGCATTATAGGTTTTGTTTCAGTAAATTTTTGACTGAATTCATGTCTAAACTGAGACTCTTCCTTAGAAAAGAAATGCTTTGGAAGATTTCTCATTGCGATCTTTTGAGATTAAACACAGTAGGATCTTAGGGAATTTTAGTTTTTTTTATGTATATGTGTAATCTGTCTCTTCAGTTTCCTGAATTTGCCCCTCGTTTGACTTTATTACACTTTATTGTCATCAATTTTGTGTATCTATTACATACATTGCTCTGTAGATTCTCAGGTATATAATTTTGAAATTTTAATTTTTCTATCTTTATCAAGGAACAAAGATCCTAAGTGGATCATAATTTAGAAAAACTTTATTTAATAGTTTCATGCTTTAATTTTGCTCAAAATTTATGGTTTTGTGGTATCTTGGCATTATATCTTGGACAAACTTCTAGTGGGCAAAATTACATTATACTGCCTTGTATATTCTACTTTTAGACTTTAGTGTTATCCCTCATTGAGAAACGCATGACTAGAGCTATCAGACTTTTTAAAATGTGTTTGGTCAACAGTCAGTCTTCTGTGGAAGGTGATTCTTTTTTACCAAATGAATTTTATACAGTCAACTTCCTTAATTTGTAACGTAGGCTGTTACTCAGCCACAGGTTATTCCCACCCACCCCAGGAAATCTTTAAAGAGATGTTTAAACAAATCAAAATACGCTTATAACTTAAAAGAAATAATTTGATGTGGCAAGTTTTAAATTAAAATAAAAAGACATACACACTGCATAACCTTCCTCTGAGTCTTTGGTTTAAGTCCTCTGTCATATGATGCCAAAAACTTTGTTCTGAGCTACGTGTGTGTTGAAACATGTGCGCCTGTCCTAGTGTCATAACTAATTATGTCTCTCGTACGCCTACTTCTAGTAATTGGAAAGTAGACCTACCGCAGCATACAATTGAACATCTAGTTTTATCTTGAGGACCTGCTATAGAAATCAGATTCTACCGTGTAGCAACTTGACACTGTGAACCGATATTAATATTTTAACTATATCGTCCACTTTTTGTTTTGCAGAAATGGTGTACTTTAAGAGAAGAAAAATTTCAGGGGCTCTTGAAAGCTCATCTGTCTTTACCAGTAATTACACAGGACTACTGATTCACTTTTAGTTTTGACTGAGTTATTTTATTCGTGAGTTAGAAATTGATGGTCTAGTGTTGTTATAGCAAAATTTTATGGGATTTCTTTTTTACCCAAAGTTAGGCAAAAGAGAAATGCCTAACAGGTTTGCTTGCGACAAACCTGCTGTTGCTTTGGTCACTTAATCTTCATGGATTGGGCTAAAATAATTTGGGGCTTATGCTATGAAAATGCATTGAGTAGAATATTCACAGACTTAGAAATCCTGTCTTGGACATGCTTGTGACTGGGGCAGCAAACAGTTTCTTATATGCACCAGCATGTACGAAAATATGTGGTCCTTGTCCATGCCTGCTGAAAGAGGACTTTCCCATTCTTCAGTCTCTGAGCTGCAGCCTTGTCGCAATTAAAGTCTTAGGACTGGGAGCAGTTAATGCTGCTGATAGATTGTGGTATTTAGTGTTGCGCTGTGTTCCATGGTGATCCAGTTCTGTAGACTTACAGGATTCTAGTCAGAACTTGGGCAAGAGTATACCAAAGAATCAGTTGCAATTTAATATTTTTTACAGAAAGAAGTACAGTTACCTTTCTTATTAATATTCAGGTTTTTAGATGGAAGAAATAGTGAAGAGGTTGTGCAATGCTGTTATTGATAATTGTTTAAAATTTAACACTGAAAGTGCTGGGATTTTCTTTTCTTTTATTAAGCCAAAGCATTTCTTGCTTTGAAGTTTCTTTCCTTTCATTCTTTTATTATAGTTGAAAATAAAACCCTTCAATATTGCATTTCAAAAACTTAGTTCTATCCTCTTATTATATATTAAGTTAGTTTTTATAAATTCTGTATTGTTCTGTCATATGCTAACTTTAGTATACACAGGCATTGAACTTGAATGTTTTATGTTCTGAAATGTGGGATTTGGATTCTTGGTATAATTTTTCTGTTTTGAAAACTGAACTCCCAGCAGTTTCTTTCTAATCAGTATATGAAGACCTCTTACATTAAAGAGTTGGACAGCTTAAACCTAAGCACCTTGGGTTTAAGCCATCTAATTTTTGAAGACTATGACTGTAAAAAGCATGTGTTAAGTAATGAGAGTGCCTTTCTATTTTTTAAATGTTCATTTCTCTTAGAGATTTTAGTGTCTCAAATTAATGCAGTTGTATTTGGTTTTCAAGAATAACTGATGATTAAATCTGAATTTGCAGTGGGTAGACCACTTAAGAGAAAGGGTTATTTCCAGGTGTGGATGTTCCGATGGTGCATGGGAGGCTGGCCTCTGGCCTGCCTGACAGGACAGGCCTTCCCACTCATCAGTGACAGTGAAGTACTGAGAGGTGGAAGATGTTAAGGCTTGTTTGCTGTTCTGAACCTGGAGGTGCCGCCACCTCCACGGGGTGCTTAGAAATTTTGGGAGATGTTTTTGTTTGTCACAAATGACTGAAATGCGTGTCTCATGCTATGTGGTCGGCCAAGGGCACCTCATTGTCCCAACTGAAGACTGTACCCACTATGATGACCTGTTCTGCCTGAAATATCAATGCCTCTATTGAGAAACACTGGATAGTTATTAATATAAAAAATGAAAAATATTGGTAAAATGACTTTTAGTTCCTGGAATTCTCACCTTACATCCTATCTTAGTTTTGAAAAAATTTTAAAGACTTTATTTATTTATTCTTAGAGAGAGGGAAGGGAGAGAGAAGGAGAGGGAGAGAAATTTCAATGTGTAGTTGACTCTCATGTTACCCTCACTGAGGACCCGGCCCAGGCATGTGCCCTGACTGGGAATCGAACTGGTGACCCTCTGGTTCACAGTCTGCACTCAATCCACTGAGCTACACCAGCCAGGGCTTTTACATCCTATTTTAAAAGGACTGTTTCTGTTTCAGTATGTACTTGATTGCAGCTTCACAAGTGCAACCCCATATACCACTTCTTAATGTTCTTGAGTAAATGTTATTTCAAAAGGTATATGGATATTTTATACACTTGGCATATTGAAAATATTTAGTCATGAGCCCTGATTCAAACTCGGAGATACCCACTTACGCAAATACCCATCAAATTGTGTCAGTGTTTGGCATATCAACACATTATAAGTGACTTGAAATTCATCTCTAAATTTTTATAATTAAAAAAATTAGCTTTGTGAGAAATTTCTAAGCAGTTGAAAGATTTTTAAATCAAGAGAAAAACAAAGTAAATAAAAATAGAATTTGATGTAAATGAATATTTTCTAGTACTCATTGCTTTCTCATGTTAGTACCAGTTCTGAAGTTTCAACTGGGAAGAGAAAGTCTAACATAAGGCCCTGATTTTGAGTAACACTCAATTGGGAATCACTATTTGGTGGATAGCATAGTACTCAAGCTTTCTCTTCTTGGCACACAGATTTATAGTCATGTGACAGGCTTAAAGTAGCCTAAAAATGTTTAATAAAACCCATTAGTTTGTGGTAGAGTTTCAATTCTAAAGAAGCAATTGAATCCTTCAATTCTTAATTAAGAATTTCAATTCTTAATTGTATTAGCTTAAAAGTGGCCATAAGTAACATTTCAGTACAACCACAGGACAAACAGAATAATAAACTGGCCTTTTTTGGTCTTATACCAAAGTATATTGCTTTTGGAGATGAAAAGATATGCTTTTGAATGTGGATACCACTACTTATTACAGTAGAATTTTGTGCAAATTCCATTAGCTGTTTATGTGTTGTAAAAAATGTATAATATTTACTCTCTTGACCACAATTTTAAAAAATTCTCACCCAAGGATATGTTCTTACTGTGTTTTTTTTCTTTAGAGAGAGGAAGGGGGTGGGAGGAGGATGTAGAGAGAAACATTGATGTCAGAGAGAAGTATCAATCAGTTGCCTCCCATATGTGTCCTGACCAGGGATCGAAACTGCCACCTGGGTATGTTTTGTGCCCTGACCTGGAATCAAACCCACAACTTTTGGGTGCATGGGACGATGCTCCAGTCAGTTGAGCCACCTAGCCAGGGCTTGATCACTTTTAAGTGTATATAGTTCTGCAGCATTAACTATATTCTCATTGTTGTGCCATTTAAAAATATTTTGAAATAATTTTTAGCTTACAGAAAAGTTCAGAAAATAGTATAATGAGTGTCAATAAACCCTTCACCTAGATTCCCCAGTATTAACATTTATCATGACCATGTAATTAAAAAAATCAAGAGATAATTCACATACCACAAAATTCAGCATTTTGAAGTGTATAGCCAGTGTATATTCACCAGGTTATGCACCTATCACTGCTATTTAATTCTAGAACATTTTTATCACCCAAAAAGACACTCTATACCAGATAGCATTAACTTTCCATTCCCTCTACCACCTAGATCTTGGCAGCCTTTACTTTTGACCCACTGTGAAATATAATAGTATTAATACTGAAGTATTTTGAGATAGCATGTGTGAAAATGTCTAGCATGGTGTCTGTCTAAGGCAAGCCAAATGCCCATAGAACTGTTTCTTTTTTCAGGGAGAAATCTTGTTAGTTTAGTAGACCAACATTTCCAAGATACTCAAAGACATAATGGAGGTAATTATATTAAAATAGCTTATGTAAGGTAAAATAGCCCATGAAACTCCAAAAATATGTTTGTAAAATTATGTTTTACACACAGAGGGTAGGGAAAAATCTTTTGCAAATGGATGTTCATCATGTATGCCAATCTCTTTATTGATTAATCTTTGAAGTCATCTCTTTTTGGATATATTTTATATATCCATTGTTTAAATATTTAAAATTTTCTGTGTTTCACTTCATAACAAGGCATGGTAAATACCACAGTGTGGTAAGACCAGTCAAAGTATCTCAAGAGTTCCATTGTTATCTTAAATGACTGATATGAACACCTCATAACTTGGACTTAATTAACCTTTGATGATATGATGGTTTGATTGTGAGTACACTGTGTAGCTAAGGTATCTGCATTTTGAAGAATACTTAGTTATGGTTCTGAATACCTTACCACAAATGTTGTAAATGTTCTAAATATTTATCATGCAATAGGCAGCAGCACAGGTAGTGTAGGATAAGAAAGCATATGACTGAGAAAGGCCTAAGTTGGGATTCCAACTGTGCTGTGGGAAGTGCGTGAAGGGACAAAATTTCTCGAAGCCTCAGTTTCCTCATTTGTACACTTAGAGGATAGCAACCATCATTGCACAGGGTTGGACTGAAGGTTAAATTAGATGTAGTCTGGGTTGGTATCAGCACAGTGCCGTAAAATAAAAACTTATGTGCTGGGTTAGTATCAGCACAGTGATGTAAAATAAAAACTTCTGAAAATGGTAGATGTTATTCAGATGTCATTATGTGTTGCTTAAAGAAAGGACTCTATAAGTCCTGTGATGCTGGCTAATTTATGTGACCTTGTTATTTGATTGGAACATTACAGACTTGGTCATTTCTTCTTGAGACAGACAACTGCAGTGTTCAGATGAAGAATCTGAGGACCAAAAACGTATTGATTACCCTGGGTGTTACCCTGGGTGAGAGTCGTGGGATGGTGGGGTGATTTTACCCCAGAAGGCTGATTTTCAAAAATATCAAGATAGAATACTTACAGTTTAAAGTTAGGCCTGCCTGTTGTGAAGTGGCTAAAATGTTTTATGGTATTTTTAAAAGTGAAAAAATATAAGGAAATTGTCCAGTTTGAAAATACACTGATAAGCAGTAACCCTTCTCGGATGAGCAGTCTTAGTCTCACTTTACAATAGAACTACTGGATTAAAGATGACTGAAATGTTTTTTGCTGTCAATTTCATAAAGCATGATTATATATGGTTCTTGTGGCTTGCGAGAAGTGTAGGGTTATTAGTTTTTCCCAGTCACTCGACCTGGTAATTTTTAAAAAATTTGGTTATCTTACTAAGTTCTTGAGTCTTAGTGACAAAACTATGTTAAGTGTTTGTCACAAAGCTGCCTATTTGGAAAGGTATAGACACTGCAGTATTTTGCCCTCATGACATTAAAGGGAAAACACTGTTTATAATTGGGTGAATACTTGTGAGCAGAAGCAAAGATCAAACTATAGAGTGAACTTTTGAATAACAGCTAATGTTAGCATGGCTTAAGGGGAGATGCCAGGCCAACTGTGGGCATTCATTAGCTTCATAGATATGAAATGACAGTCTGTTTCACCTTTTAATGCCAGGGATACTGAATTTTCTTTTAAAAGCAAAGGGAAGGGGCATATGTGGCAGCCAAAATGAGATGGTAAGAAATGAAATGGCCAGGACACAAAGCATCCAAGGAATAGTAGGGGTTAGGGTGTGTGCGAGATAAACATTCCAGATAGGCACTGTGGTATGGACTAGAAGGCACAAGGTCTGTTTTTTTTCTAACCCAGACTCTTTCTCTGACTAGCTGTTTGATCTTTGTGACTTCTTTGTTACTTCTTCAGAACTCCTTATCTGAAGAGTAGACGAAATGAAGGATGGAAAACAGGTTTCAACTCTCATGCAGTACTGATAGATGGGTAATGACTGTTTGAACAGAAGGATTCTGAGACTGTGCCTTGGGTCATTGGGAAGGGGTTGAGCAGTTGCTTTTGATGGTCGTAGTGTGTGAGTGTGTGCTTATAGGCAGACATGTTTGCATGTAGATACATGTATCACGTTTGTTGACACATAATTAAGAATCCTTTTCAATACCAGTTGTATATCAGAGATTCTTCTTCTTACCTGTAGGGCTGAGGTGATTTTCTAATCAGCCTTTGAATTTCTGTCTGAAATTTAGCCAGTGTACTTCTACTTTGGGGAGGGAATCATAGGCCACAGAGCCAGCTGCCTAATAGGCATATAGTGATGGCATCTGGGAAGGAATGAAGTGGTTGTTGCCAGAGCTAAAGAGCATATAGTATGCTTTAAATAGACTCATGGGTTCCATTCTAACCTTTACCTTGAAACGTGTGACTCAAAACTAATAGGTCCCTTCAGAAAAGCCCTCTAATGAACCACAGTTACTTAAATGTTTATCACTGCTTAATATTTGATATAAGGCATTTATTTCTATTCTAGGATAACTTACACAACTAAGTATTTTGAGGTGTTTTTCAGTACCAATTAGAAGGAAGGCAGGTAAGAGAACTGGTGATGGTATGTAACTTTTGCTAGGTTGATACGTAGCATAATATAACAGGATATTAAAAGATGCAGCATCCTTAGCAATGAATGCCAGTTATGATTGGTTCAGCAATACTGAAAGCAAATAAAGTTGCTTTCAGATGTATAGTATATAAAAACTGTTGGACAGTTATGCTTGACTTTAAGGAAAGAATTCTTATGTTTTTAACATCTTTTATTACCTAAGAAAATTACACAGAGGTATTAAAGACAATGCACTGTATTAGAAACTATAGTTTAGTGACTTTTTTGTATTACGCCTTTGTACAACAAGGGATCTATGTAAGAACTAACTTTTTTAAGCTCACCTCCACTGACCAACAAAATTAGTTTTCCTTCATGTGCATTTAAGACATTACACGTAGCAAACATATTTGTGGCGCACACTTTTTAAAAAAATTTCTCTGTATATGTCTCAACCAGGGTTAAAATTGTCTCTGCCCAAGGGCAAGAGTCATGTTTTATTCATATTTGAGTCACCAGAGCTAGTATAAGCCTGGAATACAATAATTCCATAAATTTGAATCAATAGCTGAAAGTCAGCTTTACCTAAGAGCAGCTGTGAGCTACCAGGTGAAGATCATGTTCACTTTGAAGTTGGAGAATCTGTAAATATACTGGATTTTCCATTGGGCAATTCATGTAGGTTAGCCTGTTCTGTTTGATCAGTTTTTATGGAGAAATACACAAAACCTGGAAAGTGAGTGGTAACAACTTGCCTTTCTTTTGTTTTTCCTGTAAAAGTCTTTCTAGACTTAAAATGTCAGAGATTTGTGCATAAAAAAAAACTCTGAAGAAACATATTTGGTTAAAAATATGTGGTAAGTTGAAACTTGTATACAGTATAAATACAGGGTGATGTGTGCATTATTTAAGTAGACCTAAACATCTGGTAGTCTAAGCCATCAGACTTGCACAGCTGCAGAGGACAGTTGTGAATCTTGTTAGGTTTTGGCATCTGAGTGGTTGCCTTCCATGGTTGGTGTTTTTACACCACAGATCATAAAATACAAAAAGCAGTGCAAAAGTGAAAGAGTGGTTGCCCTGAGCTTTTTAAATCGTGGGGCCTTGGTGTGGTGGTAGGGAAAACAGTGCCCGGGGAACTCAAATATCAGGCTGGTTGTGGCTCTGATGTTCTGATTGCTCATCCTTGAAATGACATAAGAATACCTCCTTGTATACAGCTTAGGTGGATTAATGCGATAATGTGTGCTTTAAAGACTGTACTTCTGAGGTTTTATTTATCTCATTCTACAAATATGTTTTAAAGATTTTATTTATTTTTAGAGAGGAAGTGAAGGAGAAGGAGAGAAACATCAATCTGTGTTGCTTCCTGCACACCCCTGGCAGGGGATCTTGCCTACAACTCAGGCATGTGCCCTGACCAAGAATTAAACCATTGAACCGGCAACCTTTTGGTTCACCGGGTGACGCCCAGAACACTCAGCCACACCAGTCAAGGCTCATTTTACAAATATTATTTGAGGACCTTTTTTTATGCCAGATTTTGTCTTTGAGGCTGTCTTTGAGGAGATAATTTCCCAAGGACTTTGCAGTGTGGTGGGATTATGGTTTTCTACGACTGCTTCATGGTGCTTCTGTTTTATGTTACTGAGAACTTTGCTATGGGTCAATTTTTAGCTCCAGGATCATGAAACAAAGAAAAAAATTGAAAATGTTTTGTTGCTTCTTTATTTCTGTGCCTTATACAAAGTTGACTCTTAGACTTTACCTAGATGATCCCCTATATCATCTAGTAGGACAGTGGGAGGGATTTTATGATAAGATAAAATAATTTTTAGCCAAACAAAAATATTCTAAAATGTGTTGAGTCAGTGTGTAAGTTGACTAACTTTTAGACATGTAGTTGTCATTATTAATGTAAGAGGCTTGCCATTGCTTAAAATGCTGTGGACAGCCTAAGGGCCTTTTCTGAATCCTCTGTGAGCAGGAAAGTTTATTTGTATGGGTGTTGACTTCTCTACAAAAAACTGAAAAAAAATCATTAGTTTTACTTTATGAGATTTGTTAGTCTAGTCCTTGCAGCAATTTCACCTTTGAAAAGGTGAAATTGTCTTTTAGCAATTTTGTCTTTTAGCAAATTGTCTTTTTTTGTTGTTGTTCCTATGGCAAGGGTTAGAGAGAAATTAGGATTCACTCTATAAGGTTAAGCTTAATAAACAACATAGGAGACATTAAATTATATATTTTTAAAGCTTTTATTTATTTTAGGCAGAGGGGAAGAGAGAAAGAGAGGGAGAGAAACAACGTGTGGTTGCCTGTCATGCGCCCCCTACTGGGGACCTGGTTGCAACCCAGGCGTGTGCCCTGATTGAGTTGAACCAGTGAACCTTTGGTTCCCAGGCCGGTGCTCGATCCACTGAGCCACACCATCCAGGGCTCAATTATATTCTTGAATTAGTTTTCTAGGTATTTTATTTCCTGGAAGTAGGGGTTTAACAAAAGTTTTAAGACTCAAGGTAAACTAGAGATTGTCACATTTATGGCCACATTATTCTTCGGGAATCTATTTCATCTGCATATTCATCTTTATGTTTTCAAGACTATGTCACTGATGGTCTACTTTATTTATGATTCATTGGACTCTATGAATAGTAATCATTGACTGTAACTTAAAAACGAAATGACCTCTATTCCTTTTCCAAATCAGAACAAACTGATTTTGAAAGCGGGGCCATCAGGATACCTTGACTGACTGTAGACTAGGCCCACAAAGGAAAGGAAATTATGGAAAGAAGGGAACCATGTCTTTGGTCCCTCCAAATCCTAGCCTGGGAACCATTAGCATGACCATCTTGCTGTGCGGCATATTCATAGCGTGAGAGGCAATTTCTAAAACTGCTAAAACCAATCCCTGTAGGGTTTTAGAGATTAAACTCACCACCCTGTGTTATAACCAGATGAAAATAATTATGTCCTGCAGCCTGCTGCTGAGTGGGGTGAAATGGATTTCTAGTGCCAGGATTCTTAACTAGGTGAGATGGGTGCTGTGTTTTACTGAAGGCTCCCTGCAGTTGAAAGCTTTATCCTATTAGAGCAAGTTTCAAAACTGGTAAGACTGGGAAAAACACAAAACAACTTTAGACACCAGTTCTTTTAAAACCTCTTCTAACTTAAATCTGTGTTTCTTGGCAAGACCTAGAAATCTCATATTTAAAATATGATATCAGAACTTTGTCTTGCACATTACTAGATTTTTCCTAAGTAGATGTTAAGTGAAAAAAAATTTATAAGCACAAAGGCAATGCAGGCTCAAATTCCACCTCTATAAAATAAGGATAATAATGGCACCTAACTCATGGGGTTGTAGTGGTGAGGATTAAGAGTTACTGCATGTAAAATGCTTGTAAAGGTGCTTGACAAGTGGAAAATCAAACAATTTTGGTTGATTAAAAATTAGTCGGTTGTTAATTGAAATATTAATTTTGATTGCCAAATAGAATAATTAAGCAGTGTTTGCTATTGCTACTATATGAAGTCACTGTGACTAACATCTTATCTATCTGAATTGTTTCTCCATTTGTGCAGAAGGACAGTGCAGATTATTGCACACACTTTAACTCAGTTCTCCTTTTGAACAGTGGCATGGAATGTGTTATCCTAATAAATGAAACCATTGTCACTCAGTGAGACCCAATGACCAGACTTTTCTTACATACTCACGGGTATACATGATTGACTTTGTCCTAATGAACACTGATTTCTATGCAAGAATATTAACCCACCATGCACAGGTGGAGATATCAAAGATGTATTACTCATTGAAGAATCATTAACTTCTCAGTTAAAAAAAGAAATCAAAACTAACCAAATGGAGATGGAGAATGTATCCCATTTTGCCCTATTTCTTTCTTGGTTCATTTATATAAAAATTATTTGTTGGGAGCCTAATACACACACACACACACACGGCAGACACTGTACTAGACTCTAAGGATTCAGTGACAGGGAAAAGGTGTAACAATCCCTGACCCTTATGGAGTTTACACGCGGATGAGGAGACTAATATTATTTAAGCAGGCAAAATTGTAAAATGGTAAATGGGGTATAAATGTTGATTTCCAGAGTTCTCTAAGTTGTCTTCTGAGTTGTGTAAGCAAGGACTTGTTTTCCTCTTCCTACAAAAGAGAAAATAGGCCTTGAGGGAAAAAAGAGGGCTTGCCTAAGGTTAAGCAGCTGGTTGGTAGTAGTTTGACTTTCGTCTGATTCTAAGCCTTTGTATTTTTCGTTCTTCTCCAACTGCTACTTTCTATAACCAACACTGGGAAAGAAGAAATAAAGTGACCACACTTTATGTAAGTATTGATCTAATTTTGGAGTGTTTAAAATAAATGAAAAATTTCCCTTAACAATCAGAGTTGGGTATCTGTAAATTTATAACATCGAATCATCTGTTAGTATAGTTTAACTGAAGAGTGGAAGTTAAATACTATAAATATTGAAATTATTTTTGCTTTAAGGGACTTTTGAAACTGTCCAGTGATGAACAAACTTCTTCTGAGCCTCGGCACTCCCTCTCCCTTTTCCAAATGGAGGATTAGATCCCCAGAATGTGTAAAGCATGGAACACGGAACAGTTAATGGGGTCAGGGAAGATTTCCCAAAGGGCTGTATGAGCTGAGATTTGAAGGATGAAGAGAAATTAGGTTGCTTGAAAGTAAGGTGGAGGATGCTGGAGTGTTGCAAAAGGACCCATTGCCCTGAGGTTAGGAGGAGCTTGGAGCACTGGAAATGTGAGCAGAAAGCTATTGTAGCCGTTCTGGGGAGACTAGAGTGAGGTAAGGTTAGTGAGTCAGTGCCCAACCATGGAGGAGGAGGGGCTCGTAGGCTATGTTAGAACCATAGTCATTATTGTAAGTGAAATGGGAAGCTATTGAAAGTTTTAAACTGGAGTTGAGCTGAGATTTTTATTGAAGGGCTTGCTCTTCCACCTGTTAGTCCATTTGAGATGTTCTTTCTGGAGCCAGGGACACTGTCTCACGTGTAGCAGTAATGATTCCTTAGGGCAAGCTGCCAAGTAACCAGCACTTCCCAGCATGTCAGGGTCCCGTGATGGGCCTGCAAGGACAATAACATTGAAAACAGCAGAGGGAAAAAATGTTCTTTGTCCTTAGTGAACTAAGCATAAAGGAACAATAAAAAAATGTAGTCAACCATCACTACTCTGGGGCTAATGACCCCGAAGTGCTCAGATTTTCAGTCCAGCTTGGCATTTCATTGCTTGGGAGTACCTGTTTCAAAAATGGAAAAAGAAATGAGTTCAAACTCAAAGCAGATATTTTCTTTATTTGTTAACAGTCCTGGTAAAATGCTTATAGGGACAAAAGGCAGGAATTGTCCAGAAGAATGTTAGATTTCTTTGTTAATGTTGTGTTTTCTTTCTTTTTTTTTTAAGGCAGAGCTTCTGAGAAAAATTCATTATCTGGGGAATTCAAATCTGTTGTCATTTGGGAGCAGGGAGTGAGGTTGATTTTGGCATGATGGGAATGGGTTTGTGGTAGGGTATCACTGCCATGAGGGGTTTGTTCTGATTTTTCTCCACATACGAAGCTGTGACCGGGAGCCAATCACTAAACTTTTATAAGACCAGTTCTTTGTCTGTAATAAGAAAGAATGTGGATACAGGGACTTCACTCAAGTTTTATTCAACACTTCCCATTTGTTTCTCCTCCTTTCTAAATGCTGTATAAAAATGTTTATTTTTAAAATTAACATGCATTGTTATGTTTTGTCTTGAGGAATTCACAGACATTTTGACAGAATATTCTGTTTTAAAACTTGGTTGGGATTCATCGACTTACTTGTTTTACAGTGAGGGCATGAGAGGGATGGATTGTTTTAGAAATTTTTCCAAAATTGATTACTTTATTATAATCACATTAAATGTGATAGCTATTTGTTCTTGACAAGGAAATATTAAGTTGTGGGCCTCTGAAATTTGGCAGAGCATACTTGTTCTTCGTGCTTCATTTTACAGACTGCCTGCTTTTCTTTGGAATTCTGTGGTGGCTCCTTTTCTCCTAATAGCATGATGACGCCAAAGAACATTCTGGATTTTCTTCTTTTATTCTATTGGCATTTAAGTACATGTAATGGCTTCATATTTTTCCATCAAAGCCTTCCTTGTAGTCTTAAGGACTCAGTAAGCAAGGAGTTCTTGTTCATATTCTTTAAAATGCTTTTCTCAAGAATCCATATTTCCTTCTTCAACAGAAATCTGAAAATCATTGCTTTAAGTCTAGACCCTGGTTTCATTTATTCCTCTAACTTTCTCTTGTTTCCGAATGAGAGACGGTGCCACGTGAATGAAGGCTGTTATGTGACCCGTTCAAATAATCTTGCAGCCAGAAAACTGCATTGCGGTGCTCTACTCATAGCCAGCTGGAATTTAATAGATTGACTTACTGGTTGCCCCCCCCCTTTCCTTCCCTCAGTCCCTTCTTCCCTTCCTTTTTCATTTTTGGCTCAAGTATTCAACTTATATGGCCTTCCTTAACTTGTTAGTAGTTATGTACTGGTCTTCAATGTTGTATTGAATGCTAAAAGAATTGTTGGTAAACTCTGGAAAGTTTCCTAGATGTTGCCTGATGGGTCTGCTTATCTAATAGTCTGTGCATGTTGTAAGCATCACCATGCTTTGCTCAGTGGAGCGGATTAGATAAAAGCATTAGGAAGAGTCTATATGGAACTTGTGTGGTGCTAAAAGAAGTTGATGGTTTGAGAAATCTTCCATGTGCATTCAATTGGGTTTTGAACACAGTGAAATGACAGAATATATGTATGAAGTTTAATTTCAGCCACAGGCTTAACTATGTGGAGGTTAGCCACCAAATCTGTTCATATAAGTTATTATGTGACTTTTGTAACTTGACTATTTCCTACATTAACTCCAAGTTTCATCCCATTCCAACCTTTTGATAGTCTGAAGAACCAAAAATGTAAAAGAACTCTCATTGAAAAACTATTACTCTGAATTGGAGGAAAGATTCAATGCTTTACATATCTTCTTTCTTACAAGTGTTAACTACAAGTTCAGTGTAAGAAATTTTTGATGGGAAAGAAACATCACTTGAATGGATACAAATACATTCCAGTTCTTTGAATACACATGAACTTTTTGCTTATTGGCTGAATACTAAGGTCAAGGCAAATGAAAATGATCATTGAAACTCATCCATCTTTTGGACATTTGGCATCTCATTGTACGCATGTGCACATTTGTGATTTTGGCTCATAAAACTTTTAAATATTTGGAAATCTGTCATCCCTTTTTAAAGTTTTTTAATTTGGGGGGCTAGATTAGGCTGGAATAATAATAAAGTATGGTCTGCAAATAATTGCAAATATCAAGATTATTTCTTTTTTATAGATTGCCAACAAATTTCATAAATTGCACCTTGGCAATGATTATTTTAGGTTGTCTAACTTGTCAAGAAGTGCAGTTTCTGTTACAAGAAAATAACAACGTTTTTGCTTAGAGGAGTATGAAACATTTTCCACAACCGTGAATCTGTTATTGGCTTCATTCAGCCAGCTGCCAGTGGAATCCAATTTCTAGAAGGCAGAAGCAATGTCATTCACTCTTGCTGTTCTTTTACCAGTGTCTTCAAATTTTGAGTCCTTTGGTCTCCAAGCATCCTTAGGGTCTTCCTCTGCAAGGTAGAACATGCGAGTTACAGAGTAAAGAGTGCGTTGAAGATTTGTTCCATTTCTTGAAATGATAATTTCGCACACTTTTATTCTTCCCTTTTGTGATCTAGTTCAGAGTCTTAGACACTAAATGAGTTTTATTGGAGGAGGGACATGTACTTAGATACTTAGAAATTGAAAGGAGAGCCATAAATTGACAATCGACTTGGATGAAAGTACTTACCAGGCAAACGTTGCTGTCCCTCAGCCCAGGTGATATAATTTATTGATTTTAATGAATGTTAACATAGGCAATTTAAAAGTTTTTAAGTACTGTAAGCAATTTTATATCTTACTGGTGTTTTTTATCTAAATAAATACCCTCCAGTACAGTTTTATTCTTCGTTTAGAGCATGGTGGAAAACTACTAGAAATTTTATTGAAATATAATTGTATGGAACTTTTGAAAGAAAGCTCTGGAATATGTTGCTTGAAAAGCTTTTGACATCAATTCTAAATTTCTGCACAAATCTTTGTAGCCTTTTCACAGATGCAAGCATTTATGGAAAGACTATAGTGAATAGTTTTTTACGTATTCACTAAATCTTAAGTCCATTTTACAAACTATTGAGTACGACTAGGTGTTAAAATGTGATAGATTCATGCACAAGTAGGTGGTTTGTGTACTGGAGTGGTATATGGTGTTTCCTATTTTCTTCGGGGTGGCCTTTTTGATGCCCTGGGGAAATAAACTTTCCATTTATTTATCTTAGGTATTTTTAAACTGGGTTACTTATTTTTTAAGTACTCTCTGCCACTGTTTATATGTGGCACCCAAGAAACAATTTAAAATTCATCTTATGTGTTAAAAACTGCGTCATTTGATTCAGTAGATATTCAATGAGTGCCTACTGTGTGCTAGATATTTGTGGAATTGTTATTTTGTTTGCATACGTAGGTGCTGGGCATAGATCTAAATCCTTTCCTCTTGCAAACACCTCTGAGAATAAAACCTAAGGTGAAAATGTATTTTGGCCTATATCATGTTTTCTAGTCCTTTCTATGTATTTCACTAGACAAATATTTAAAAATATATATTTTGGGTTAGGGAACCAACCCACCAACTTGTGACAGTCTAACGAACAACACTCGTATCAAAAAAGACAACATTTTCAGATCAGGAATGTAATCACCCAGTCACCTAATAAAAAGAGAGCTTCAGAGTATGCCTGTTAGAGCAAAAAACGAAAACACTCATTTGGTAGGGGGAGGGGGAGGGGCCTGGAGACAGCCCTCCCCTGAAGATAGAATGCTTTAAAAACATGTTACCATTAATATTTAAGACAGAACCCATTTTGAACCCGCTCCTCTCTTTTCCCCCTTCCTCTCAGCATTCATGTTTTAGTTTGCTCCCAAATGCTCACAAGTCCGTGCCAGACGGAAATTCGCAGAGGCCCCTGCAGTCCCACAGAGGCCACTCAGGGGAGGGACGCAGGCAGAACAGTCGCGCTCAGTGCTCCGGGGCACCCCAGGCCCCAGGTCCCGCGATGCCTTGTGCGGCTGCAGACTCGCTCCCTTCCCCTCTGCCGCCGCACCCCACCACCCCTCTGCTCACAGATGCGGCCCCTCCCCGCTGTCCGAGCCTCTGGAGTCGCTTGGAGGCCATCTAGTCATACGCTGTCCATCAGATGTGTTTACTTTTTTCCTGACAGCCGACACATCTGGAGCACATATTCAGGTTATTCCAGTGCCACTAGACACATTCCACAAGATCATTTCAGCGGTTGTTATGGCGATCTTCCTCCCTCCAGTGATTTTCAAGTTGCATGACAGAAATAGCTGGAGCTAACCAGGGGGACAAAAGTCAACGGGATCAGGAAGGCCTTCTTTCACAGAATGAACTAATTAGTGACCCTGCTTTCTTCACAGGGCAATGAGCATATGGTTTAATAAAGTGAGTCTATGACACTTTTTTTTTTCTCTGTAGGCAAAGCTGTCACTGGCTGAAAACTTTCCTGTTTTTACTGGTGGGACCATAGTCTGCTGTCTTTCAACAGAGTTTACTTCACAAGTAGAAAATATTTGCTCCTGAGAGTTAAACTTCAGAACTTTTTCTTGGCTTCATACTACCTAGCTATAGTAGGTCCTTCAACTTAAAGAGACAGTATTCATTTTATATTGTTTCATTGGAAAGATTTGTGCTTATTCAAGACTAAGCATTTTCATTTAGGTTTTTGTATTGTGAATTGGTGTCTGGGGTTCAGATAACATATAATTTGTTGTGGTTTTCCAATCAAATATAATCAGTATTTTTCACTGGATTAGTCACACTTACTTCTTTCTACCTGTGATTTTGTTGGGCACAGTTATAGTATATTTTAGTAGTAAAAAAATTGACTAATTAAACTTTTTATCACATTTTAAGTAATGCACGGAGGTCTGGTTGTAATTCAGTGTTTTTTTTCCTGAGGCTTAACTCTTTACATTTTGTGTAGATTTTCTGACAGTTTTATAGTGTGAACATGTCTTTATAAACATGGAAATTTAGACTTGAGGTCATTTTGTATCATGAAGTGGAAATACTACTTGTAGTTTAGAATAGCTGTGTAAGAGAAGGTTATAAAGCATTGCCATCTTTGATTACTGTGTGAAGATGCAACATTCCTTAATAATTTTTTGACAAGTGGACATATATATATATAGATAGATAGATAGATAGATAGCATAGATTCATACTAAGTATGTGTTGCCATTAACTATAACTGAAGTTTATTAATCACAGGGCCCACTTTCTTTCCCTTTTTTGTTTAGTACTTCTATACTCAGTCTTGAAAAGTTTAGCCACCTTTACATATTTCACACTTTGCTCACATGTACCACAAAATGTTCTTATACACATGAGTACCTGCAGTAATCTCTCCCTTTTTCTTGTGCTGTCACTAAAACTCACAAATTTCCCCTTACTTGCACACACCCACATTGAAGTTTAGACCCAAGGCACTGGAGTCACTGTGAACAACAGAATTCGTATGATTCCTGTCTGAATTACTCATATGTTGACTGAGTCGTCTGGGTTCTGGGAATGTGACAATGGTGACAAGTAGGAAAACCAGAGCTGGATTCTTTTGAACACATTGTCCTAATTCTTTTCCCATTGGTACAGTCCCTCTTTCCCCAACCCCAAGCCAAATTCTTTTCCATGGGTCCTGCTGAGACTGGTCACCATGCTGCTTTGGAATACCTGTTCTCAGCAATGCCAGGAGGACACAGAAGGGTCACCTAACCATATGTGATTTTAATTCACAGAGACCTGCTTGTTGCTTCTCCTGTGTCCTTGCTAGTTATACATTATTAACTGTGGTGCCTTTAGAGTCTCAGTTACTTGGGTGAGTCTGTATCATACCAGGACTGAGCTGAGGGTAGTTAAGAAATTATGCTTCCCTTTCCACTTGAACTTTGCAGTAAATAGATCGAGTGTAATTGAAGTGTTATAGTCAGTGTTGTGGTGGTGGTCACCAAGTCTAATTGGTAATAGCACTTATCTTTGGCACTTAGTGCTTGTTATCTGGGAACTAGGATAAATCTAAAAATTCACGCAACTAGCCTTTGGTTTTCATGCCTCACAGTGGATAGCTTATCCCTTTATCAAAATCTACCATCTGTATTATATGGCATTTTGATAGCATTTGAGGCTATTTTTTCCCTAATTTAGATATCGGTTGGTTGATCCTCCCATTTCTCTTTAGGGTGTGGTTTCCATAGTTCGTTGTCCTGATTTTTGGAGATTTCATCCAGCACAGAGCTATTTCCTACTGGGATGACTTGGGTTCCCTTTCTAAGTGTATGATCAAAGCCCATAGTAAAAACATACCCATCATATGAGACAACTCGTTCACTGCCCGTATTACTGTCAAGAGTCTTCCAAAAGAAAAAAAGTGAAGGGGTCCAAACAAAATGTATCACCAAAGAGCCTCATATTCCAGATCTTCAACAACAGTTATTTTATTATGCCCAAGAATATGGCATTCAGCTAATTCAGTCAAGGAGCCAAGGTACCAGAACAGTTTGTCTGCATGTGATACCTAAACAGTGAACTCAGTATGGCATGGATACTCTCAACTTACAGGGTTTTCTCAGTTGTGAAATGTTTGTGTTAAGGATGACTTTTTTGTTGTTTTTGTTACAGTCTGACAGCTGAAGATGCTTTCAAACCCTTCTAGTCACTTAGAGCAGAGCTGTATGGCACAGGCCTGGTGGTTCTAAAAGGCAGGTCCAATTCATCACAGGAACAGCAAGTCTCTGGTTTATGGGGGAAGATTGAGGGGTGGGGGAGTGAGGCAGGGAGAAGGGGGAGCTGCTGCTCTGTCCAGTTTACATTTGTCACCAGTGACTAGCTTTTAAAAAATGTATTAGCTGTGCATGGTGGTAAGTAAGATCCAGCTGCAGGGGATTACGGCTTTGAGTGGGTCGGGGAGCTTGGAATGCATTCAGTTCCATCAGGGGATTTGTGTCCCTCGTCATCAGCCTTAACATTGCTAAAGCAGTGAAGATTAAGAACAGACTAGTGTCACCTGCCCTGAACTTTGAAAAACCCTGGGCCCATTAAACAAAGGGTGTTGGGATGGTAGAAAGTGTCCCTGTTCTCTGTTCCAAAGGATTTTTCAAATGATACATGTGAATGAAAAGGAAACACATAAGCTCAGGTGAAAGGTCGTCTGTGATTGCATTATTTCTACAATTTATTATACATGTCAGAATTATAATTTATTAGGAAAAACACATTCCACAGTAACTTTACATAAATGAACATTTTATGTAAAATGTGTTTTACATAAAGGTGGGGTGTTTCCAAATCAAGATGAAGAATCAGTAGTTAAGAGGGGATGTTTCTGAGAGAGTTAGCCTCACTTTATAGGAGGAAAAGCCTTAGCTTGGTGTGGTTTTGGTGACCCTCCCCCTTCCCCCCAGCAAGCAAGTTAAGAGAACACCACAAAGGTTTACTTTTTTTGGGATTTTGAAATTCAGCGTACATGCCAGCAAGCAGTTTAGAGGCAGGAAGTCTTTTCTAGTAGTGCAGTCATGAACTAGTAAACTAGAAGCATCTGTAAAAATTTAGAGGGAATATCAGCTTTCTCAAAGCTCTAGCCCAAGTGTAATGAGGTGCAAATGATAGCACTGCATAACCCTTCCCCACCCCAATTGTGGAATGAGATATTGAGTCAAAAATAAAGAGGAAGACAAGGATCTGAGAACTCTACTTCACTGAAACAAATTTCATTTTTCAGACGAAATAGCTTTTGGGTGACTAAGGATAGCCTCAACTTTTAGGGTTAATGAGTAGTAAACAAATGATTTCCCTCTCAGTATCTCTAGATACCATTCTAAAAAGTGGTGGCTTTTGAGGTGTGGGTGAATGAAATTTCATATATGCTCATTTGGCTGAGTAAATTAACAAGAGTTTTTAATTTAAAGTAAACTTCAGCCGATTTGTGTCTTTGGCAGACACCTCTTTCTTTACAGAAAGCAAAAAAAGGGGGGTAAGCAAAAAAGATGTGATTTGTTTGAAGGAACACATCTGGGGTGTGATCTGCTATATCTTAACACCAGATGGCAGGTTTAGGCTGACAACTAAACCCACTTTAGTGTGGTCAAATGGTATCTTAACTTGTCGTTTTTTTCCCTGTCCACACACAGGAAGTAGAACAATTACTTGTACTCAGGGCTAGCAGGCCTCCTTGTATCTGTGCCTTTGGGCTCTTTTACTGCTTCGCTGCTGTTTATAGACAAGGCTAGCTTCCCTTGGCAATGCCTGAAACACGTTCCCTCTGTGGCTCATACCTTTTCAAAGGTATGTTTTGTCGAGGCAGAGGTGTGGCGCCTTAAGGTGACGGTGCTTGTCATGACAGGCATGGCATTAGCCGGGCCAAGCAGTGACTAGAAGTGACAGCATTGGGTTGCAGCGCCTGGGGGCCTCTCAGTCATCACTGCTGCTGGAGCACTGACTGAGAAAGCACCTTCAAGCACCTTTGCTCATTGTGGAGGTAATAGTTACGGAGAAGGCGACCAGGGGGTGATTGATGACAGGCAAGTCCTTTTCTCCCCTTTATCTTCTTGAACAGGGATACCTCCATTTCATTGTGTTTTGCTTTTTTATGTGCCTCACAGATACTGCATTTTTTTTTTTTTTTTACAAATTAAGGTTTGTGACAGTTCTGTATTGAGCAGGTTTGTTGAGGCCATTTTTCCAGCAGGCTCAGATGATGGTTAGCATTTTTTAGCTCTATCTTTAAGTTAAGGTTTGCACATTGTTTTTATTTTAGACATAATGCTGTTATACACTTATTAGGCTACAAATAGTATAAATACAACTTTTGTATGCACTGGGAAACCAAAAAAATGTGTGACTCACTTTACTGTGCTAGTCACTTTATTGTGGTGGTCTAGAACCAAACTCAAATTATCTCTGAGGTATGTCTGTTGTAGGTTTTACTTGAAAGAGTGCTGTACATGTCTCCTTAAGAAAGAAAGAACACAAGCAAGCTATGTTCAGAGTTGCAGAAGGGTCTTTGCAACTTTGAATTTCTATTAAGTTTTGAGTCCTAAATTCTGCCATTAGACTTACAGTCATTTTGTGCCTTGTCATGTCATAAAATGACCAAATAAACATTTTAAAAACTCTCTCAATTATGCACTTCAGGGAAAGGGAACAATTAATATTTTCCTCAGCTATTGTTTGATACATGATCTCTTCAAGGATAGCAGTCAGAAGCTATGTATATAGGGGTTCCCAAAGGACTTTGTCAGAAGTTTCTTATTGCTCTTATCCATTGAATATCTTTGTAGATTTTCCATTAGTTATTCTTAGATGCTCACTACTGATTAATGGACATGTATGTAATCTTTTGAAAAGAGCTACAGAATGCATTAATTAATTCTTTGTACAAACTATGGTTAATTAGAATCATCTGCAGACATCTTATCATAAGGTCGCACTTCTGATATGATTTGATAGACATTATTAGGAAATTGGATGAAATTTCCAAAGCACCTCTACAGACAGGGAAAATCACCTTCAGGGGAAGTCACTGTCTGGGGCACAGTTTAAAGCTGCTTCTTGAGTTTTCTCTCTTCATAGTTCATTTATCTGGTTAGTCAAAAAACACTCAGGTTATAATCCACCTGTTTACAGAACAAACAATTTCTGTGCACTAAAGGTTACTGTACTTATTGAAATCAGGGCAGGCAAAAAATTTTCCTGAGTGGATTTAAAATTTTCCTGAGTGGATTTTCCTGAGTGGTTTTTCTTAAGATGAAAATCTCACTTGTAATTCTTATATGCCATTTTAGAACTATTTGAATACTACAATGTTTGATATAGAGTTTTCTACTTGATATTATAAAAAAAGGGCTTGTTGGTTAGGGAACTCACTGGCCAGATTTTAATAGTTCTCGTAAGTAAAACAACAAAGCAAAAACAACTTTGATGATTCTCTTCTGGAACTTAGCTCAGTCTCCTACTACGAGAAAGATCTATTTGGTAAATTGGAGGACAGGCGTAACATGGTTTGTTATCCTGTGGAGGACTTACATTTGTGAGACAAAGTCATGTCTAAGTTCTGGAAACTACTCAACCAGTTAACAGTAATTTGAAAAGGAGCATATGCTGATTGACATTAAATTCATGGCTTTTTAAAAAGTTTCAGAGCTTGTGTAATTTTTCTTGGCTTACTACACACACACAACACACATTTAGTGGGTAGTAATGATTAGAATGTTTGACTAGTTTTAAATGGTCCTCAAATTTGAGTATGTTAATTTCCAAACTAGGTTAGTCAATTTCAGTTAAAATGTGTCCAGTTATCCAACACTATTAATTCTTTCTTACCTACCTGTCACACATAGGGTTTAAAAAAATTTTTTTTGATGTGAATTTGCTGTATCACATCTGACACATTTGGGTAAGTGACGACAACTTTTATGTTTTAAAAATGTTCCTTGATTCGAGAAATCAGCCTTTAAATTAGCTCCAGGCAGTCTCCCAGTAAGTTCTTAATGGATTGCCATCCCTCTTTATATCTCTCTTTCTAAATTTCTTTCTTAAAAGCTATACAGTAGGAAACTACCTAGTTTGCTGGGCCTTGTACTAATCCTACTTTCAATACCATTGGGACTTTAAAGCATGAGTTCTTCATCTGGGCTCAGTGGGTTCGTATCACTGATCTGTAAGCACGGGCAAGTTTCTTAAGTTTTTCATCTTATTTTTCTGCTTTTTAAAAAATATTTAGACCTATTTTATGTTTTTGAGGACAAAATAAGATAATATTAGAATTTAAAACCTAGTTGGGACTGCAACATATAAAAGAGGGAATAGAGAACTTGATAATTAGTATTACCATTGAAATATAAAGTTAGTGTAAAGCTTTTAAATGGACTATGAATATTTGTAGAATGTTCAGAAACTGAGTACATTGCTTTGCAAATTATGTTCTTTTTTAAATTAAATGTATAGAGGTAACATTGGTTAATAACATTGTATAAATTTCAGGTGTACAACATTATAATTGGATATCCATATATTCTGTTGCATTTGCATGCTCACCACCTGAAGTCTAGTTACCATCCCTTACCATATATTTAACTCCCTTTACCCAGTTTTCTCTTCCGTGAACCTCCTCCCCCTCTGCTAACCACTCCTCATTTAGTTTGTATCTCTCAAGTGTACCTTCCTGTGCATTTTTCTGTTTATTTAGCTACCACATATACTCTTCTGAGAAATGAAAAGAAGGTAGGAGAAAACTATAATGATTTAAGTTGAAAATACATGTCTGAGAACTTAGTATATTTTAATACTTTTTTTTCTTCCTTGAGTTTACTTGATGGGAAAAACCCAACACTTCAACTCATACCACTATGTTTGTTTGTTTATACATATACACACAATACCAAGGAATCTCTTAATATAGTCTAAATATCTCAGGGGCCTCCTCTTTGGAGTAAAGATTCATAAATCAGAGCTAGGAAATTGTGCTGTTTTAGGTCTGTTATAAATATTCATATTTGGAAGAGTTGTGTTTGTTTCTTATATGGTCGAATACCCACCTCATCAGCATGCAGTAACTGAAAAATTGCCACACCTTTTATTAAAGGTGGGGCATGATATATATGTACAAGTATGTTTTTCACTCACTCTTCCATTTTCATCCTCAGAGATGGACATGGCTAATGAGTGGAGGAGAAATATAGTTAGTTAATAGCATTAGTGATGTACATTGATTAATTTTTAATTATGAGAGGATATGCTTATCAAATATATAACCATGTAAAAACAGTGTACAGGTGATTTTAGTCACTGATTTTCTTTTGTAGACCTCTGGAGTTTCAAAGCATGCTTTATTTAATGTAGTGCTAACACTTAATATTTTGCATTGTTACTTACATTATGTTCAATTACAATTTCCATTTTAGAGATATGGAAGTAGAGAAAAAGGAGGTTAAAAGACTGGCCTCAGGTTGTTTGTTCTGTAACTTGCTGCAGAGTTGGTAATGAACCCCTTGCCTTGGGATTTGGAGGTTCTATACTGTTTCCCAAAGTCCTTGTGACTCATGTTTAGCCTGATTCACCGTAGTTACTTGCTGTTTATAGTCTCTACTCTTGTGGAGGTACTGGAAGATACTGCCAGGGAATACTTTACATTCATACACATCTACACAAAAGAGAGGTATTTATTGTTCAAGAAGCCCATAGCTTTTGAATTATTGCCTTGCATCAGAAATTAAAATAATTTTTTCTATTTGCTAGATAAAGTGTAAGCATCATTAAGTTATTAAGGCAAATAAATACCTGCAGCCACCACTCTCCCTCTGCCAACCCCAAGAACAACACGATGCAGAGTGTTAAAAGTAAACTTGACATGGCCTGCACACCCTGTTGCTGTTCATGACTAATTGTATCATCCTATTTCCTACTTGAATCCTTTTCTTTGCTTCTTGCTCTAGTCTGTGGGTTGCCCACTGCTCTTTGGTTTTAGAATCATCAGCTGGGTTCCACTCCACTGCAGGCCTTTAGTTTTTCCCCCCTTTCCTTTATATACTTGGTCCATTTTAATTTAATGTGAGTAGTTGCTTTGTCAACTCCCCCAAACTTTGTTGTGTATATAATCTGTATTTCTTGAGAAATTTCTTTTCTAGTACCAAGTTATTAGTGACCTCACTGAGCCTAGTATGAAGACAAGCATCACTATGGAACAAAATATGACATGCTCTGAAAGTTAAGCATACACCTTTACGGTACCTGGGAAATGCTGTTTCTTGGGATGCATATAAAAAAGCAGGGTTATGAAACCAAATACTATCATTTGAATCTTGGTTCTTCCACTTTTTAGCAATATGAGCTTGGGCAAAGCTTTCAACTTCACTCGGCCTTATTATTACCATTTTAAGCATTAAAAATACATATTTTAAGAAAATGGTGGAAATTAAAGGAGGTGAAATTTGCAAAGTGCCTGATATACAATGTAAATATAGCTTTAAAAGTTTATAATACTTGAATTTCTACGGGTATTGGCT
The DNA here is from genome assembly GCF_021234435.1 of Artibeus jamaicensis. NCBI lineage: Eukaryota > Metazoa > Chordata > Mammalia > Chiroptera > Phyllostomidae > Artibeus > Artibeus jamaicensis. The sequence goes on along the minus strand of NW_026522030.1, from coordinate 53,681,070 downwards.
TGGACAGCCTATTTCATCAGTGTCCAGAAATAATGTTATGCTGCTTGTCTGATGCCAATTTAAATATGTACAGCACAGGGAACAGAGTCAGTAATATCCTAATAACTATGTAAGTGGCAGGTGGTTACTGGACTTACTGTGCTGGCCACTTTATAAGGTATGTAACTGTTGAATCACTGTGTTATACACCTGAAGCTGATATAATATTGTATGTCAACTCTAATCAAAATTAAATTTAAAATAAATAAGTAAAATAATAAATAAATGTGGTTCTACTAGTTGGTATTGTTCAACTAGCTTTAGTAGGACATTGTTTGCACTGTTATAACAGTTTATTAAAAATCCATCATATTATGGTACTCTCCCTTTTGTTGAATATTAATTGACTGTAGAGAGTTGGGTTTATTTCTGGGCTCTCTGTTCTGTACCATTGGTCTATGTGCCTGTTTTTATGCCAGTACCAGGCTGTTTTGATTACAGTGGCTTTGTAATACAATTTGATATTAGGTATTGTGATCCCTCCTACTCTGTTCTTCTTTCTCAAAATAGCAGCTGCTATTTGGGGTCATTTTGGTTCCATATAAATTTTTGAAGTGTTTGTTCTATGTCTGTGAAATATGCCATTGATACTTTAATAGGTATTGCATTGAATCTGTAAATTGCTTTGGGTAGTGTGGACTTTTTGATGATGTTAATTCTTCCGATCCATGAACACAGTATATGTTTCCATTTGTTTGTGTCTTCTTTGATTTCTTTCTTCAGTGTTGTCTAGTTTTCTGCACACAAGTCTTTTACCTTCTTGGCTAGGTTTATTCCTAGGTATTTTATTTTTCTTTTTGCTATATTAAATGGAATTTTTTTCTTGATTTCTTCTGCTCTTTCATTGTTGGTATACAAAAATACCTTTGATTTCTGGATATTGACTTTGTATCCCGCTGTTTTCCAAATTCATTTATTAGGTTGAGCAGTTTTTGGGTGGAGTCTATAGGATTTTCCATGTACACTATCATGTCATGTACAAACAGTAACAGTTTTGTTTCCTCCTTTCCAATTTGGATGCCTTTTATTTCTTTTTCTTGTCTGATCACTGTGGCTAAAACTTCCAATACTATATTGAATAGAAGTGGTAAAAGTGGACAACCTTGTCGTGTTCCCTGATCTTAGTGAAAGAGCTTTTAGTTTTTGCCTATTGAGTATAATGTTGGCTATAGGTCTCTCATATATGGTCTTTATTATGTTGAGGAATGCTCCCTCTATTTTCACTTTGCTGAGTGTTTTTATCTTGAATGGGTGCTGTACCTTTTATCAAATGCTTTTTCTGCATTTATTTATATGATCATGTGATTTTTGTCTTTGCTTTTGTTTATGTGATGTATTACATTTACTGATTTGTGAATATTGAACCATCCTTGCACCCCCTGGGATGAATCCCACTTGGTCATGGTATATGATCTTTTTAATGTATTGTTGGATGTTGTTTGCCTATATTTTGTTGAGGATTTTAGCATCTATGTTCATCAGCGATATTGCCCTGAAGATTTCTTTCTTTGTTGTGTCTTTATCTGGTTTTGGGATTAGGATGGTGCCGGCTTCATAAAAAGAGTTTGGGAGTCTTCTATCATTTTGGATTTTTTGGAATAGTCTGTGAAGGATAGAGGTTAGCTCTTTTTTTTTTTTTAAGATTTTATTTATTTATCTTTAGAGGGGAAGGGAAGGAGAAAGGGAGAGAAATATCAATGTATGGTTGTCTCTCATGCTTCCCTTGCTGGGAACTGGCCTACAACCCAGTCATGTGCCCTGACTGGGAATGGAACCTTGATACTCTGGTTTGCAGGCCTGCGCTCAATCCACTGTGCTACACCAGCCAGGGCCTTGGTTAGCTCTTTTTTAAATGCTATGTAGAATACTCCCTTGCAACTATCTGGTCCAGGGGTTTTGTGTGTTGGGAGTTTTTTGATTACTGGTTCAATTTCATCAGGTGTTATTGGTCTGTTCAGGCTTTCTGCTTCTTCATCATTGAATTTTGGAAGATTATATTTTTCTAGAAATTTGTTCATTTCACCTAGGTTTTCAAATTTCTTGGCATAAAGTTCTTCATAGTACTTTCTTACAGTCCTTTGTATTTCTGTGGTGTCAGTTGTAATCTTTCCTCTTTCTTATCTGATTGTGTTTATTTGGGTCCTGTTTCTTTTTTCTTGATGAGCCTGCTTAAAGGCTTGTCAATTTTGTTTATCTTTTCAAAAAGCAGCTCCTGGATTCATTGATCCTTAGAATTGTGCGTTTAGGCTTTATGTCACTTAATTCTGCTCTGATCTTGGTTATTTCCTTCCTTTTATTTGCTCTAGGCTATCTTTGTTGTTGTTCCTCCAGTTTTTGTAGTTGTAGGGTTAGGTTGTCTGTCTGAATTGTTTCTATCTTTTTTGGGTATGCTGGAATCTACTATGAACTTCCCTCTCAGGACCGCCTTTGCTGTGTCCCATAAGTTTTGAGTTGTTGTGAGATCATTTTCATTTGTTTCCAGAAACTTTTTTATTTCTTCCCTAATTTCATTCTTGACCCATTCATTGTTTAATAGCATGTTATTCAATCTCCATGGTTTTGAGTGTTTTGGGTTTTTTCCCTTGGGGTTGGTTTCTAGTTTCAGTCCCTTGAGGTCAGAGAAAATGCTTGGTATGATTTCAATTTTCTTGAATTTGTTAAGGCTTGTTTTGTGTCCTATCATGTGGTCTATCTTTGAAAACGTTCCATGTGCATTTGAAAAGAATGTGTATTAGCTTCTTTGGGATGAAGGGCTCTATATATATCAGTAAGTCCATTTCATCTAGGGTGTTGTTCTATACCACAATATCTTTGTTGATATTTTGTTTGGAAGATCTGTCCATTTTTGACAGTGGGGTATTAAAATCCCCTAGTATAATTGTGTTGCTGTCAATGTCTTTATTGAAGTCCTCTAAGATTTTCTTTATGTATTTGGGTGCTGCTATGTTGGGTGCATATATATTTACAATGTTTATGTCTTCTTGGTGGATTCTTCCCTTGAGTATTATGAAGTGACCTTCTGGGTATCTTTTTATGGCTCTTTTTTTGAAGTCTATTTTTTCTGATATGAGTATTGCTACCCTGCCTTTTTTTCCTGTCCATTTGCTTGTCAAATTTGTTTTCAGCCCTTCACTTTTAGTCTGTGTAGGCTTTTTGTCCCAAGGTGGGCCTCTTAAAGGCAGCATATGTGTGAGTCATGCTTTCTTATCGATTCAGCTATTCTATGTCTTTTGATTGAATCATTTAATCCATTTACGTTTAAGGTTATTATTGATAGGTACTTAATGATTGCCATTTTTGTACCTGTGTTCCTCTCTGTTTCTATCTTTTCCTTCCTTTCCTTAAAGCAGTCCCTTTAACATCTCTTGCAGAGCTGGTTTCGTGGAGGTGTATTCTTTTAGACTTCTTTGGTCTGGGAAGCTCCTTATTTGGCCTTCTATTTTGATTGAGAGGCTTTCTGGGTAAAGTAGCCCTGGTTTCAGGTCTCTGGTTCTCATTACTTGGAATATTTCTTGCCATTCTCTTCTGGCTTGGAGTGTTTCTATTGAGAAGTCAGTTGATAACCTTATCAGGGCCCCTTGTATGTTATTTCCTTGTTCTCCCTTGTTGCCTTTAAGATTCTCTCTTTGTCTCGAAGTTTTGCCATTTTGATGATGATGTGTGTTGAAGTGGTCCTCTTTGGGTTCCTCTTTATTGGGACTCTGTGTGTTTCCTGGATTTGTGTGACTTTTTCTCTCATCAAATTAGGGAAGTTTTCCATCATTTCTTTTTCTAATAGGTTTTCTGTGTTTTTCTCTTCTTCTCCTTCTGGTATCCCTATTATATGCATATTAGTACATTTCATATTGTCTTGCATTTCTCTTAATCCCTCTGTATTCTTTCTGCTCATCTTTTCCTTGTCTTGCTCTTTCTGGGTGTTTTTCCTACTTTGTCCTTCAGCTCGCTGATCCAATTTTCTGCTGCATTTATCCTGCTTTTGATTCCTTCTATTGTATTCTTCAGTTCAGATATTGTACTCTTCATTTCCTCTTGGCCCTTGTTGATAGCTTCTATTTCCTTTTTCATATTGATATAGTTTGCAGAGAGTTCATTGTAGTTTCCCTGTAGTTTCCGGTAATTTGCTATGAGCTCATTGAGCTTCCTTACAACCATTGCTTTGAACTCAATATCTGATGGTTGAGTTGTCTCTGTTTCATTTAGAATTCTTTCTGAGGTTTTCTCCTTTACTCTTGTTTGGGGATTGATTCTTTGTCTTCCCTTTGTTTGTGAGACTCTTCTTGTTAGCCTCAGCTTCTTAAATTGATTTTTTCTGGCTCCCTGGGTTTATGGTGTGAACTTCTGTGGTAAAACACATGTGAGATTCAGTAGTGCAGTCTCCTTGCGGTATCCTGGTGTTCATCGCTTCTGCCTACTGTTTTTTGTGATTAGTTGGAAGGGAAAGGCAAAATGGTTTAAGAGAGCAAGAGAGTATTCTATGCTATTTACAGTACCAGCTGGTAGAGAAGAGATAGGAGATCCTTTGGCTATGTATAGTGTTAATCGTGATATTCCACCCAACTAACCACTTTTTAGAAAGGGTGGAAAGAAGATAACACTCTTGTTGGGGAGGGAAGGATTATGAATTGGATCTAGAAGGCATTGAGCTTGTCGGAGGTCAGATTTTGAGGTAAGGTGAGAATAAAGGATAGTAAGTAGGTGTAGTGTGTGAGAGAATAGAGTTAACGACTATAGTAATATAGTTCAGGAAACGGTGAAGTGGGCTGAGATCTGGGAGGGATGTTGTATAGTATTTACAGTACTGTGGAACAGCTATTATTTACAATAATATTAGAACAACAGTTATATGACAGAATCTATGAGATCTAGATAACATCATAGGGAGTGTTGGACCTTCCGTAGTGTGCTAATGGAACACAGGTGAAGTGAAGGACAGTAAATTAGCAATACACTATGAATGAGAGGACAGGGGAAACCTGTCATATGATACAATATAACCAGTCAGGCAAAGAAGACTAAACAAAAAGAAAAGGAATACAAAAATATTATTCAAATAAAAGATGTAAGAGTAATGAAAAAATAATAACACAAATAACTTGCAGGCTCTCTGTAGAGAACCTGTAGAAAATAATACGATAACTTGCAGGTTCTCTGTAGTAGCAAAGTGAAATTTGATTATTGTCTCAGCGGTTGGGATGCCCCCTCTTTGGGTCCAACTCTGGTCTTTTCATAGTTCCGGGTTTTTTTGTCTCATTTGTGGGTATTTAAAAAAAAGAGCAGACTAGAGAAGGTAGAAGAGATAAAATTGGAAAGAAAGGAGGAAGGAATAAAATAAGAAAGAACGAAAGAGAAGCAAAAGGAATTGAGAGATAAAAAATAATGAAAATTAAAAAATAAAAAGTTACTTTAAAAAATCAAAGAAACAATTAAAAAACAAAAACACAAAAAGAGAAACAAACAAACAAAAAACCTCTTGCTGCTTTCAAACTGGCCAAACCGGTTTCTCTGTTCTCATTGGCTGCAGCAGGCTGAGGGGCAGGTTTTCAGATGTGGGCTGGAAGTCAGAGGCGCACAAACTCACTTCCAGTTTACTGGTGGGGTCTCTGGGTCTCCTGAGGTGCGCATGCTCTCTCTGAGTCCCTGAGTCCCTGAGTCCCTGGGTCCCTGGGTGTGGTCCCTGGTGTTCCACAAAGCTCTCTCTCCTTGGGCTGTGGGTGTGTTGGTCAGGCCGCCTCCAGTCACACATGCTCTGGCACAGACTCTTCCCAGGGCTATTCCTGGGTGCTCACAGCCCCTGTGTTTGCCACTCAGTCCTTACTCCCCTCTCTTTGACTTCAAGCACCCAGATCTTTCCTAATGCTGCTCAAACCCTGCTTGGCTGGGGAGGGAGCGCTGACCCAGCTCTCTCCCAAGAGCCCTGTGGCTGGCCCAGTAGGCCCCGGGCCTGGGGCTGCAGCCTCCCTGGTGCCTGTGCTGATCTCTGGGCCCTTACTGTCCTGAAGCACTCTCTTTACTGGCTGGTTTTTCAGTATCCACTACAATTCTTGATCTCCTCTTTTCATATATGCTGTGGTACTGTTGGCTGTCTGCTCTGTTCCCCCATAGATCGGCCAAGTTTTTCTCCCCTGTGTAGGGGGAAGTGGAATCTGCTCCCTTTTACCTAGCCGCCATCTTCTCTCTCCCAAGGGGCTTCCTTTTTCTGTTATCAGGGCTGTGAGGTCACGTGAAGCAGGAGTATATTGTTGTAAGTGGATATTAGAAAGTAATAAATTTTCAATATCCTCTAGCCCAGGTACTTTTTAACCTTAAAAAATGCTTCATCCCTTTTAATGAATTTAAAATTTGAAACTCACCTTTCTTAAAAATTGCAGATCCAGTTCAGACATCTCTGAGGACTGAGAAAACTGAGGCTCATAGGTAAATTCAGGATAGTAATCACGATAATCATGGCCATCACTTTTTGGCAGTTTATGCCCTCTTCATCTGTGATTTTAGGACCATTTCCAGAGGAAAGGGCACTCCTGTTTTGGCTGTTCTCTTTAAACTTCCATCTTGGCTTTCCCTTCTTCTCCGTCCTGTCTGGGCTTAAATTTCTTTCATTTTACTTTTGCATGTTTTCCATCTTTTCTCGTGATTTCATGCTGTATTAATTTTGTCCTTTTTCAGAACCCATCTCCCTTAATCTGGCCTTTTCTGTGATATTTAGGTTTGTATAAGATGAATGGAACAAATAATAAATGTGAATCACGCCTGCATCAAAACAGGGAGGTAAACAAATTGTCATGATCCTAAAAATGGGTATTATCTTTTCTGAGGAAATTTTGCTTTAATTCTTTGATCTTGTAAAGTAAAAGTATACTGAATTCCATAAAGGTAGAAATTAAAGCACATATATTCCAAATGCCCCAAACAGTGCTGGGCACACAGTGAATACTCAATAAATACTTGTTGAGTGACTATAAGCCTCCACAGGAGCTAAAGCAAAACTGTAAATCCTGGTTCTACTCCTGTTGGTGGGCCAGTTCTCTCTGATTTGTTGAGGCACCATGAACTGTGCTCTGAAAGGGAGAGGAATGAATGGATATTTCTGAAACACTTTCTGTGTGCCAGGTGTTTCCGTCAACACAGCTAAATGTATCTCCACAACTGCGTTCTGGGCATATGCTTCTTCACCTTTCTTTCTTTTTTTTAATGAAGAAACGGGAACTCAGGAAGTTTGAGTTTTCCAAAATGTTTAAATTTGAATTAAGATCTTTCTGAATCCAAAGTCTTGTATTTTCCAGATATCCTTAGCCCCACCAGACATGGTTACTGCCATTATCTTTAATAGCTATCATTATCATTGTCATCTTTGTCTCTAGATTTCCTCAGCTAGCAGCCAGTTGTCTCCAAAGAAGGTTGGACATGAATGGTTCAGGTATCCAGAGTCTCTAGCACCTCCTGTTTGTTGCCCATAGTCTATTTGGTGTGTACACAAATTCACCTGAATAGGTGGTTACCTGAGGTCCCTTTCCAACTAACATGTCGAAGATAGAGTTTCTAGTTGGGATCAGGTGTTCTGCCTAAGTGATTTTTTTTATATCTTAGATGGAAAAGTGGACTTGAGTGTAGGAAGATTTCCCTAAATGGGAAGGTAGCTGCCTCCCCACCCTCTCTACTTCCCTTGTCAGTTGCTGGAGAGACCTTCAGTGACACAAGAGCACTTCAAAATTTGGGGGAGTCCTGGATGGTTGGTGGATGAGATCATTTGATTCCAGTGAAACTTCCCAGCTGCCCTGAATTCAGTCTTCCAGAGCACCATACTTTTATTACTAGATTGAATTGAAGGATAAGAAAAGTGCTTTGAGCATCTTTAGACCACACATGTAAGACTAAATAATTGAGCCTGAGAGTTTGGAGTGAAGCCTCCTAAGAAAAATAAAAAGCACACACAAGAACCTGTGTGTGTGTGTGTGCCTATTTAGCTTTGAGGTTCATTATTTTATGTAGGTACCATTAATTCCCCAATGTTTCTTAACTTATTGGGTTGGCCAGAAAGTTTGTTACATTTTTCCTATAAAATAAAAGACACACTTTTCCTTTTTACTGATAACTTTATTGGTTTGGATATTTTGAGTATGTCAGCTATCTTCTGGTGTTGGCTTCTAGTGGGCAGAGGCCAAGAGTGCTGCTAAACATCTCCCAATGCATAAAACAGCCCCCACAGCAAAGAATTATTTGGCCAAAATGTTAATAGTAACAAACTTCACAAACCACTTTTGACATGTTCAATCAGTCACAGCACCTTCCCCATACCCTGTACAGATCCTTTTTGGTGTTTCAGTTGTGTTTTTACCTTTCTTGAAATAATAAAGCATAATACTCCCCAAAATTCATATCTTCTTCCATTTTCAATATTATAATGGCTGCACAAAAATTCACCAATTTTGATGTTTTTTTAATGTGCACTGAGGTGACAGCTGGCACAATACAAGCTAACAAAATTGTTTCGAATAAAGCAGAGACAAAACTAAGCACTGCTAGAGACATTCTATGGAAAAAATGTGATGGACTTTTTGGCCAACCCAATACAGTAGTCATTCTTAATTAATTGCTTCACAAACCTACTTTTGGTGTTTGTTTTACCTGTATTTTCCCCTTAACTTTTAACCTGTCCTCATTACTATACCTTGAATACCTCTTTTATAGAAAGCAGAAGAATAACTTGGAAGTATGTCTAGAACAAAATCAGTTGACTCAGGAGAAGACTGCCCAAGTTGGCATTTGATAGAGTATGAATGGTGTATGTGCTCATGTTCTCTACTGAAGACTGTGTGCATCTCTGAACTCCACTGTGTTGGGGTTCATTTCCTTAATCCTGCAGTGGTGGTGTGAAGAACACCCAGGTTTCTTACATAAGTCAGGGAAGGGGGTTAATCAGAATCACTACAGGGTAAAGGAGGTCTTAATGGAAGTGCCGAAGTATTGTTCAAACACACAGGATAAATGTGTTCTGCTTTAGTTGGCCAGAACAATGTCTCAAGCTGGTGATTAGGCTTTATTCCAGCTTTAACCTCAGGCAAAATTTATGCAGCTCTACTACTGTTTGTTGGATAGTTAAAGGGGAAAAAAGGAAATATTTGCTTAAAGTAGAAATATTTTTTTAATTAAACATGAAAAATAATAAATAAGTGCAAAGGGAAGTAGGCAGTAGGGAAATTGTTTTTAACTTTCCCTTGAAAAGATTAAGAACTTCAAACAAAAGGCCAGTATTTTAGGCATGGCTGTTCATTATTACAGGGCATTATTCAACTGTGCTGGAAGTCAGCATTTGAGCTGCTTCTGTCTTTGAGTTGAAGAACTTGGAGGTGTAGAGTTATTCTTAGTTGAAAGATAATGCCTTTTGCTATTTTCTGCTAACCACTCTTGGCGTGACAGGGGAGGAGTTCTTGAAAATAAGAGCCAGATATATAGGTTCATTAGATAGTAGTACAAATCTAGATGTGAGAAGCACAGATAAAACAATTTAGGCTGAAATAAAAAGGGGGAATAGTCCTGATCTGTGTGGCTCAGTTGGTTGGGCATTGTCCCACAAGGCGAAAGGGTCATCAGTTCAATTCCTGGTCAGGGCATATGCTAGGTTTTGGCGCATCCCCAGTTGGTGTGTGTGTGTGAGGGGCAACCAGTGTTTCTCTCACATCGATGTTTCTCTCTCCTCCTCCATTTCCTCTCTCTAAGAATAAAATCTTCATGTAGAAAAGGATGGCAATAAAAACTGCTACTTACTGTGTTATATCAAGAAGTTTTCTGTAAATGGTTCTACCACTCCTCATCACCAAGGGTTGAAACTCCATCAGCTTTGACTTAACAGTGGACCCCAGACCTTAATGCCCCACACCTGACAAGCCTAATATTCACCTTCTATTTTAATACTGACTGTGACCTTTGCAGTTGCTTGCATCTATTGTTTTCACAGCATCTTTGTCTTCTTTCCATGTCTGATCTCTCTTCTTGCTGTGCATCCTGCCCAGCCTTGCCAGAGTGATTTTACCTGGGGCTTGATTTTGATCATGCTACTCAGTCTCCTCAAATTTTACACAGGATTTGAGTTTTTCCATGCCCTGGCCCATGGGCAACTTCAACACCACATCTGATAATGTGTTTTCTCTGTATGTACTTACACTCCAGATATTTTTTTCAACTATTTTAGCCCTATAGAGCTCATTTCTTTTATAGCTTTTCCTTCGCTCTTAGAGCATTTTATTCTAGGTATCTAATTAAATCCTTTTTAAATGTACTTCTTTTGTGAAGTCCTTGCCTATTCTCTTAATGGGCAATGTTTTTATCTCTAAATCTAAGTGGCAGTTTGTACCTCTCTTTTAGTTTATGATACCTTGTAGTGTAGTAACTTTCGTAATGGTTTTGTAGTCTTACTAGACTACGTATTTCTTTAGGGTAGGGCCTAGGGGCTGGTCACCCTTGCCATCTTTCGCCATCTGTTACTTTATGAAGTCATGCTGTCCCTACTCTAAATGATGAAGCAGTGTGTAAAATTGGGGTGTTGATACTTATCTACGGTTGTTCTGAGGAGCACATAAGAGAATTTATTTAGATTCATAGCTCTGTGTCTGTCATACACCCAGTAGGCTTTTCATAATAGCATAGTAGTTGTAGCCAGAGGGTCAAGGTCCGAATTTCCCCTCTGTTACCTACCAGCTTGTGATTTGGGGTCTCTGCTCTTTAAGTTCCTCATCTATAAAGTAGAATGATGGTAGCATTTGCCTTGTAGGATTGTTATGAGGATAAAATGGATGTGTGTTTACAGCACTTGAAGCAGTACCGAACAGCTCATGAACCTGCACCATCTAGTTCAGAAGTCACTAGCCACATGTTGCTCTTGAGCGTTTGAAAAGTGTGTGGTCCAAGCTGAGATGTACTGTAAGTGTAAAATATACTCTATAGATTTCAGAAACTTGATATGAAAAATACAATGCTGAATATCTCAATTTTTAATGTACAGGGTTTGGCCCCAAACTCCTTTTTATTACAAAATCTATTACAAAATCATAAGCATGTAATTCTGTAACATAACAACATCACACTCAAGCATGCCATATGACATTTTAGATGAAATGTTCAGATTAAAACTACAAATGCTTACACTTATATTATTATCTACCTATCACACTCAAGCAGCTGTTACTTCTGCCAGATCCTGTATTTCACTGGAGAAGATAATATTTTGGATAACTTGGGTAAAAAATTATATTAAATATTAATTTTCACTGGCTGGTGTGACTCAGTGGATTGAGTGCCAGGCTGTGAACTGAGAAGTTGCTGGTTTGAATCCCAGTCAGGACACATGCCTGGGTTGTGGGCCAGGTCCCTAGTTGGGGGCGTGTGAGAAGCAACCCATCATTGTATCTCCTACACATCAGTGTTTCTCTCACTCTCTTCCTCCTCCCCTTCCCCTCTCTCTAAACATGAAAAAAAGTTAATCTCATCTTTAAAAAATGTTTAGTGTCACTATTAGAAAAATTTAAATTACGTATATGGTTCATATATGTGTATGAGTCTTGTAATACTATGTGGGTATTAGTTTTTACTATTACATAATATTTTTATTATTTTTATCTGTGGTGGTGGTGTTTCCCACATATGTGCCCTCTCCGCCCCCTCCCCCCCCTTTAGCTACTTGATGTCAGCGATTCTGGGTAAAGAAAGCTGGGAAAGAAAGGTGTTAATAGATGAAATAAACATTAGGTCAAATGAGGGAACAAAGGGGTGAGCAGCTTTTGACCTTAAGTCAAGAAGACGGGATTAGTCTCTCACTTCAGAGCCCCTTATTATAAGGAGGAAGAAAATTGGATTATTGGAGTTGGATATCCATTTACAATAATGAAAATGCAGACTTGTTGAAAAATAAATATTAGAAAGGTTAAGGATATTTTTTCTTTTGGTACAGAAAAAATGAGTTTGTTTTCAATAAAGGAGTGAATTTGGAAGACGATATTTGACGAAAATGTAAAGACTTAAAGAATTTTTTTTGGTTATCTTAATTCGTAATAACCTTCAGCTCCAGTGAATTTCTGTTGCACTGCAGTAAACAGAAGCCATGCCTGTGACTGCTGATCATGGTTGAAAAACTCTGTTTTTTGCATCAGTTACTTCAAATGATTTTATAAAATACATATCACATGACCTGAAAATCAGTTTGCACATACCCCCCCCCCAGTTCTGTGCTGTTTTTTGGCATTGAATATTCTGGAAACTTTAGCCATCATGGACTCCTAACTGGACTGTCATTCCAAGAATAACTTAAGAGTTTGATTTGAGCAGCCTCTTTTAGGAGGCTCATCAAACAAATCTTGCTGATTATGTGTTCAATAATTTTGGGGGGTCTTACTGTCCCATAATTACTTTCATGATAACTTGTTCTCTAATTTGAATATGTATATTGTGAGGAAGGGGGTGTGGCAGACTAGATACAGATCCTTTTAAGTGTTGGTTTTCTTTGAGATCGTAAGATAGAGTGAATAGCAATATCTCTGTGAGTGCCTTAGAACCAATAGGGAACAAAGAGGCACTTGCCAGTCCCAGTGGACATATGTGGTTTCTTTATCTTGGTAAGTCTTTAAGAGGGTAGAATCACCATACTGCGGAGGGACCCCCAGGTATTTTGTGGGTATGACAACTGGCACATTATTTTTAAGTTTCCCTACTTCTGTACCAAATAAGAATCTTTGAACTATTTTTCTTGTTTGAACTATATCTAGTTGATACCTGTTATTTCAAATATTGCCATTTGAAGTGCTGGTTACGTGTTTACCTGTGGGATGAAATGTTACAAGGGAGTGACGTATCCCAAGCCATGACCTCTATGGGTTTGCATGCTGTTTCTGAATGCATAAATCCTAAGTTTCACAGTGTAGGTGTGATTATATTAGTAAATGTTGATTTATGAAAGGAATCATAATAAATTTACTTTAAGTAGTAAGCTTCTGTAGGGACTTTGAATATTTCAGTTGTAAAATACTGATCACAACTTCAAGGACAACATCTATTGTAGAAAACCAAACATACCCATATCTCTGTGCCAGTAAAGACTAATATATTAGGTGCTTCAGTATAAGTGTGTGTGTCTACATGTGTGTGTCACACCAAGTACTTAAATATATACCTTCCTGCATTCCTTACTTACAGACAAGGCAGAATATTTCTCATTGCTCTTGCCTGGAGTTATGGCCTCCCTCATCTCACTGCAAGTATCAGGGCGACACTCAAAATAGTAATTGAGGAGATGAAACTAGTAGGTCCAGAAAACATTGTCCACAGCCCAGTGGTCCATGTCACCAAATTTCTGCTTCTAGCAGATATTGTGTAGTCAGGAGAGGAGAGACAAGCCAAAGCCTTTTAGTACATTGTGTCTGGGGAGGTTGGGAGTCCCAGAGGTTTATTTCTTGTAACAGTCTTCACTGTGACAAGGAGATCCTGGAAGTCACCTGAGAATGTCATGGAAATCCCATTCCCATTACTGTTATTTCTGCTGTATGCTTACTGGTTAGGAATACATTTGATTTATAAACACACACACACACACACCCCCACACACACACCCACACACCCATGAGAGCATCCACGTTCTTTGCATTGAGATCATAAAAAGTATACCTCTCCCCTTCATACAGCTCAGCGTAAGCTCTTGTGATGAAATGGGCTTTACTTATTTGTGTTTATGAGGAGTCATTTTAAAGCAACTAGAAGCTTTTATGCTTGTTATTATCACTTCTTTCCTTTCTTTAGACTCAAAAATAGATTTTTAAGAATCTGAAAATTATGACACCCCTGATTTAATTCCATGATGGGAAGAAAGAAGTTTAGAAACTTTCCCTGTTTTGAAATTGAATTATTTTCATTGTAGATAAAAAGAGATACCACATATACTGTTATATGTATATGGATATTTGTTAGTGTTCTTTTTCCTGTTAATTAGCATAGTATTAATTAAAAACTACTTGCTGAGGCAGTTCTGTTTTTACTGGGTCTGAACTTTTTCAGAAATTATAGCTAAATATGTATTTTAAATGTTCCAAGTTGAATGTGTTAGTTAAAAAAAATAAATTTTGTTTCAATCTTTGCAGCTGTAGTTTACTTTCCAGGCATGAGAAATATCTATTTTATTAAGTCCTGTGAGGAATATGTGTCACATACATTTAAGAAAAATCTATTTAAGATGAAAAATTCCAAAAATGACTTCCCCCTGGTGTGAAGTAAAACAAAAGCTCCAACTGCATCTCTGCCTGTGGTAATGACATTGAGGTGACAAACTGCAGGCAGGTGAAGTTCATGGGGATGATCTCCACACCTGCACTATGAGCTTTGGGGAACAGCTGGGTCTGGAGCTGGCGTCTGGCCTTGCTTTCTGTTTGATGCGAAACCAGCTCTCAGGCCGGGGTCTCCACATTCACATAGAAGACTGCAAGTGTTTTTAAATAGGCAAATGGGACTGTGGTTGGGTAGTCTCTGGTTTTCTGAATCTTTTTCCCTGTGATGGAGAGTTTGAAGAAGCCTGAGTTCATCCGCACCATCCTCCAAGCCCAAGGTTTTCACATCAATTTAGAATTATTTTTTTCCTGCCAAACAAGTGTCACTTAGGAAGCCCAGAGAGTGAAGATTTTTGTCCACTTCACTTCCAGGTCTGTGTCCAGCCATGTAGCAAAAGGTAAGCCATATGAATGGTTTCTTACCCTCCCAGACCACACTTCATGCCCCTGCATGAACTCAGTGTGCAGAGCTCAGTGGAACTCTGGGTAGGTGAGAGAGGTGAACATTATGGGCAGGCACAGCCTTTCCTGCTATAGCACCCAAAGGTGATTGACTGCTAATGGCATTCTTTGGTTGAAATCTTTTTCATACCTCCAAAAAAAAGATATTTATCCAATCTGTCTAGTTAATTTATTTAATCTACCTGCCGCCCTACCTGTGAAGTGAAAGTCAGGGTTGATTCTGTTTGAAAGTTCCACGCCATCATCTAACTCAACTCAAGGAAGACTCCTAGAAATGACCTAGCTCATCACTATTTGTGGGTTGTTTTTTTTTTTTGCCCATTCACTTTCTTATTACCAAGGTCACATGCTTCCTTCCTCGCCTGATCATTTGGGGCTGTTCTTTTCTCTCCAGCACTGAGAGTTATTGGGTAAATGCCTCCTGGAAGTGCCTCCCTACCTGGTTTCCCAAGGACATGGGACAGAAACTGTCACCCCTTTTTTTCCTTTGTTAAGATGGCTGTGGATTTCTTTGAAGCCAGAGATCAAGGACAGTCAGTCCAAGTCTAGTCTTCAGATTTTGGTTTGGCCTGTATACTGTTTTAAACACTGTTTGACATTTCTTTAACAATCTGGGGAGATTTTATACAACAGTTCAGAATTCTGGCTTTTCTTGAAAAAAATTGGAGGACAAGCAATATATTATCTGCATTAATGGGTATTGCAGGTACAGGATCCAGATAGTAGTTACTCCCTTTGGAATAATGACTTTCAAGCCTTTTTAACCAATTACACACATATGTGAAACAATATCTTTACAAAGTGCCATACATTTTTGTTCTGTTCTATTTCATTAAAGCATAAATGTTAAATGCCACTAAAGTGATTTTGCTGTCAACTGATGTCCATGACCTGCAGTTTGAGAAGCGTTGCTTTGGATTTCATTGTAGGTTCTGCTTACCAGGTCTCTTCATTTCAGGGAAGTACACCAGTGTGCTTAACTCAGGCCTCCTACAGCATTATCTGGTTCCCTAGGCTCTCTCAGTGGTCATTCATATTAAGGAACCAAACAGCCCTGTAGAATGTCTACTCTGCAGCCTCTTTAGTCTGTGGGTACCCAGGCAAAGGCTGCTTTTTCAGGACTCCTGGGTTGTAATACTGAAGACAAAGGCAGAGTGTGAGTGATTTTCTTTTGTCTTCACATAGCTTTCTTGCCCTGCCACTGCCAAGATAAATGAATAGGGGGAATATGCTGTTTCTGGAAGGTTGTTCCTAGCCTGTCCTACAGATTGCATAACAGTGGGCCCTAGTAGACAGGTATCAGGGACAATTCATATTACAATGTCATTCTTTTTATAAAGCAAAGGAAGTTTTTAAACATAAGATACTTTAGTGGCTTTATATTTGCATTATAGATTTTTTAGTATTCTCATTAACTAAAATGGGTAAATAGGCTGGGGGCAGAAAAAGACTAAAGGGATTTTTTTTATGATCTTTTTAAACTTTTTTCAGTACTCAGCAGGACCCTGGCCATCTAAGCATCAATAAGAATGATAAAGCATTCTTTTACACAATTTAAATCACACATTTATAGTCAGTTGTTTGAGTTGTGTGAGTTGTATTCCTTTATGATGTTGATGCAGTAGAATTTGATTCAGAAGGTGTGACTTCTTGTTCTGGCCACACGTATTATTGTGTAAACTTAAGCAGGCTTTTTATAGATGATGCCCGATTTGCGATTTTCCCGCTGCCCAGGATGGTGCGAAAGCCATATGCATTCAGTAGAAACTATACTCTGAATCTGAATTCGTATCTTTCCCAGGGTTATTGATGTGCAGTGCATACTCTGTCACGATACTGGGCAGCAGCAGGGAGGTGTAGCCCCGAGGCAGGCACAGGATCACATGGTAAACCATTGCCTCTTCACAGTGCACTTGTGTTGCTAGCCTTTTTTTTGGAATTGTGTTCTGAGCACATTTAAAGTAGGCTACGCTAAGCTATGATGTGGGAGTTTAGGTGTATTAAATGCATTTTAGGCTTATATTTTGAACCTATGATAGGTTTATTAGGACTTTGAACACTACTGTAAGAAGATTAGTACCTATGTACAAAGTGCAGCATAAATAATGCCCCCTTTAAATTACAAAGTCATAAGCATGTAATTCTGTAACATAACAATACACCATGTGATATTTTAGGTGAAATGTTTAAATTAAAACTGTAAATTATTACACCCATATTATTACCCTACCAAGCACACTCACACAGGCGTTACTTCTGCCAGACCCTGTATACAGAAGCTTGGTTTTTCCATCACTACAATGAGTGTGATGGACATAACCTTCTCCATACCCATCTCATTGATTTCTGAAGATCTGATGAAACTATATTGTATTTATACCATGTAAAAGTATAAAACACTGAGTCTATTATAGGTGCTCTTTTATTAGGATACAGAATTATATATCATTTTGATGAGCCCTTTTTGTCTTGGATAAAGATAGTAATCGAACCCAAGATCTATTCTCTCTGCATTACAACACAGTGGGTCTTGATCTTGCATAGTGCTGAATTGCCATGCACTGAGCTTTTAAGAAAGGAATTTAGCAGGTACTGTTTTTGATTCTGTGAAGGCTGATGCTGAAATAAAAGTACTGTATACTTATTTACTTAGGGCCACGGTAGAGGTAAAAACAGAACTGAGAATGTTCTTGCTCCTCATCTAGGACTCTTTCCCTTAGACTGAAGTTGTTGGGTTTTAGCACTCAAAGACGTTTTAAGTTTTTCATTAAAAAAAACCCTGAACATCTTGATGTTTTCAAATCTATCCTAGTCCTATAATGTGTTGAGTGATAGCACACTTCAGACCACTCAGAAGGTCAACAAAGAGGGATCTAGCAGGGGGCTTGTTTTTTGTTCTTATCTCATTGTCAACACTTCCTCAAGCCTGTATCCTCCATCATATACAGCTCAGAGACAGTGCTTGTCTGATAAAGGACACTTAGACCCAGGGTATTTAAACCTCAACCCAAATAACTGATTCACTTTGGAATCTGACATGAACAAATTCTGGTTTCTAAGAAGTCATATGGGAACAGATGTTGCATCTAATTCCAAGGCTGGGAATGGACTCCTGTCGGATGGCAAAGGTGATTCTTTCTCCATTGTATGGCTGGTAGGAGGGAGGGAAGGTGGGGCTCTCTTCTTTGGGGGATAAGCTAGTATATTAGAGTCTGTGTTTTTGGAGTGGGAAGGCATGAGCTTTGTGTTCTTTCCCTGTCGGAATCACGAGCTTGTTGGCTTTGGGCAAGTTGCTTTGAATGTCTCTGAGCCTCATTTAGTAATTACTCTTAGATTGATTATTATGTAACCTAGGGCCTAGACCTTTCATTGAAGCCACACTTATTATTTCTCTTTTACAGATAAAAACATTGAGGTTGAGAGAAAAAATAACTTGCCCTAGATCATACTGTGTAGGAAATTGGTGGAGTCTGATTAGGAACCAGGTTGGTGTGACTGTAGCATCTTCAGTTTGAAGGACCACAGGATTCTGGGCTCTGCTGTTTGTCAAATAACATTATAATTGAAGGCATCAAAGAAGTCATCACAAAAATGATGGATGATAAGGCTTACAAAAGAGAATGTGATGTCACTGTTTTAATTTACTAGTCTGTATTTATTTATTTAGTTCTACCTGTGTGTGAATATTGTAATATATCTAACACCTGAAACTGTCGGAAATATACTCAAACCTTTTTTAGTGTATGAATAGAAGTTTACACGTATATAATTACTTATAGCTAACATACATAGCCTAGCTATTTTGTTTTTGAATACTTATCTGGGGGTATGGTTTTATTTGAAAAAGAGAGAGAAGGAGAGAGAGGGGGGAAAAGAGAGAGTGAGAAACAGAAGGAGAAAAATAACGATGTGAGAAACGACCTTTGCCTCCCATACATGCCCCAACCAGGGATGGAACCTGTAACCTAGGTATATGCCCTACCCAGGAATTGAACCTGCAACCTATTGGTGGACGGGACAATACTCCAATCAACTGAGCCACCCTGCCAGGGCTAGCCTACCTCTTTTTGCAAGCTCTATGCTCTGTATTATTATTATTATTTTACAAACAAGCTGCAGCTCAGAAAGTTTAAATTATTTTATCTGATCACTACACCGGTTGCTCTTTTAGGATTTGCCTGTGTTGTCTCCTTTGTTCTGTAGAATACATTGTTAAAATCCTGTTGTTGGCCATTACAAGTTTATCTGGTTAGCAAATTTCAAAGACCACTTCTCAATCCAGAGGAGAATAGTAAAAGTCATCCTAGGCAGAAACACATCTTTAGGTCTCAGAAATCACTTAACTGGGATTTTTATATTCTATTTTATTTTTAAAAAGATTTTATTTATTTTAGAGGGGAAGGGAAGGGAAGGAGAGAAATATCAATGTATGGTTGCCCCCTGTGGGTCCCCTTCTGGGAACTGGCCTACAACCCCGGCATGTGCCCTGACTGGGAATCGAACAGCGATACTCTGGTTTGCAGGCGCGCACTCAATGGGATTTTTATATTTTAGATAATAACTTAATATTCGTTAGTGAATTAGTTACTAGTCTTTATTCTCAAAAGATTCAATTAAACATTTAGAAATGTAAATGGGAATTTAGTTCCTTCCCACCTGTCCCTATTGCTCTACTCCCACAAATCATATTTAAAAACGTTTATGTCTGTCTCCTCAAGAAGTGTTCCCTTCTTGGCCTCTCTCCCTCCTTCTCATTTCTTTTATATATTTCACTATATATTTATTTCACCTTCTCATTAAAACCTTCATTTTATTAATTACATGCAAAAGATTTGGTGCATATTGTGAAACAGTATATTTTATAGACTGATTTAATAACGTGATGATGTTACATGTATGGAGCAAATAGATTTTCTTTTTGATGATCATGGGCAGATTTAAGAGAGGTTTAGGGGAAAAATTGATATTTTCTGCTTTATACACTCTGTTTTCACTGAAAAAAGATGCTATCATGTTTCGTTATTAAAAATAACTTTGTGCACATAAGATTTGATCCTTTTACCACCATTCTTCTAATTTATTCTTCTCATAAAGAGATCTTTGGTCTTGATATTATCTTTTTATTGTCCCAGAAATGGTAATTTGTCAGATGGTTTTATACAGGATACTAAAACTTAAAAACATACCCATAGGAAATAAACATATAACTTTGCCTAATGGAATTTTTTGATTATAGATAATAATCAAAATGTTAGTAAGTTCAAGACTGTATAATCTCTTTTTAACATTACACTGAGTCTAACCTAAAGAAAGACAGAAGACTATTTCTTGGCAAAGTTAATTTTATAACATACCTGACATATAAAGCCTAGTGAGCTCTGGGCTAATAAAGACAGACGTCTGGGGTCGTTTCTTTCTGTGCATCAGGTAGAGCCACGTGGTGGTGGTGGGGGTGGCCTAGGGAGAGTGTCTATTCTTGATTTAGCAATCAGGGATAGTTTCTGACACCTGTTCATTTTCCCAGCTATGCCAAACCCAGGCTCTCAGCTGGAAGAGTGGATAATTTTAGAATCTTAAAATGTTTTGCACCCTTAGGGAGCAAAGCTTTGTAAATAAATGCAAGATAAGTTACTAATACAAAGAAATTATACCAAGGACATGCATGATATAAAAAAATGTTAGGAACCATCCTAAGGTTTCTGGGTATTCCTCTCACCTATTTCTCAACCCATCCCCTCTTGCCCACCTCCTCTTCAGAAACACACAGAGCCACAAAGCTTAGTCTATATAAGTAAAAAGAAAAAAATCGACAATATACTTACGGCATACTTTTGCAGGGTAATGTGGTGTTGCTAAGAATTTGTAATCAAGCTGAATTTTCCTTTGCTTAATTCCTCCTTATCATAAAACTCTAAGCACACCTTTAACATAGGGTTCCTTTCCTCTGCATTTGTTTTCTTCCAGTGTTCAAGGGTTTTCACATCACTCCCTATTACCAGCTTTAGCCAAAGCGATTTAATAAAACAGATTTAATCTCATTATTAATCAGTATTTTCCCCTAAGTAACCCTGGGACGAGTCTGAGAATTTCCCTCAGCTTGATCACACTTTTTCTTTACTAGGTGTCACATCTCTCTTTGCTTGATCTGAAAAACATCATTCATAATGTCTGCTTCACAAATTATTTTAAGTTAGAACCGAATTTTAGTACTGTTAAACTGAAAACTTGTCAGTGGGTTGCCAGTGTAGGTGAAGCATATCTTAATGAAT